>NW_026622974.1:11969467-12271217 GCF_023065955.2 Ursus arctos | reverse complement strand
TGAGGATCATTACTTGCTGGTAGTGAACATGAACGGGGGCCCACAACAGATGGAAGAGATGGCCAAATACTGTTTCACTTGCCTAAAAAGGGGAAAAGGGAGTTCTGGAAATTTAGACACCTGAGCTTGTGTTATCCCTGACAAAATTCTAGCATGAATTATTAACCATATGGTTTGTGAGCTACGGAACAGTATAACTTAGCCTACGGAACAGTATAACTTAGCCTCACTTACCTTAAATGTGCTCAGAACAATTACATTAGCCTACCGTTGGTCAAAATCATCTCACATGAAGCCTATTTTCTAAGAAGGTGTTGAATGTCTCATGGAATGTCTTGGCTACTGTACTGCACATGAAAAACAGAGTAGTTGCATGGGGACAGAATGGCTCTAAGTGCATCGGCTGCTTATTTTCGTGATGATGCGGCTGAGTGGGAGCTGCACTGCCCCGTGTCACGAGAGAGGATTGTACTGTACATCCCTAGTCTGGGAAAAGACCCAAATTCAGAATTGGTAAGTGTGGTTTCTACTAAGTGCATATTGCTTTTACACTATCATAAAGTAAAAAAATCATAAGTCAGACAATTGTAACTCAAGGACCATCTGTAGTTATCTGAGTACTGATTCATAAGGAACGTGATGGTGTAGTAAACCAACTTTATTTCCTTCCTGATATATTTATAAGTGATTTCTGGTGGAAATATATATAGAGAGAAGTTCTCAAATGATTCTAACACCTTTCACCCCCACCCTCAGTAGCAAGAGGAAGGTTCTAGCTGCAAAGCCCAAAGTGGCCTGCTGCAAGCATCAAGTGGCTTTGAAGTCAGGGGTTTTATTTGAAAAATCCATGTGAACTTTGCATTCCATTCAATCATGTTTCCATATTTATCTAAATATTACATTACATTTTAATTTACAAGTTAAATTGCTTTGCTTTTCTGAAACTTTGAGTACAAGTGACACTTGAGGAGTGAAGGTTTTATTTATCCTGTGGCTCTGTCTACCCTCTGGATCATGGCTCAGCTAAATGGATTTGTAGTTACAAGACAGGCTCCAGGTTCAAAATTTATTTGAGCAATGGGTCCGTTATCAGTGAGATGACACATAATTCCCACAGTTAATTTCAACAATAATACCGCCAACACCACTGCCACCAAAAACTGTAACAAGAACTGCCTTTATTGGGCACTTACGTGTGCCAGATTCTTTGCAAATCACTTTATAGGCTGCATTTCATCCCATCCTCACAACACCTATATAGAATAGGTACCCGATGATTATAACTCCATTTTATAAACGTGCAAACCAAAGCTTAGAGACTCATGTCTTCATAATGTCCTGTAGAAGCAAATATCTGCTCAGGGATCCAAATCTAGCTGGTCTGCTTTTGAGCATAACCTCTGGATGCTAACTACTTCTCAGAAAATCAGCTGAACAAATACAACATGGCGAAGTCCTCAGGCATTGTGGCTCTGAGACTGCGTTTACCGCCATCTTAATTTCAGCGTGGGGCTATAAAGCCAGCACCGTGTTAGATGTCATGGGAAGGAGGGCTCAGATAAGAGGAGACCACAGCCCCAGCAGCCAGCTCAAGCGATGTGTGTTCGGTTCTGGGCCACATGATGTTAAAATATGGACACTGTCTAGTAGGTCCAGAGCACAGTGGGTATGCAAGTCCTGACTTGGTGAATACTAAGCTGGGAATATTTTACTGTGAAGAAGAGAAGACAAAGTAGATGTGGCAGTTCTCCTTCGTGGTATTTCTAGCAAGTTGTGGAAGAAACCTTTCTGACATCGGTTTGAGAAGAGATGTTCTAGTTCGACCTGATTTATAGTTTCTCACCAGTGACCTTTTGTCCTTTCCATGGCCCTTGCTGGTCTTCCCATGGGATCTGCTTTCTTCATGCTGATATTCAAACAGCATCTCAAAACTTGACAATCCTGCTCTAGGAGACAGGGCACCTGGGTTCTAATCTTGGAGCTGCTGTACTTCTGCGTTTGGCTTTATGCAAATCTCCCGATCTCTATCTCTTTAGATTACATTGTTTTATGCCTCTACCTACTTTACTGGCCTAAATGAGATCATACGAATGAAATTGTTGAAAAGTATGAGACATCATGCATTATCGTTGCTAATAATCTCTGAGTTAGTCGCAACAATGCCTAAAGCCAGGATTATTGTCGAATAAATATCACACCTGTTGGGGACCATTGCCTGCAATATTCACACTTTCACATCCTCTAGACAGCATATTTTTAGACTTTCTGTAACGCTACACTGCTGTTTTTCATTTTAAATCCAGTCTGGCTTCTCTCCTTAAAGCAAGAGGACTTTTAAAGCGAGTGGCTGGTAGTATGACTGGCACATATATCGAATCTCCTTAGTCTGGGCTGTTAAGTAAGTTTAATTAATTTACTAAGTTAATGTTCCACTGCTAGCAACAGAGCCTCATTGCCATCAGCTGGGGAGAGGGAATTGAAAGCCTAAATGAGCTCATTTTTTCACAGTTGGAATTAGGGACCAGTTAGCCAGTTGTGTGGGTTTTCCAATTTCTCCATCTGCCCTGGGGGGATTCAGGCAATTCACTCCCCCAACACTAAGTGTGAGTAAGAACAGAAAGAGGGACGGGGAAAAGGAAAAAAAAAAAGAAAAGAAAAAAAAAAGAAAAAAAAACCCCTCTGCCCAATATTTGCTTCCATTTTTGGAACTGGAAGTATTGTGTGCGCATTGCTTGTTAAGTTGGGCTTTGGAGAAGCTCTTGCTAATGTTCCTAATAGATTCGGAAAAGAGAAAGGCCTCAGTGAAAGATATTTACCACGTGCATTTTCATTGCAGGGTGTGCAGATAAAAGGAAAACAAATAAACAATAAAAGAATGGAAACAAAATTACAGAAATTTGCAAAATTTGACAAATGGTGGCCTGTAGTTGCCACAAGCTAATGGCTTGCAATGATTAATAAGAGTAAAAATAATTGCATTTCATTAAGATTGATGACACCCCATTTAACCTCCCCTCTCGTTTCAGCCCTAAAGTGGAAAGAGATGAAGTTCTCATCTATAATAGCTCCTGTAACATTGCCATGGAAACTGAGGCAAAGATGGAGTGTGAGACGTCTAATCAGCCAATTACCGCCAAGATTACTGAGATACGGAAGAGCCGGGGCCAGAACACTCAGGTATAATCAAATCTTTTTTACAGACTGATTCAAACAGCTCAAATTAAATTTGTAATATTGTGTACATTAAAAAAACAATTTAGTCCAAATGGCAGCGATATATAATATTAAATGCTCTCAAACTTTGAGAAGCTGGTCTAATGCACAACATCTGAATTCCTAGTTAACTATGGTTAATCATATATTTTCTCAAAAACAAATGAGTGCTGCCTGGGCTCTTTTAAAGCAAATTCTGAACAGATAATCTCCTCAGCGTTTTGTCCTGCTCTCTGCGTGCGTGTTTGAAAGGGGCTCTCTGTGGTTTATTTCCTCATGAAATAAATGGCCCTCAATTTAACCAGGCCCTTCTGGAAGGTTTCCAAATCACTCAGCCATCCGCAGTTGGTGGGATGGCAATGTCTGCTGGGCCGTCCGGCTCATCGGTTCTGTGGAGAGCAGAGTGGAAGCTTTGGCTTTTGAGGGGCTTATGTGGCAGTCAGACCTGCAGAGCCCTGCTGGGACGTTTGGTCTAGCCTCTTTACCTTAATATAGCCATTTTGACACCATCTAAACCACCCCTCCAAGGGGCTCCCCGAAGAATGTGTTCTTGAAAGTCCCCCCTGAGAGATTCCACAGCCTTCCCAGGGAATTTTCGAGACTCGAAATCAGAGGCTGAGGGCTCTTTGGAAATAGATCAGATAATCTTTTACAACTCTCTGGGCTTCTCGGGATACACAGATAAAAAATAATATTTATGAGCACCTACTCCTTTAGGTGCCTTTCTCATTATGAAAGCATTCTCAGTTTTCCTCTTTTTGTCTCCTTTCTTCGGAACAAACATTTATGCAGCGCCTATTATGTGCCACACACTACACGAGATTCTCTGGTGAATGCTGCTGCATTCAGCCAAACCTTCCCAATTCCGAACTATACTTCTGGGTGTGTAGGCATGGCTTGTTTTCTTTCTTTCTTTCTTTCTTTCTTTCTTTCTTTCTTTCTTTCTTTCTTTCTTTCTTTCTTTCTTTCTTCCTTTCTTTTCTTTCTTTCTTTCTTTCTTTCTTTCTTTTCTTTCTTTCTTAAATAATTTCAGACTAGTGTCAAAAATGTATGCAATTACTAATAACGTAACTTTTCTGTCCTTCCTTAACTCTCCCCTGTCCGCCTCCCGCCCCCAGGGTCTCCCTGTCTTCACCTCTCCAGGCTCCTCACGCCCCTTCACCTTCCCTTCAGGGAAGACTGCACCAGCCTGTCACTTCTGGCTTCCTTGTGTCCCCCGAATAGGCCTTTTCTTTTCAGTTCATTGCTCATTTTATCATCTCCGGGACTACAGTCCTCGGATCATAGACCCCACCTCACTCCCATGCCCCTTTCTGGCAGTCGGCTGTCAGTGACGTCTTGAATGTTTATTGTAGGGCCGTGGGTCTGCTGAGCAGCACTGTGTCTCCGTGTTGTACTGTGCAATGAGAGCTGTGGGGCACCGAGCAATCTCTACGTCTTCCTGGGCCTCGGTTTCTGCCTGGGCAATAATGTCAGCTGTTGGGATGTCATGGGAGCGATGCCAGTGAAAGGGAGGGAGGGGCAGGTTGCACGGTGCTCAAGGGTGGGCTTTGGGGCTAGACTGGGGACTTGACCTTATCACTTGCTACCTGGCGGACTTCAGACAACTTACTTGCCCCCTCTGTGCTTCAGTTTTCTCATCTGTAAAGTGGGGATAATGGGAGCCACTGAAACTGTTGCTCCTGCTGAGTGTCCAGTGTTAGCCATTACTAACTAGTTCTAGGTTGATAGTACCAGTTCTAGCTAGTCCTACTAGCTAGTTCGCTAGTAGTAGTGCTAGAAAATTCAACAGCATGACATCTCGGTGGTGCTTGCTGCTTTGACAAGATCGTTTTGCTTCTCAGATCTCATTTAATTTTTCATCATCTCAAAGAATAATTTTGAATTTTTTTTCAGAGGCTTCAATGCTTCAGTCTTCTTTAAATATCTGTGAAGCATGTATTTATTGAGTTCCAGCCATGTTCAAGATTCTCTGCCATGCTCTGAGGAGATAAAAAAAAGTAACAGGGAAAGAGACCCCGTTGGGGGATAATAGGGAAGAGAGGCCATATAGGAAGTAGGTAGGGTTTGAGGAAGGACACGGAGAGTCAGTTCATCACAGCTGGAGGAAAGGTTGAACACCCTCTAGACAAGCCCTTCACTCAAGAGCTGAGTTAACTGAGGTCCTTGAAGAGGTGACCTGACAAAGGTCACACACCTAGTAATTTGGCATCATAGCCCGTGTGGCTATCAATCATTATGGGGGAAGTAAGCCATTCAGTCTTTAGGAACCAGAAGGGCATGTTTGTCAAAATCCACTAGGTTAGTGCCAGCATCTGGGAGACTGCAGTCCTGGGCTGTCTGGTTACCCTGCAGATGCTGGGCTGTCTGGTTTCCCTGCTCAGGTGTGGGGGTGACATGTCACTTGTGTTGGCATACACACCTTCCTTATCTGGACCTGAACCTGGGGAAAACCAGGGCTGACAGGTGCTTAACCAGGACTAGAATTCAGGTCTCCAGCTCTAAGTACTAGGTGAGAACCTTGGAACACAGGTTTCATAGAATGTTAGTATTCTGTGAAAAAAGTGTTCCAAGGTCAAATACATTTGTGAAACCTGGGCTAAACAAAGTTATATGGTTTTTTTGTTGTTGGTTTTTTTTGTTTGTTTGTTTTTTTGTTTTTTGCCAAAGGATATTTAAGAGTGTTCCACATGTGAGACATTATACAAATTTCTAAGAGAGACTTTAGTGTGGAGTATTATCCAAATTTGTTTGTTCAAAGAACACTTTATTTTTGGAATTGAGGCTCATATCTGTCCTGCTGCTCTCACTTTAGAAAATGTTGCTCATGCCATGCTCTTCCCCTACCATCAAGCAGGGGATCAGAGGTGGGAAAATTATTTCCAATTTGGGCAGCCATCTAGGTCTGCTGAAGTAAGTGGCATTTGTATCATGCTTTCAACAATGGGCAGGGTTTAGTCATTCAGCGTGCAGATGAAAGCTGTACACAAAAGTGTACCATTATGTACAAGTCACTGAGGCAAGAGCCCATGGGAATAGGGCAAAGGACATGATGTGTGTAAAGGGGACTAATGAGTTGTAGGTTTGGGAAGGTAGGCTGGGATTGGGGTGGCAGGTTTGGCCCTTGAATTCATCAGGTGATGGGTCATCTTTGAGGAGGCGCTGCATGATCACAGGTGTGCTTTAGTCACATTGATTGATCCCACATGCTGGGTCTGGGATGCCTCAGGGAATCCAGGGCAGGCAGGAGTGTCCCAACCAGGAGAGAGGTAATTGAACTAGGAAAGTGATAGAGGGAAGAGAGAGGACGAACATACACAGTAATCAGCACTTGATAACTTGTGTTAGTCAAAGTGTTCCAAGATATGGAAAGTGAAATGGGGTAGGTAGGAAATGACATGCCAACTTTCCAAAATGATCTTTGCAAATTTTTGAAATCTCTCTCTCTTTATATATGTATATTTATATATATCTCCATGCTCATGACTCCCAAATTGTAATCTCCATCCCAGAGTTTTCCTGAACTTCAGATTCCTGAAGCTTGGGGCCTACTGATACTTTCACTTGGATATGGAAGTGGCATCTCAAGTCTAGCAGATTCTAAATTGAGCTCCTGATCGCTGCTGCTTGTCCCCGCTACTCCGCCGCCCCCCACCATGGTGCTGGACCGAGCTGGTTGCAGCTCTGTCTTTTCAGTTGCTCAGGCCATGGAGGTATCCTTGATCCTCCAAATTCTCTATCAAATCCATCAGGAAATTATGTTGGCTGTACCTTTAATCTGACCACTTTGTAGCAAGTTGGCATCACTGTCACGTTTTACTGAGTATGACAAGGCTCACCCAACGGGTCCCCCTGCTTCCACCCTTGCCTTCCTTCAGACTATATTAATGGGGCCCTAGTGATGATTTCAAAATATGTCAGATGATTTCACTCTTCTTAAAAACTTTCCAGTGGCTCCCAAATTCTCTTGCAATTAAAAGCCAAGTCCTGACATTGACCTAATGGGCCGTTCTCTGCACCCACCCCCTCCTCCAAGTCCTTCTGCCTTCACCACTGATTTTTGTCACCTTCGTCTGCTCTGTTCCAAGCCCACTGGCTCCTTGCAATTCCTGGACCATGCCCGGCTTGCTTCCACGCTGAGACCTTTGTATTTACTGTTTCTTCTGCTTGAATACTCTTCCTTCTCATTTTTTAAGTATCATCTTTCACTTTTAACTTTTTGCTGAGGAGTTACTTCCTCAGGGAGGTCGACCCTTACCATCCTATTGAAAACTGCAACCCAGTGCTGCTCACTCCATATGTCGTGCTTGCATTTCCCTTACTCTGTTTTGTTTTGTCCTTATCACCTGCCAATATACTACATAAATTCCTAATTTATTATGTTTATTATTTAGTGTCTGGCTTTTCTCGCTAGAATACTACCTCCAAGAAGGCAGAAGTGTTTGTCTGCTCCGTTCACTGTTATATACCAAGTAACTAGAACAGAGACCGAGCAGTTGTACTAATGAACAATACAGAAACACAAATGAGGACAGTTAAAAGAAGCCAAATCACATGTTGTTTTTCTCTAATCCTATCCTCTGAAGATAATATCTGAAAGGAAACACACTGAAACACACACACCACAAGTATACACACATACATTTGCACACAAAGATATTATTGTGTTAATTATATTGTTCTTCAACTTGTATTTTTTAATTTTTAAATCTCATGGCATTCTAGGATATAAGCTCCTTGAATAGAGGAACTTTGTTTTGCCACTGCTGTTTCCAAATGCTTAGAACTATGCCTAGTACACAGCAGATCTCATTAACAGTTATGGAATGGATGAACAGATCTATAAATGAATGAATACATCACGGTCTTCTTTCCATTTTAGCTCAGGTACATTTTGCTTTTCTTCAGAAGACATCGATTACGCCTACTGTGTATCCCTGTGATATGCTGAAACAAGAGAAAATATATTAGAATGAAGATTCTGAAAGAATGCTGGAAAACACAGCGAGGTGCTGTAAGACAACATGTGGGTTTGAGGAATTTCTGAAGGAGAAATAGGGTTGGAGAGGTAGAGAAACTGCAGCAGAATAAACACAAGGCAAAACAAGTTTAGAAAGAACTGCTAGAATACAGCTATACTCTTCTGTGGAGCTCTGGGAGAAATCCCAAGCTTAAGTCAGGGCAGACATTGAGTAGGGGTAATTAACAGAGGGATTGCTTGTGGGAATTGCTGGGTTGACATTTCTTCTCTCTCTCCCTCTCTCTCTCTCTGTCTCACTCCCTCTCTCCCTCCCTCCCCCCTTGTCCTCCCTCCCCCCTCCCTCTTTCCCTTTGTACAGGAAGTGGTTGGGTCTGTGACTCTCAAGGTGAAGTCTTAAGAGCAGCTCATTAAAAGGAATTATTTGTTTGGGAGCAGGAGATAGGTTTGGTCTACTGTGGTTGTTCGGACTGCTGTTAAACTCAGTGAAACCCGTGCAGCTCTGAAACTCTGAGGAAGGAGGGGGGGGTGCGGGAACAAAGCATCCTCTCCATTTCTGCCTCCAAGGGATTCCTTTACATTCACGTGACTCATCCAGATGTTTTACCCAGCAATTTCAGTTGTGATAACTGGAAGAGGTTTCTCTGAACATCTGATCTGCCATATCAGTGGAAAAAGAGTCTGAAAACAGTGCTGTTAAAGTTATCCGGGAAATGATTTTAAGCCTAGAATCCTATATTCAGTCAAATACTATTTGGAGTAAGAACAAAGTAAAGACATCCGTGCTATACAGAATTCAGAAAGTTTATCACCCTTGTGCACTCTCTGAAAAATGATGTGCTCTGGCAAATTGTAAAAGGAATCCAGGAATGGAGACGGTATGGGACACAGGGAACAGTAATGAGCCAATAGCCTCCAAAACAGCAGAAAACATAAAAATTGTTGAAAATGTGGCTGTGAAGCTTAATATAGCTAAGAATGGATTCTTAACCAGAGTTGGGCACCTGTTTCACATAGATATAATAAAAGGAGAACAAGAAACAGAGGCATACATCTCTTCTTTGATAAAATGAGGAGACATTTGTAACACAAACAAACATACGAAGATGAAAAGTAAGAGAGGCACAAATGATTTAGTGGGGTGGGGTGGGGTGGAGGCAAGTCAAAATTAAGTCCCCGAAAAGGGAAATTTAGGTAAAAAGCAAGACAGTTTGCCCCAAAAGAACCCTAAAGAAGCTTTAGGTTTAGAGAAATGCAAGTAGCAGGAAATAGGTCTGAGGCAAGATGCTAAGAGGTTTGTGTGTATGTGTGTGGGGTTTATTTGAAATCCCCTATAAAGAATGTCTGGATCCCTAGGATACTGCTCCTGGCTGACCCAACGAGTCCTCTCTTCCTACCCCTCCCTCCAGGATGCAGAGGCAAAATTTGTGGACAAATTGAATTAGTAAGGTTTTAAGGAGGCACTTGATGCCAAGCACAGGGAGATGGGCATGGAGGCTGGTACTGAAATCTGGCAGATGAATGGAAAGTCTGCCAGCTCTTTAGAGAGAGGTCAACCTCCCCTGATCCCACTAAATTCTTTCCTCTGCCCAGCTTGGAATCCTGGCAAACAAAGTTCTCCTCTTTCTAGAAAGGAGACAAAGATCCTTCTTTGGAGAGATTAAATGAGAGTAAAGACCCACAGACTCGACATTTGGAAGCCTCATGAAGTCCTGTTTACACAGATCATCCACTTAGATTTTTAGTGCATTGTTCTTAAATGTGAATGGGTGGGCTTCTGGTTTTGGTCATGAAAGAATAATGAGTTTTAGACTACCCTTTTGCCACATGTTACTACATAACTAGTCAAAATGTATCAGATAGTAGTCAGCACAAGGCTGGGATCCTGGAGAGAAGGGGCACACACCAGGAGAGTGACTTTCTGTCGGGGAGCACAATTCCAAATACAGCACTGGGAAATAGAACCCAAGCAGAGAGAAGAGAGAAGCAGTTTCACCGGCAGGAGCAATCTGAGATTGGAGTTCAGGGCTGCTTATGTAGGGAGCTGGTATGGAAAAAGAGGTAGAGGTAGGAGGGGTAGAAAAATATTTAATGAAATAATGGCCCCAGATTTTCCAACTTTGATGAAAATTACAAACCCACAAATCTAAGATTAATTAAACCAGAGGAAACCTAACAAGAGAGATCCATTATTGGAGTTTTCAGTAATGTTAAGATATTAGTTCTTCCAGTTAAGCTGTATGCTCTAAGTTAATATTTAGAGTCAATTCAATTCCAGTGAAACATCCCAACAGCTTCCCTCCTTCCTTCCTTCCTTCCTTCCGTCCGTCCTTCCTTCCTTCCTTCCTTCCTTCCTTCTTCCCTCCTTCCTTCCCTCCTTCCTTCCTTCCCTCCTTCCCTCCTTCCTTTTTTGGGTAGAAATTTCCAGGCTGATTCAAAAATTAACCCGACTTCCAGGTTTCAGAGAGAGGAAGACAATTCACATAAAAGGGTAGTAATAGGAGGAAACTAAGAATTCAAGATGCATTATGCCATACTAGTTATGATCTTGAGCTCTGAACTGGACTGGAGGTTGAGCCTCCTACTTATTATATAATACCGGGCACATTTTCTTAATTTCAGTCTGTTAAATCCTACCTCATACATGTAGGGCACTTAGCACTATGTCTCACTCATAGGAAGCCACCATGATGTGCTGGGTATTACCACCTCTGCTTAAATACAGAGCGGGACTATACGATCCAGAAAGATAGTTCAGTGTGTGAGGGTTCTGCAAACCGTGATGAATGAGTAAGCTGTTATAGTTTATGGCATTGTTTATTGTGGTGTTGTCATAACCAGAACCACGTAAAATAGGCCTTGCCACTTTTTTGAGCCCGAGACTTTGAAGGCTTCTTTCTCTTGCTCTTTCTTTAAGAAGAGGGAATTCAGGCAACATTTAGCCTGAATGCAGGCTTAAATTCATCTGAATAAATGAATTGTGCCTCTCTGTTTCTCAAGGACTCTTTGTATTAAATGAGTTCATGACATCCGCCTGCTCCTTCCCTACCAAGGTATTTTAACAACAAATGAGGTTATGGTTTCAAAGACTCTATCACGTTTTGGCCAAAAAAAGTCCTTATCATTCTTAGGTATTATAATGTCACTGAGTAATTATTACACTACCATACAGGACTCTGAATCATCTTAGGTAAATTTGTTCTCAACTTTTATCTTAAAATGATAGTTTCTGTTCTCATTGGAAAACAGTGAGCTTTATTAGCCCTGTGAAAATGACTCTATTAATGATAGGCAGAGGGCAGTCCCATTGGGACATGACATGATTATTTCCTTCTAAAGTACAGCTTTGTAAATGGAAACCATTCTGGTCTAAATAAATACTGTGAGGAATTTTCTCAGGGAACCTAATATCGTGCAAAAATACACGGGCTCATTTTGGGTCTGATTATGGGAATGTAATGATCGGATTTCTTCTGGGCCTTTCCAGATATGAAACTCTAGCTAGCCTGCAGATAGGCGTAGGTGCTAAGAAATTGCTTTGGGTGGTAGGATGGCCCCATAATAGGGTTCTTTAGATTCTACAGGGGCAGAGTGGCTTGGTGAATGAAGAACCAGAAATGTTCAAGTTAGCTTGTTTGCTGACTCATTGGTGACCTTGGACAACTTAGTTTTCTTTTTTTAAAGATTTTATTTATTTATTTATTCGACAGAGATAGAGACAGCCAGTGAGAGAGGGAACACAAGCAGGGGGAATGGGAAAGGAGGAAGCAGGCTCATAGCAGAGGAGCCTGATGTGGGGCTCGATCCCACAACGCCGGGATCACGCCCTGAGCCGAAGGCAGACGCTTAACCGCTGTGCCACCCAGGCGCCCCACAACTTAGTTTTCTAATCTCGTGTCTCAGTTTCCCCCTCTGTACCATAGGTGGATTATAGCCCTTAGCAATGGAATGTGAGAAGGGTTATATATGAATATGTTACATTAGCAGTATATTGAATTCTTCATCTGAGAGGAAAGCATGCTTTTTCAGAGGGTTAGTAGTTCATTTCCTGGAGAGATTATAGTGAATCACCATCTTCCTGAACCCAGTGAAGAAGAAAGAGGGCACCCAACTAGGAGTAGGCTCCCTTCACAGGTACAAAGGGTCTCAGAGAGCATTTGAATGGATTTCAGAAATTAGATATAGATTAGGTGTGTGTGTGTGTGTGTGTGTGTTTGGTGTGGTTGTGGTGGTAATGATGTGGTGGTGTTTGTGTTGGTGGAAGTAACAATATGAGTTTCAGAACTGTTTGGACATGTGGTTTCTTACTAGGCATGGTAAACATTTTTTAATTTTGCTAACAGGTATGAAATGTTACCAGTTTTGAGTCTAATATATATAGCATTTCTATTTGAAACAGCAAATAATTATCCCAGTCTTGAAATACAACAGGCAACTGGGGTTTTCCACTCAGTACTGTCCTCTTTGAAATCTTGTTTGCTCAGCCATTCACGTTCTTCTTCAAGGTCCTTGCTGTTACTGCCATGACTCTGAGGTCTGCTCTTTCTTTGAAGAGCTACACAGTACTGCCTCTAAAATGCACGTCTTTATGAGAGGAGTGCGGGGAGCTTTGTCTAGCTAGCTAGAGTACCAGCTGGAGCCCTGAGGGTGAAGAAATTTGGGTAAAAGCGATAGGAAAGACATCTCATTTTGGATGAGGGAGAATGTGGTCGTTCAAACATTGAAAGTGTCATGGAAGCTGACTTTCTCAACTGAATATTCAGCTCAGAGAGGAAGAACTCCCGTCTCTCAGGGGCTTGCATTAGAGGGGGAGGGAAGGGGAACCAGAAGAAGAAAAGCATGGGTGTTGGGTAGAATTAAGAGAGTACTGACCTGCTTTGTGATAAAAACTGTTATGGAGATGGAGACCTTCTTCATGGCATTGTCATTTCTAGGAGTGGATTGATGTTAACTTGCTTTTGGGTCTGTGAAATGGTTGTCTCAGGCAGAGGCTTTCCTGCATAAATTTGGACTTTCTGCTTCTTTTCCTACTGGTTCATTTCAGCTTTGAGGGGATTGAACTAATGTCATTGGGCAGATCAATGGAGGGTACATATGCTCTATTCTGCTTAATGGTTCATTCAGTTACTGTTGTCCCGCCATCTTTGTGGATTGCTTTGGTCCCTGGTAGGGCAGTTAGGATCTCTTTGGCCCTTTGTTGTTGATTTGCTGATGGCAGGCTACTGCTGGGGTATGGTGACGGTGTATGTATCTGACCCCAACAATGGTTCAAGTTCTCTCTCTGGCTCCCCTTCTCTATGGAAACATCATAAATGCAAGTCAAGGGAAGAATATGTGGGTGAGGGAAGCTTTTCCATAAAATATATATGAGGAAATCACCTCAGCTTTATTAAAATGAGGGAAATGTGTCCTTTCTATAGGAGGAAGGAAGGAATTATGTAGAAGCAGCCATTTAATGAAGGAATAAGTTGCTCATAGGAGCTTATACATTAAAAGCCACCAAAAATGAAGAAAAGGAAAGACGTGTCTTAATTCCCTTGATTTGCCAAAGGAACTTCTGGCCTTTCTAGGGTATGATAACTACTGTACTATTTTCTTCAGGTTCTCTTTTTGATGGGAGATGGAGATATAACTCAGAAGAATCAATGTGAAGTATTTTCTTACTTCCAGTTAAGTGCTAGGAACCTCCTACGATTAATGGATATTTAAGTGATTTTCCAGAACTGCCTCTCAGTTTTAATCAAGAGAATGTATCACAGTTCTGCATCTAGTCTCCTCTGTGATAGCCATCTCTAATATCCAGTTCTCAACTATTTTGAGCACAAGGACGCTTTGCACTTTCCCACCCTTTTAAGGTCTGATGGGCCATATGAGTTGCTTAGAATGTGGGTAGAGGCATTTCATTTCTTGGGCTTGACTCTCCAGCCCTCTCTTTTCCTTTGCCATGAGGACCAAATGGCTCAGAGCACAGGCTCGACAACGTATAGAGGACAGTTGTTTCATCCTGGAGAGTTGCCAACATTTATAGCAGACTTTGTGTGAGCAAGAAATAAACATTTATTGTATTGTGTCCAGCAGGATTTGAGACCATTTGTTACTGCATATAATTTAGCCAGCCCTAGATGGCGACCAGCCACATCATCTTTCACCGTTAGCCTTGTGGCTTACCCACTGCCTTCCACACGGTGTCTTTGATTCTTCTCTCTGACCACATGGAGTCATGACGTGGTTCACGTTAGTGACAGGTATGACAAGCTGGACTGTGAGATGACAGATACCATGGACCGACAGGATTTAGAGGGGTAAAATCAGCTTCTTTCTATATTCTGGTGGTGTGCTTCCATCCTTACTCGTGGTTCCTATCCTCTGAAGATCGTCTGTGGGATTTTCTCATGCTGAGAAATGAGTCACTTCCTTGGGTAGTGTTCTTGCAAACTTGGGCAGTTTGTGGGGAGATATGGCTATATATATATGCCACATCTTTATCCATTCATCTGTTGATGGACATCTGGGCTCTTTCCATAGTTTGGCTATTGTGGACATTGCTGCATAAACATCCGGGTGCATCTATCCCTTTGAATCACTACGTTTGTTTCCTTTGGATAAATACCCAGTAGTGCAATTCCTGGGTCATAGGGCAGCTCTATTTTTACCTTTTTGGGGAACCTCCATTCTGTCTGCATCAGCTTGCATTCCCACCTACAGTGTAAGAGGGTTCCCCTTTCTGCACATCCTTGCCAACATCTGCTGTTTCCTGACTTATTAATTTTAGCCATTCTGCCTGGTGTGAGGTGGTATCCCATTGTGGTTTTGATTTGTAGTTCCCTGATACCAAGTAATGTTGAGCATTTTTTCATGTGTCTATAAACCATTTCTATGTCTTCTTTGGAGAAATGTCTGTTCATGTCTTCTGCCCATAACTTGACTGGATTTTTTGTATTTTGGATGTTGAGTTTGGTAGGTTCTTTATAGATTTTGGATGCTAACCCTTTATCTGATATATCATTTGTGAATATCTTCTCCCATTCTGTAGGTTGCCTTTTAGTTTTGTTGATTGTTTCCTTCACTGTGCACAAGCTGTTTATCCTGATGAAGTCCCAATAGTTCATTTTTGCTTTTGTTTCCCTTGCATCTGGAGACATGTCTGGCAAGAAGTTGCTGCAGCCAAGGTCACAGACGGTGCTGCCTGTGTTCTCCTCTAGGATTTTGATGGATTCCTGTCTCACAGGTTTTTCATCCATTCTGAATTTATTTTTGTGTATGGTGTAAGAAAGTGATCCAGTTTCATTCTTCTGCATGTGGCTGTCAGATTTTCCCAACACCATTTGTTTAAGAGATTGTCCTTTTTCCATTGGATATTCTTTCCTGCTTTGTCAAAGTTTAGTTGACCACAGTTGACCCTATTCAGGGTCTTTTCTGGTTCCATAACTCATGCTCTTTTGTCCCTTTAAATTTTACTTTTTTTTAAAGAAAATTTGTTATAAGGACTTCAATCACAAGGGAAGAAACACAACTCAAATGGACTAAAATGATAAAGAGACTCACAGAATGGCTCACAGAATGGGAAAGCTCAGGAATCATAGGTGTGGCTTGGTCCAGCAGCTCAGTGCTCACTAATGGGGTGGCCTTACCTACCAGAGGGTCAGATTCAACCTAAGGCTGCCTCCTCTGTGCCCACAAGATGGCTGCCAGCAGCTCCCAAGGCTACTTGCTCTTGTCTGTCTTCACATTGCATGAAAATGAAAGGGTCTTTTATGGGCACAGTCTCAGAAGGAAGAAGCTGGCTTTCCCAGAACCCCTCAACAAATGCCTCCTCATGACTCATTGGTCCAAATTGAGTTACTTGACCACATTGCCCTGTGCACAGGGAGATAGGCTTTGGTGGTGGTTTTTGGCCATTGAGTGTCCACTGTGGACCTTAAAATAGACCTATTCCCACCCCCACACCTGGGTAAGAATATGAGAACAGTGATGCCTGGAAGGAAAATCTTGGGGTTATTGATGAAGGGAAGCTGGAGAATGGAAACTAGGGGGATCAGCCAAGGCTTCACTACAGTGGCCTCACTTCTCTTAATGGGCCTAAACTAAGGCCTCTTCCTCTGGTCTTCCTCACTGATCCTTTTTGATAACTTAATGCATTGCTATTGCATGGCATTTTGACAGGTGTGAAAACAAAGCACCTCTTCTGTATAAGAGAATTGGCTTTAGAGGGTATTATGCTAAGTGAAACAAGTCAGCCAAGAAAGACAAATACCACATGATTTTACTCATATGTGGAATTTAAGAAACAAAACAGATGAACATAGGAGAAGGGAGGGAAAAATAAAATAAGATAAAATCAGAGAGGGAGACAAACCATAAGAGACTTTTAACTCTAGAAACAAACTGAGGGTTGCTAGAGGGGAGGTGTGGGGGATGGGGGAACAGGGTGATGGGCACTAAGGAGGGGACTTGATAGAATGAGCACTGGGTGTTATATGCAACTGGTGAATCACTGAACTCTACCTCTGAAACTAATAATACACTATATGTTAATTAATTGACTTTAAATAAAATTAAAAAAAAAAGCCCAGCAAGATCCACCTATTAAAAAATTGGCTAAATGAGAAGGAAACACAGAGTTGGTAAGTCTCCCTTAGAATTCAGTAGAGTGTTTACTTTTAATAAACAAACAAATAAACAAGCAAACAAGAAAGCATAATGAGCACATAAAACACATATACCTTCAGTAGGACCTCAGAATCAGTTATGTTTTTTGGTGATGTGCAATCTTCCTGATTCAAAATGACAGTAGTTGTTTTTATGATGTACCAGCTCCCAATGGGGGTGGCTCATCATTCAGTTCTATGTGAGACAGCCATCCTCTAGTAACAGAGAAAAGAGCCATCTAGGGAAAGAAATGGTCTGTTATAGTGTTTGTTTCTCATAATGGGTCCTCCCAAACACTTTACAAATACTAATTAACTAAACCTCTCAGTGTCCCTGCACAATGAATATCTTTTTATAGGGAGTAAAGTTGACAGAGCCCCTCCATGAATGAATGTCAAAGCAAGGACCATGACTCCTGGGCTCACAGTTCCAGTACCAGTCACCCAAAAGCACTGCCATTCAACTTCTTTCCCTTCCCAGAGGGGAAAAGTATGCATAGCCAAGCAGAAGAAAATATATTTTGTTCTGTTCCTGCCTGGCACCGATTAAGTGAGTTTGAAGGACACTACCTGATGATTTTACTCAGACATTGAATGAATGGAAGAATATGACCATCAGGGAGGGCAAGGTACTCCTGCACCAGGAAAATGAAATTATTGGCCTTTAATCCTCCTCAAATATTGTTGACAGCTCACTCCCAAGGTGCCAGTCAGTATATTAGTCCCTGTAGGGGAGTTTTAGATAGTTACTGTGAGACATGACAGAAGACCGCAACTATGAAGAGCTTGGATAAAATTCTGTGTTCAGCTTTGGAAGGGTTGTGTTAACTCTGCGATAAATAAGATAGAGCCTCTACCTTGTGGAATGTACTGTTTGATAGGGGAGATATAAGAACCCAATAACTGGACTGTGAGCTAAATGTCATAAACGTGATAATAAAGGTATTTGCATTTTATTATGGAAAATCATTGAAGGCCAAGAAATCATCCGGATGGAAAAATTACCTAGAAATTCCCTGGAGAGTGTGGCATTATACATTTATGAGGATTATAAGGATAAGGAGAGATAAGGAGCAAAGGTGTATACTAGCGAAGAGACAAGTATTCCAGAGTTCCAGAAGTGGAAACACAGGGTTTATATATAAGTGATTATATTCGGCTGGAATGGAAGGTTTGAAAGGAGGTAATGGGGAAGGGAGTGACTGGAAACAAGGGTTGGGAAACATGAATGGTCTTGACGTCAAACTAAGGAGTGTGGATTTCCTCCAGGAGGAACTGTAGAGCTATTCGAGGCTTTATAAATTTCATAGCTACCACTTTGTCTCATGAAATAGCCCTCAGAGCTCCTATCAGGGTCAGAATGCTAGTCTGGCTGAAGAGTGGCCTGCCTCCAGGTTAGTTCCGGCACAGGTAACTGCTGCTCTCTTGGGGCTCAGATACAGGTCAATGAAGGTCAATCCTGAGGCGAAGGTATAAGGAAATAAGGCGTCTTAAAGCTGAGGCCGAGAGGGTTGAAGATGGGTATTCTGAAGGAAGTACAGAGAAATGCTGAATGACTTACGCAATGAGAGGAAGCACAGGGCCTCTCCTTGGTGTTCTGGCTTCCTGGTAGGTTACAGAGACTGCTAAAGTGGTTTGAGAGTCCCTGGTCTGGTTCTACCTTCCAGGCATGGGTAATACATACCTGTGAAATTATAGGCAAGTCCTGAGGAAGACCTCAGTTTTCTCACCTGCAATGAGGAATGGGACCGAATCAGCATTTTCCAACGTGAGTTCCGTAGACAGTCAGCCATGAAGAATGTCCCGTTGGAGAAAAAGGGTCTGTGGTCAAGTAAGTGTGGGAAATGCTGCAGACACCACTCCACTCTGGGAGTTGTGACGTCCAGTGACACGTTAGAGGCGTGGGGAGTCCTGCAGAAAGGGACGCAGTTTCACTCTGTCAAATTCACCTTCCCCAGACTTCTTTGGTCATGAGGATTTTACTTCTTTATTTTTCCATGCGACTCCTATTGGCTCCCTGTGGGAATTCCGAATCTGATCATTTTAAGGGAAAAGTCTCATTGTCACATTCTCTGATTGTGGGTTAAAAACTGAGGGTTTCGAGGAGTTTACAGATCTAAAGGAAGTAGTCTCGACTGCTCTGGTTGAGTGAATTTTCCTACCTGTAATGTAGGATTTACCGTCATCCCCCAATCAACTTTGTCTCAGAGTTGAGGCAAGAAGTTCTGTAAAAGTGTCTTTTAAAGTGCTTTGGGATCTTCTGACGACGATCCCCCCCCCCCCCCCCCCCGTGGATTTGTCACGTGACTTCATTAGAACGCCCGTATGCCAAGGAGCTATCAACTTCACCTTCCAGTTTGGAATCATCATATTTCTAACGTACTCTATTAACCAGGAAAGAGCTGAGGGATTATTTTTTTTCTTCCCTCTTTTGCATCTGTATATAATGTAATTTAACCTAGCCAAAAAAGACACTGATTGCCTGTCCCACAGGACTTAATTAACTCTCAGTTTCATGGTGCGCCGCAGAAATAATAAGGAAAGGAAAAGTTCGGGTGTTCCATACCTGTCCACTTCCACCTCTGGTGCATAATGAGATGTCAGGAGTGGTGACACTGATGAGATGTGTGAAACATGCTGATTGCAGGAGGCGGCAAGCTGCCTGCTCAGCTCCCGGGAACTCTGGCCAGGCTGGAAGAACGGGGCATCGGGCGAGCAGCCTTTTTTTTCCTTCAGATGACGGTTTCCAATATTTTCCCCATTCACCTCCCTGCCACCTGAGCAATGGTTTTGTTAACCTTTAGCTCTGCCTTCTGCACCCTGGTCGGATGTTATGACAATTGTCACGGGGCAGATGCCATGTTTATTAAGTTGCCTGTAGCAAATCCGGACTGGTAGTGCAGGATTCTACCAGCCAGCCCTCAGGGGAGCCCATTAAGAAATTGCAAGGCTAATAAAAATCATGCTGGATGAAATTGCAGTCCTCTGGTGCCACTCCGTGATGGGTTGAATCTGGTTTTAAATTTTAATGGGGGCAGGGACTGAAGGTTTGAACTGGGACCCTTGTACCAGCAGCACTGAAAGTTGTACCTTCTTAACCCAGAGCTGGAACGGTGCAGCGAGAGGACAAGCTGGCTCCTCTCTTTGTGCAACGTGTCTGCACATTTGCGATAGGAATTTGTTAATGTTTCTTATATGCTAACAATGCACTGCTCCTGGAAAAAAGCCTCACCCTGCCAGGTGGCATGCAATTTGGGCTACAGTTCAGGTCCTCTGGCCTCACGCTGATTGAGGCCTTCAGTGCCCATGCCTGAGGGGGCCTTGAGAACACATGGGGGACGGTTCCCAGCTTCTTGTCTCCGTCAGATGGCCGTAAAACTTTCCTGGGCTGGATAGCTTCTCAAAAAGGAGATTGTGTGAGCTCTCTTGGAGAGCTATTCTGGCATTTAAATTCATCTTCACGCTGGACTCTGTCTAATCCAGGACCACTGTGTCAGAAGGTAATTCTCCATCCTTTGCGGAATCTCTTCTCTCAGAATTCATCACTTGCCCTGGATAAACCAATGGCTTTCACACATTAAAATGAAATGACCAAACATGTAATTATGGTTTTGGTAAAAAATTGAGAAAGTGGGAGGAAAAACATGATAAGGCACTTCAGTGTTGGGCCTGATGCCATGTAGAGAGGTATATTCTGTATTTTATTGTAAGGAAACACTACATCTATTAAAAGAAAGTGATAACATTCACTGAATAGTTACTTCTTGTTAGGAACTGAGTGAAGCCCTTGATTCCAACTACCCACTTAATCCTGAAAATGAAGTTTTGAAGTGATTGCTGTTATCATCTCCAGTTCACAGCTTAGTAACTGCTCAGAAAAGTTCGTGGCTGATTTTAGGACCCACAGCTTAGGTAAGTGACAGAGCAGGGACTGAAAGATACAGGAATTCTGGAGCCTGTACTATTACTGCTAATTTTCTTTTGAAAAAATATTTCAAAAAAAAGAAAAGAAGATCTGTTCTGTTTTATAAACATTTCCCAAAATAAATATGTGAAAGTATAATATCGATTTGTGGAAGTAGATCTCAGGGTAGTGGAGAAAGTATAAGTATATCAAAATTTATCTCCTGAGCTTCAACCTCAGCTGTGAGCACAGGTATAGTTTTGCCTCCTTCACCTACCACAGCTTTTGCCTTCTTGTGGGTATTAGCCTACCGCTTGTGTTCCAGGTCCTTCCAGTGAAATTTCCTGCTTCCCTTACCCTTTTGCTCTGACAGTGATTTGAGTGGAAGTGCCTCTGTGTGTGTGTGTGTGTGTGTGTGTGTGTGTGTGTGTTTATGCATTTATCTTGGTGGGGTAGTGTATGATGTAAAGCCTAGTATTTACATCTGCTCTGTAACAACTACAGGAGTAAAGTTTTATTGAATGAATATGTGCATGAACATAATTAAGGTTGATGGTCACTAGATTGAAATCAGTTCCAAAACGTTGACTGGGAAACTTTCAGAGATTGTTTTGAGTCTGTAGATATTGGGAAAACCAAAGAATCCTACTATTACCAAAGAAATGTTAAAGAAAGGGTGGTTTTACTCAGAAGGGCCCTCCCATTTCAAAGGAAGGCATTTGGCCTCTAAAACCATAATAGTCTTACATTTGCTACCTGGGTTTTCCTATGGGTTGCACAGGGGGAGATATGCTTGAAATAGTTGATTTTTTCATGGTATCTTTCTGAACTCTTTCACTAAGTCTTGATAATGTAATATTTAGTAGAAATTACTTATTTTGCAGTATAGAGAGAACCTCATAATTTCTTTGCTGTATTATTTTAGTGAGGTAGTGGGAGACCAGATCTATAGTTCCAGGATGTCCAGTTTCATCTTCCTTTTTAAGTTTTCTGGGGAATGGGGCAGTATATCTTGTAAGGTAAGGAGGAGGGGGGCTGGTGTGGGAGATAAAAAAGTTTCATAAAATGGCACTTGCCAATTTTATATTGCCCCAGAATTCCAGCTTCACTTTCCTATCATTTTGGTTTCTCCACCATATCACTTAAGAGGTTTAGTATGTAAAACAAAACACTTTTTCATCTTACTACAAATATGTTACATGCTTAGAGTAGAAACTTTAAAAAGAGATACCAGAAAGAGACAAAAAATATCCTTCATAATTTCAGCATCCATTTGTTTTGGTTCTGGCCAAGGAAATGTTGACCAGTGTTGTCAAGAGCCATTCAAGGATTCTTTGGCACCTTCACCTTGTAATTTTCAAGGTGGGGGCATTTAAAGATGTCAACTCCTGATTTTTATGTATAGACATGGAGTATAGAAGTATGATAATTTAGTGAAGTAATTAAAAGATACTCTCTGTACGTTGGATAAGTAAATTTGGAAAGGTCATAAGTTTAATGTTGGTAATGCATGGGGTGATATATTTATGTCTATGGCTATATATCTATTCATGAAATCCATCATTAAGACAATTTTGAAGACTTCTGTGTTCCATCTTAAGAAACCATCCTTTTCAGAATCATGGGAAATTGACCCTATTCTTGACCGGGATGTTACACACTTCTATGGTAAAACTGGAAGAACAGTGCAACTGGTCTATTTAAGGCAATATACTTATTAGGGCCTAATTTTTCTTTAATTTTTTAATAAGCAATTTAAAATACATTTGATGCTTGAACAGCTGGCCCCCCGTGTAGTCAAAAATCTGTGTATAACTTTGACTCCCCAAAACTTAACTACTAACAGCCTACTGTCAATTGGGAAGCCTTATGAATAACACAGTCGATTAACACATATTTTGTATGTTATATGTACTATATACTGTATTCATACAATAAAGGAAGCCAGAGAAAAGAAAGTGTTATTAAGAAAATCATAAGGAGGGGCACCTGGGTGGCTCAGTTGGTTAAGGGTCTGCTTTTGGCTCAGGTCATGATCCTGGGGTCCTGGGATTGAGTCCCATGTTGGGCTGCCTGATCTGTGGGGAACCTGCTTCTCCTTCTGCACCCCCCCCCATTCATGCTCTTTCTTTCTCTTTTTCTCAAGCAAGTTGATAAATTCTTAAAAAAAAAAAAAAGAAAATCATAAGGAAGAGGAAATACATTTACAGTGCTGTACTGTAAAAAAATCGGTGTAGAAGTGAACCTGTGTTGTTCAAGGGTCAACTGAATACGAAAGTAGAGAGGATAGCATAATGAACCCCATGTACCCATTACCCACCTTCAATAGCTATCGGCTTATTTACTTTTGCTTTTTTAACTTTTAATTGAAGACTCTTCTATATGGGTTATCTTTGAAAAGGGAATCCGCTAATGGGAATTTTAAGGATAAAAGTAATTTTTAACCCAGGATGCTCTCATAGCTTCGTATTTTATACAGAATATATATTCAGAGTGAAAAGGATAACTGTATTTCACATTTATTGGCATTTATAGGAACAATGAGGCATCTGGAGTTTAGATTAAAAATTGTTCATATATATATATGCAAAGTTTTGCTTTGAGCCCCTTTAATTTTTTCTTTCTTTTGTTTCTTTCATTCATATTCAACTTCAACTCCTACTTAGGGCTGAGGTCTAAAACTCTCCAGGATATTTGCATTTTAATACAGAATTCTTGGGGACCCAAATATGTGAAGGTATAATGGTAGAAAAATAGACAGTGAGGATCATTTTTGCATATGGTGTGGGGCATGCTTGGGACCCCATCAAATTCCATTGCCTGAGCAACTGACTGACTCTTCAGTAACTTTCAGGGAATAAATAGTAACTCAGTTATATTAAGCTTTTATATGTAGCTGACACATGGTGTATAACGATTTTGTGTACATTATTTTCACAGCTATGGAGTATATATTATTAGCTCCATTTTACAGGTAAGGAAATAGATGCTTCTGAAGGCTGAGAGACTTGCCCAAGGCCACATGGCTAATAATGTTGGAGCAGGGGTTATGAAATGCATTCTGCCTAGTGTTAAGCTTTCTCTTAACCATGATGCTGCCTGCTGAATAAGTTACTAAAAATGATAGCAAGTGGTATGTCAGGGATGGGGAGAGAATGAGCTGAGACAAGGATGGAGTAATCTGGAAAATAAATTTGAGTTAATCAAAAGAAATCTATAAAATCTCATGTCTCATAAAATTAGAACAATGCTACGTGAATAGTTTAAGTTCAAGGACATGGCTGTATTTACTAAGGGACAGAAGTGTTTCAATTGTGTTTTGAAAATTTTGGGGCAAAAAAGCCAGATGCATTTCGCAGCCCTGGCCCTGGAATGTGGAGAGCCTCTGAAAGAAGGGGGGGGGGGCTTCCTACCCTGATTTTGTATGAAAGGATGTCCACTGGAATAAAACAAAGAAATATGCCAAACAAGGGAAGAAAAGGACTCCGGATCAGATATTATCAGTGCTGGGAGACGCAACATCTGCACAAGGTTGTTAAGATGTAGCAAGTCAAGATGGCCGCCAAAGTAACCACAGGCTATGTGAAGAGATAAATGGTTGACCCCAGCCCGTGTCAGGCTACGATTGATGCCACTATCAGCCCTAGTGCCTTCCCAATGATTTTTTAAAAAAATCTTTGATAGAATGTGTTATCTAGTTACTGGCATGAGGGCAATAGCCCGGAGGGGTGAAGGAAAAGGAAAGAATAAAAGGTCACTCCAGGAGGACAGTCTCTGTCGGACTAAATGAGAAAAAAGGATCTAGCTCAAAAGGGGAGGAAATAAATAAATAACAATAAAAGCGGCTGCTAGGTGCATGGATGGGATAAGTGAAATCGCTGTTTCCCCTTTCTCTTTCTTCCCTTCTTCCCTTCCTTCCTTTCTTCCTTCCTTCCTTCCTTCCTTCCTTCCTTCCTTCCTTCCTTCCTTCCTTCCTCCTCCTTCCTTCCTCCTCCTTCCTTCCTTCCTTCCTCTCTCTCTCTCTCTCTTTTCTTTCTTCCTCACTCTCTCTTTCTTCTCTCTCCCCCTTTCTTTCAAATTAAGAGAAACCCTGAGCTGTTCTGGGGGATTTAGCAGATGTAGGTACAGAGTCTTTGTTTTCCTCTTGAACTTTTTAAATGGACTGATTGAGACTGTTAAGTCTTTTTTTTCCCCCTTAATTTCTACGAGAGGTGAAATTAAAGACATTAATTAGCCTGGCACTTTGTCTGTAAAATAATGATAATTCAAGAGTGAAAGATCCAAAACAAATAAAATGAAATTCCTCTAGATAATAGAAAAATATGCCTTTATAATATGCTATTGTTAATTTATTTGTGGTGGATATGGGAATTCAATAGTGTAATAACTCTCTTGTCTTCCTCCTCATGCACACATGCTTACCTGCAGGTGTGCCCACATGCATAGTTTTTTCACAAGCACGTATACACACTTTTGGAGAGGCAGGAATAAAATTGCTTTTGCTCAGTGTTTGCTGCACCAACAGAATTCTATTTCATGATAATAGAAACCTTAATTGGCTCCCTTTAGCCTTGAAACAAGTTTTGCAGGAGAAAAAGAAAAGAAGGAAGAACTGAATATTTTTGTCTAAAAGAATATGGCTTTAATTATTGTGAATTTTTTCTTTTCATTTGACCTGGAAAAATCCAGGTTTTTTAAATTTTTAAAAAAAATTTTCCCCTTCTGGTGTTTGTAGAAGCTAAAATGTTGGTTCTAGGGCAAGGGGTCTTAAGGCTGGAGTGGGTCCGTGTTCTCAAAGGAGAACAGACATAACAGAAATAAAAATATGGGTTCCCAGAAACAACTCTGGAAAGAGTAGAGAAATATATTCGCGGCAGAGTTTTCTCCTTTTCTAAGGCCAGAGGAGTTTAGCAATGTGATCCCCTGGCCTGCATCCTTGGTTCTCACTAGCCTGTGTTGTGCGGGGTCATCTTTAATTGGCACAAGTTGGAGGGCTTCCCTTTCATTCTGCCATCCCTTCCTCTGTCAGAGGCATCAGAGTAAGGGAAGAGCATGAGCCTTGATTTTGGAAGACTTGGATTCTAGTCCCTGCCAACATCATCTTACTAAGGGACCCCGACTCAATGGCTTAGTTTCTTAGGGTCGTAATTGCCCTCATGTATACAATCGCAGGACTGCTTCATACTACCTTCCTGCAAAGTTTTTGAGATTTAAATGAGTCTACAGATGTGAAAACCTTCCAAAAGTATTAACGTACTATTCAACTCCGACATTTCTCATATTAATGTGGATTCCAGTGAGGTACTGTGGTGGTGGTTGCTTGTAATAGGGCCAAGTGCCTGCATAGAGAACTGTAATATGGCATTTGCATTATAAAGCAATGGAACAGTGGTTCTTGGAAATTTCCATATGATTGATTAAAGTGGGAGCAAGGTGGAGGAATAAAATTTTAGGTCTAGATGAAAAATGTATCATGTGGATGTTTTGGGCTTTTACCAACTTCTGGTTTGGCAATATAAAATATCTGCTGTGCAATTTGGCTAGCTCATAGAATTAATATGTTTGAGATACTAAATTTAAAATTAAAGTTTATCTTGTCAAGAATTTATCTCTATAAAAATTGAGGTATAAATAACATGTAAGAAAATGCATAGATCTTAAATGCATATAGTTCATTGACATTGAGCCTAATGTGGGGCTCGATCCCAGGACCCTGGGACCATGACCCGAGCCGAAGACAGACGCTTAACTGCCTGAGCCACCCAGGCACCCCTAAACACCTATTATTTATCAGGCACTGAGTTAGTCTTCACTTAATTAGCTCCCTCATTATAATGACCCTTGAAAAATCTCCATTTTATGGATGAGGGACTGAGCTTCAAGGAAATTAGGTGACTCCCAAGGTCACACAGTAAAGGTGAAAGTAAGATTTGAGTTTGTACTGCTGACTCCAAAATCTATTTTCTTCAACTGGTGAAAGAAAACAGTTGCTGTGATTTGGGGACCAGAGGCTCTTCCACAGAATCAGAGATACGGAAAGTCCACATTTGCAGGAAAAAAGTCTGAAGAAAAAGAACTCCCTCAGGAGGGGAGAAAATGGAGTATAACCTGTGATTGGCAATTCAGTCTAATTTGAGATCTTTCTGGGGCTGTATTTTTCTCATAATTTCAGCTTTCTGGAAACTTTACCACTATTGAGACAAGTGTTAATATTGCTCTAGATTGTTCTTTAGGGCATAGGCTCCTAATGTCTGAAAAGAGAGCTCTGAAGTCCTGGCCCCACTACTTTTAGCGTTTTGTTTTTGGGTATGTGCCTTCAGGCCTCAGCAAGCCTCAGTTTTCCCATCTGTAAATAGGACAAATAAGATAAATTCCTCGGAAGGTTTTAATAGGGTTATGGAAGTAAAGATCTTAGGGCAGTGCCTGGTGTCTAATAAATTCAATCAGTATTTACTATCCTTATTGTTACAATTATCATTCCTCCCAGCCTCACGCCTTCAGCCCTGAGCATTTTAATTGTTTTGGTTTCTGTTTTGATACTTTCCAAATTCAGATCAATTTAAAGTGCTACCCAAATGGGGGGTTTTGGGCGAGTGAGTAAACAGCTGGAGTCTAAGATTGTGCAATGCACATGCTTGCCCCCAACGGCAGAGGGCTTTCGCATCCTGCTGGCTGGTGCCCCATCACAGTGCCTCTATGTCCCTGTACCCATCGCTATACCCAGCATCTGCTCATATACTTGTTTCCCTTTAGATTATGTGCCCCTGGGGGGGGTAGTCTGAGAACCTAGCACTGTGCCTGGAGTTTAGTGGGGGCTGCACCACTGTTTGTTGAATTAATGACATTTGCAAATTTCATTCCTTACTCTTCTATTTTCCTTGGGGAATGAGGAATCATGTGGGAGTTAGTTTTCCAGGCAACCAAAAAATTTCCCTTTAAACACCAAGCTGTGTTTATTTTGTAGAACAGTAAAGGTGCTGCCTTTTTGACTGAATATAGGCAGTAGAATGAAATGTTTTCTCGATGCCTTTGCGTCATTTGCATAAATCAGTTATTTTACTTTCAAAAATAATACCTCTACCCTAGGTGGTATTGAAATTGCAGGAGCGTGCGTGCTCCTCACTAAATGGCCCATGACTGTGCTGGTATGTTCTGGCCCTTCCTTTGGCGTCAGCTGCGGGGGGTCAGGTGTCACATCTGGTTGCTGTCAGCAGCCTCCACTTCCTTCCAATCCGTCCTTCTGGTCTTTTCTTCACCAAGGAACAAGGTAACAAAATCTTAATAGATACATGTGCAAAATCCGAGTAAAAATATCCAAGTGCAGCCTTCAAAGATGCTTCTTGAAGAAGTGCATGATGTTTAGTGTGCAAATACTACGCCATATTCTCCTCCCCTCCCCCATTTCTCATTAGTCACCTTGAGGACTGAGTTTGTGAGGCGTTGGCCCTGCACCGCTCCACCATCAAGACCTGGTATAGTGTTCCTACAGAGCTAGAGCCAAATGCTATGTATTACCTATATTTATGGTTTTTTAAAAATATAAGATACAAGGTAATTATAGTTAGACACATTTCCAAAACAGAGTTATTCCTGTTTATCATTAAGTTTTTACTTCACTCTGTCAATTTCATAACTGGAAATATGCTAAGATGGAAAATAAATTGGTAGTGTGACCAATTTGTTAAGCCATAACTATCAAAAGTACACTCTGATTCATTAATGATTATTATGTTATTTTTTAAAAAGCTGCCCATTGTATAACTTTTAGAAATAATTTAGAAGTCTTGTAACATGTGACAATAAGGGAACATATAACAAAGATTCTATATGGTATTTTGAAAGAACTACAATTGAATAATATTTGATTTTTCTATGAAAAAAAAATCTAGTAATGACAAATATATCTTTGGACACAGAGCCCACCTTTCCTGCTTTCTCCTCATTCCTTCACTTGTGACCCACGAATTGTCTTCATGGTTTGGTTTCATCCTTGAGCATTTCCTCCTTTGTGTTGTAGGGGTGGCCCAGCCTTGGTTTGGTGAAAGAAAGCCTTGAAATCACATGTGCTTTCTAGTTCACAGATCTTGAACTTCCTTTTCTTTGTAACTGAGATTCCGTCTGCATTCCTCAGAGGCATTCCAGATTAAGGTCTCATTTCTCCTTTTACTTTTACTCTTACTTGGTCCAGGAATGCCTCCAGCAAAGGATACCCCTAAATTCTTCAGCATAACACTGGCTTCAGGGAAAGGGTGGTGGTTCTGAGCTTCATACCAACATTGACATCCAGGCATGTTTAAGGTCAAGAATCTGTACAGGGTCACTGGACACACGACAGTGTTCCTGGGACTGCGGCATGACGTTCAGAGTCATGCTCCCACTCTGTTTTCATACATCACGGAGGAGGAGGCTGACGACGCACCAACTCTGCGCATGAGCAGGGCGTTGTGAGTAGACTTTTATTTCTAGCTCATTCTTTCCTTCTCATTGTACCCCCTTTTTAAAAGAAGTCAGTGTCCCTACAGGCTTCTTTGGTGAAGAGTAAAGTGAATAGCTTCCTTCTAGGCCTTTCTCTTGGGGAAACTACTGGGTTAATGATGGAATCACTTTCATTCAATGTACCAGAATTTTACCCAAGAAGAATCCATGGCATCTTCCTAGCCTCATCAGTCTCTTCCCTGTTCTCTTTCGGAAAAGAATATTTTTTATGCTACTGATAAAAATTTTTTTTTTTCATCTTGCCTTTTGAGTGAGCTGAAGTCTCTCCGTAGGTTCATTCCTTTTTGCCTTGTGGCCCGCCCCTTTGTCGCAACTCAAAGTTTTCAAATCTGTCCTTAGGATCCACGTTGCTGTAGAGCAAAGAACTTCATTAACATTTTCCTGCTAGACTTGAAAAACAATTAGGGTAGTGACTTGAAGGAGTTAAAGAAAAGCCCCCAAACCCTGAAACCAAACAGACATCACAGGGCAAGGATAGCAGGTAAAGTGGTTGCTATAAACACTTTCTCTTGAAAGCTGTGTCTTTTCAATAAACACACCGTTAGGCCCTAGCAAAATATTTCCAGTTGCCTTCATGGGTGGTTCAGTGCTGGAAGCTGTTAGCTCATGCTCAGTTAAATTTCAAATGTCAAAGCTCATTAATAGTGATTTTAGCCAAAGACAGCTTGTAAGGAGCTGTGCAAACTTAACTTCCTCAAATAAAATGAGAAGAAAGATGACCATTTAACATTGCTTTTCCTCCCCCTGCTTTCCTCACCTCCGCTTCGAGTTTGTTTTGGGTTTTATTGACAGTAGGTTTCAAGTTTATATTCCGCATTTCCCTTAATTTGCCTTGTCCTTTTATCCCCCCCTTGGGAAACAGGCCTATTACAAAGGTGTTGCGATGTTTCTTTGAGTTTCAGGAGGAGTGTTTTGTCTGTTTGAAGCGGGCCTGGAGGAGTCTGTGAGAGCGTTAAGGCAGAAGGTTCAGCTTTGGAGCGGGAGAGACACACTGTGATATGATTATGTGTTCAGATGCCGTTTCCAGCCTCGTCTGAATACAAATGCACGAGGAGATTCCGTTGACACAATAAGGAGGTTTCAAATGAAAATATTAATACAAGCAAGCACCCCCTGGTCCTCATAGCCTGGTTGGTTCTCACCACGGTGGCTACCTGGAAAATCAAATGAAAACACATTTTTTAAAAACTTGCTCTGAACGTACTTGTGCAGTCATGACCGGGGGCTGGCCGGCTGTGTTACATTCTAATTTAACAAACTAATTAATGCTTAAGCTACCGGGGACAAATTTGACATCAGTTTGGCGTCCCTTTTGATTCTGAGTTTGGCTAGCAGCAGACTGGAGTGCTTCCTTCCTCAGTCCTGCAAGGCTCCCCGGGCACAGAGTGAGCAAGGCCTGGTTTTCAGAGTGTGGTGTGGTAGGTTTAAGGAGCCGGGGCGGATGCCTGGTGGTCTGGTGTGGCCATCTTGGAGCCTCTCCTATTGGGCTCTGTGGCCACTGTTGTCTCAAGGAACTTGGGCTTGGGTGGCACTGTGGTTTTGTGTGTCTCTGATCCGAGGAGAGGTCGAGGGTCACGGGGAGAGTAGGTAGAGGGAGTGTGTATCAGGGGATGGTGCTGTATCAGGGATTTCTTCAGAGGAGTTGTGCTGATTCTCTGGGGGGCAAGCATGAGTTCCAAACAGAGGTTTGTGAGCCCTGTGGCTTTTTTCCATTTTTTGTCAAAACAAGGGAAGCGTTTGTTTAGATTTTTAAAGAAGCGGACCTATTTGGACAAATGTTGCTGTGCTACCAAAGGTCATTAATTGTAAGCAGTCTACCATCTTGGAATCTAGTTACATTCTTTAAATGAATGTGTGTTCAGCTATTATTTATAGATTTCAATGAGATTTGGCTCACAGATAAAGGTTTACTAATATGGGATCATGTTGAGTGGGCTATATTGTTCAGAGTACTACAAGTTAGAATGATTTCTTTTTATTTATTTATTTTATTTTATTTCATTTTATTTTATTTTTTAAAGATTTTATTTATTTATTTGACAGAGAGAGAGACAGCCAGCGAGAGAGGGAACACAAGCAGGGGGAGTGGGAGAGGAAGAAGCAGGCTCCCAGCGGAGGAGCCTGATGTGGGGCTCGATCCCATAACGCCGGGATCACGCCCTGAGCCAAAGGCAGACGCTTAACCGCTGTGCCACCCAAGCGCCCCAGAATGATTTCTTTTTAAAAGCCAAGTGATTATGTTTCTGAAAGTGGGATCATTGTCTGGGAGAGTATTCCTAAGAATACTCTTTTAGCTTTTATCTTCTTTACCTTTTCCTGTAAACATCCAGATTTTGCACTTTAAAAAAAAAAAGAAGCAAGTGTGTGTGGTATTGTAAGAGTTCGCTTCTATGTTGGTTTCTTCTGGACAGTGAGCTTCTGAGAGCAGGGATTTATGTTTTTTATCATTTTATCCTTAGGGCCTACCATAGTACCTGGCCCAATAAATGTTTATTGGTTGAATATAGTAAAACTTCATTAATTGATACACTAACAAGATTCTAGGTGGAATATTTAACTTAAGAGAAAAATCAATTTTATGGACTCTAGCACATGAATTATTTGCATGCAAATGGAGGTTGCAAATTATAAATAAGCGCCATCAATTTATTGGAGCAGCTCTGGAGACATCCTGCCAGCCGGCACAAGGCCAGCAGTTTGAGTTATTCCTTGATGAATATATTCTGTAATCTTTTGAAAAACACGAAATCCCTTTGACAGAAGACAAAGAAATTGTAAAATTCCAAGCAAGAGAAAGCTTTTGATGTCCCTGCAGTCCACTGTTTGCTGGCTGCGTCTTCCGCACAGCTGGACTAATTCATGGACTTGCTCTAATTAACGTGGTCAGTGCCCGTTATGTGCCATGTACTGTGCTAGTGACTTGTAATACACAGGTGACCATGCCCTGTAGAACTTACAACCTAGCAAGGGTAAAGCACTGGACCGCAGAAGCAGTAAAGGCAGAGTGCAGGACAGGTGCTGAGGAAAGAATAGCTTCTCAAGGGTCTAACAAAGTCACCTGGGGGGAACTTAAAATGGGGCCAGTCCCAATGGAGGCATCAGGAGGAGCGGAAGATGAGGCTGGGGAGACCAATTATGGTGTGAGGGTTATGTTATGAGACAGAGTTACATACTTATTTGAATTTGAACTTTATGCTCTAGGCGCCGGAAATCAGCTCTCTTCTAAGCTCTACACCTGTGTATTCCAAGTGTTGGAATGGGGGGCAGGCCAGGTGTGTCTGCCTGTGTGCACGTGTGTGTCGGTGAGGGGGAGAGGGAGAGAGGGAGAGAATATGAATTAATGATGTTCATTTTCCTAGGAAGACAATGTTAGCAGTATTAGCAGTGGAGAGGAGTGGACGGATGTGTGCAGGGAGACGGCAAACAGATCAGATAAGCTATTACAATCAGTGGTCGTTCATTCACCATCCATCCATTCATTTAATGAGTATTCATTAAAAACCTGCTGTGGGCCAAGTAGTATGCTAAACTCTACATGTACAAACAGACCTGTTCTCTGCCCTCATGGAGCCTGTAGTCAAGAAGATCCGGGTGAGAGATGAACACCTCCTACAGCCCACACGTGGAAAGGAAAAGAATGAACTGAGAGGCATTTACGAAACAAATGGTCACAGTTCAGTGACTTACTGGCTGTCAGAGGTGAAGAATGGGAGGAGTTGTAGGTGACTGCATGTGTTTGGTGTGGGGGAGCTCTGTAATTTGGTGGATGGTGGCATCATTAAGTGATACTTTCGGTATCGATGGCTGAGTGTGGAAGTGTGTGGGAAGAGGGAAACAATGAATGCAGGTGTACGCATGCTCTGGGTGAGTGCGCCATGCAACGTACAAGTGGAGATGCGCAGCTGTTCAGAATTGAGGAGAGGATTTGGAGTTTGAGATAGAGATCTGAGAATTGTTATAAGGTAGATGATAATAGAGGCCATGGGAGGCAGTGACAATATCCAGGAAGGATGGGCAGATGAGGAAGAAGGGGGTGGATGCGTGGGGACCGCCAGCGTTTGTAGGATGAGCAGAGAAGGAGGCTGGTCCCTGCCTGTGTGTTCTAGACTGCCTCCTCTCCCACCTCGGCACCACTGAATGTCCTCAAGCAAAGCTTCACAGAAAAGGAGGATGACCCGGCTTTTGAAGACAGCGCAAGCATTTGCCTGGCAGAATAGGGTTGAAAGGTGTTCTAGATGGAGTAGTAGACGTGACCCCCATGACAGTAGGCATGGAGCTGTGAAATAGCTCAGTGTGGCTGGTGAGCCGCAGGGGATTTCTGTCACACGAGCATCTCTGGAGAGGTGAACAGGGACGAGAGCAGAGAGACCTTGCAGATACGCTCGTGCACACACACTCACACAGAGTACAAACCCACACTCCACAGAGCAATAAGGCAAACCTATATGCTGACACTTGTCTTCTTTTTGGTTTTTCGTTCCTTCATCTGGTTTTATTTAGGACCTGGAAAAAGTCATTTAACCTCTCTGGGCTCCGGTGCCCTCAGCTGAAACATGAGGAGACTGGGTGCTCCAAAATTTCCCAATCCCTAGCGAGGCTTTATAGGGGCACCAAAGCAACTGGCTAAGTTGCATTTTTAATCTGTTGCTTTGGTCTAGAGAGCTAGAGAACCCAAGAAGTTCAGTGATTTAAATAAAGGCAAAGAAAGTCTTTTTTCCCCCCTAGTTTTTAAGTTGTGGTAAAATATGTGAAATAAAATTCGCCATTTGAACTATATTGAATTGTACAGTTCAGATACATTCATACTGTTGTGTAGCCATCACCACTCTCTATATCTAGAACATTCTCATCTTCCCCAGCTGGAACTCTGTAGCCATTAAAGAATAACTTCCCATGCCTCCTGCCTCCAGCCCTGGGCAACCACCATTCTGCTTTTTGTCTCTATGAATTTGACAGTATATGTGCCTCATCTAAGTAGAATCATACAATGTTTGTCCTTTTGTGGCTGGCTTATTTCTCTTAGCATAATGTCCTCAGGTTTCATCCTTGTTATAGCCTGTGCCAAATTTTTCTTCCTTTTTAAGGCTACATAATATTTCATTGTACATACATATCACATTTTCTTTGTCCATGTATTGTGATGAAGGCACGTGCTGCTTCCACCTTTTGGCCAAAGTACGTAATGTTGCTATGAATGTGGGTGTACAAATATTTGAGTCCCTGCTTTCAATTCTTTTGGATATATACTTGGAAGTGAAAAGGTCAGGTCATACAGTCATCCTATGTTTAATTTATTTTTAAAGGTTTTATTTATTTTACAGAGAGGAAGAGAGAGAGAGATGGTGCATGCACACCCAAGCGGGGGAAGGGGCAGAGGGGCAGAGGGAGGGAGGGAGAGAATCCCAGGCAGACTCTGCTGAGCATGGAGCCTGACACGGGGCTTGATCCCATAACCCAAGATCATGACCTGAGTGGAAACCAAAAGTCAGGCGCTCAACCGACTGAGCCACCCAGAAGCCCCATCCTATGTTTGGTTTCATGAGGAACGGCCATTTCACTTCCAAAGTGGCTGTATCATTTTACATTCCTACCAGCAATGCACAAGAACCCCAGTTCTCTACATTCTCACTAGAACCTGTTATTTTATTTATTTATTTTACTAATAATAATGGGTGTGAAGTGGTATCATTATGGTTTTGATTTGCATTTTGCTAATGGTTAGTGACCTTGTACATCTTTCCCTATGCTAATTAGCTATTTATATATCTTCTTTGGAAAAATGTCCTTTGCCCACTTTTAAATAAGGTTGTTTTTTTGCCACTGAGTTGTAGTAGTTCTTCACATATTCTGGATACTAATCCCTTATCAGATATATGATTTGCAAGTATTTTCTTCCATTCCAGGGGTTGCCTTTTCACTCTGTTGTTAGTGTCCTTTGATACACAAAAGTTTGTAATTTGGTAAAGTCCAGTTTATCTATTTTTGTTGTTGTTGCTGTGCTTTTGGCGTCATATCCAAGAAATCGTTGCCAAATTAATGTCATGAAGGTTGCTCCTGTGTAAGAACAAAGAAACATCTTTTATATAAGTTATATTGACCTAAGTTTTATCTTTAAAATCCAAATCTCCTGCCTGGTCTGCAGAATGTAATTAAGCTTCATTTATTGTCTGTTTTGGCCTCCTAGCCACCACACGTTCTTCTGGTGCCTTCTTATCATCTTGGTTGCTTAGGGAATTAGGCAAGGTGTCAATCGTAAATGTCCATTACGTTGTATATAGATGTTCTCATTATGTTCAAAGGTTTAAAAATCATTTTAAACAAAATCAAGTTTAGGTCTGCTTCGGTCTGCCCAGATGAGAAACCTAAAGACTTACAGATTAGAAATTACCCTCCCGCCTGAATTAGTTGAGTACAGTGGGAAAGAGGAGGGAGTAACAAGGAGCCGTTAGTTCTTTCTGCTGTGTGTGATTGATAAAGAGTTAAAGTCATCTTTGCCTCAGTTTTCTAAAACAACAATAAAAACTCTTTGGGTAGATCCCAGGCAAGGGAAACTTCACCTGGAGAGGGGGATGTCGGGAAGTTGTCAAATAGTGGGAGAGGGGGAGGAAGAGCTATGCCACATGCTTGCCAGCTTTTCATGGGATCCATTGGTGGGGCTCATTCCTACTGGAATGCAGAGTGATTGAGAACATTTTAAAGGAGCTCTTTATACTATCTTGTTAAAAAATAAAGTACATGCCTTTTGGTGGAAAAATAAGTCACTTTGATTTGGCTTTTATCCTGACCCTACTCCTGCTTGATTCTGTGGGTAATCTTACAGTAGTTACTTTATTTCCCATTTTGGAAGTGAGATACAGTAGTCCCTCTTTATGCCAGCTCTGCTTTCCATGATTTCAGTGTCCCACAGCCAATGTCAGAATGTCAAGGGTAGCCTAACGCTGTGTCACGATACCTCCTTCTTCACTTCACTTCTTCTCAACACCTAGGCATTTTATCATCTCACATCATTACAAGAAGAAGGGTGGATACAGCACATAAGATAATTTTCAGGTGGAGAGAGACCCCATTGACATAACTTTTATTACAATATATTGTTATAATCGCTCTATTTTATATTTAGTTATTATTAATTTTTTACTACATCTAAATTATATCCAATTTATAAATTGAACTTGATCATAGGTATGTATGTATAGGAAAATGCGTAGTATCTCTAAGGTTCACTGCTATGCCTGTGGTGTCAGGCATCCATGGGGGGGTGTCTTAGGATGTGTTTCCCCCACGGACAAGGGGAGCCTACTGCATTGGAACAGATATCTAAGCTTTCAGCAACTCTGAGTAATAGAGGGACTTATGGAGAGCTTTATTTTTTCTGATTGGGAAAATGGGGAAAGGAGAAATTTCTGTTTTCTTAAGGCAAAACAGAGGCCACATGAATACTTAATCTTCAGCAAGTTAAGGAATTGATTTCCAGCAAGGGGCTAATGCCCCAAAGTTGAGAGAATTCTGCAGAAAGGCCGAGGTGGCATGGCCTCTGATCACTCTGTATATTGCTTATTGACTTGGTCTGGTCTTGAATCCCAATATAGCTGATTACTGTTGCTTTCAGACTCATTTCATAGGGGTCTTCGTAGCTTTCAAATTCTAAACTTTGAGGAGCTTCCTAGGTGACAACTATGGCTGCGGATTCTTTGGTATTTGCCAAGGGTTCTGAATTTTCTGCCTTTAAAGATATATATATATAAAATAAGGAAACTTTTCCAAATGTTTATATAAACTTAGGTGTATATGTTATAAGCCCATGTTTCTACATTATTTTCATTGTATACAATGAATTCCAGGTGACCGTAAAGCAAATGATTACAGTGCCTTTTTTTCTATCTGGAAATTATATTGAGCTTTATGAATTTTTGAAAAGGCTTTGAAACATTTTTGCTTTATGAGGCTTTCCTCTGAAGAAGAGTTTGCTAGAAAGGAAAACGCATACATTTCATTAATTTGTTTATCAGCGGTCAAAAAAATTAATTATATATATATTTTAAAGTTAGTTTAAAGCACAGTGCTTTAATATACTAAATAGATGGCAGTTGATTTTTGGATGTTTTCTTTTTAATCACGGGGACATTTAGATTATGTTGCCACCTGCTTGCCACTACCCATACTGATAGCTGGCATATGAAATTTTGGAAAAATAAAACACAGATATTTTTCCATCATGTCAAAATGGCATGTGGTTTTGATCCTGAGAGTGGAGGGTTTCCATCAGACTGCCCTATCTGAAATCTCTGGGTCTATTTCCTCCTTTGCCTGGACTGCTGTTACTGGTAGTTGGTGTTATTCAATTATCTCTACATTTTACCTTGGTGTTTACCTCTAATGTCACTCAAGTCAGTAGATGATTCATTGCATCTGGAACCAATAAGCAGAGTTTGGCAGAAAAGGGACAATGTGTGGCGGATGTGTTTGGAGTAAAGGGAACAATGCACTTGAAACTGGGCTCTAAGAGCTTAGAAATTCAATTATGCTTTCATGGGTACGGGGTGGCTACCACAATGCCTGGGCCCTAGTGAGCACCCAGTGTACGTTCTCGAAGATGCTGGTGATGATTTTAATTGGCATAATCTGTATATATAAAAAAGGCATCTGCACTGCAGTGCCTGGGCAAGTTCCCCAAATTCTAGATACTTGAAATTTCATCCTAGCTCTGAAACACATCATTTCATCTTTCTCCTTCCTCAGGTAGGACTGATAATTTTGTGGTATTAGCTTTAAAGTGAATAACCTTTTGCATTATTAAATACCAGGCAATACATGCATGAATGCTCAAAGAGAAAACATGATGTTACTTTGATATCAAGAGAGCTAAAACCATAAATTAACATTCCCTTTGTCCTTCCAAAAAGGTCTATTAATCTCGACTCTGAAGCTTAAAGAATGAGGGAAAAGTTATTTAGTCAAGACTGGTGAAGATACCAGGTGCAGGACGGATTTCTCTGGTTTCTGAGCTTGGTTTTCTCCTGCAAAGCATTGTTTTTGTGTGTGTGTGTGTGTGTGTGTGTGTGGGAATAAAAAAGTCAGTCGGATCGTCTTCTTTCTTAAGGAAGCAATGCAAGCCAAAGAGTCGTGCTATTAAAGCCAGTTATATTCAAATACTATTCTCAGAAGTAGAGTCAGAATATGGGCTTTTAAATATTCTTGGTATCTCCCAAAGGACACACATTCTGGCTGCGTTCAGGACCAGGAAGGTTTTGCATTTCTTCAGCTTGAAGGCAGAAAGGTTGTGGAGGCAGCAGTCCTGTGGCATTTGCTGTTTATCTTCAGTAGTCTTAGCTCTTCCGGAACAAATGGAAGGTCTCTATCAGGTCTTAATTTAAACTTCTTGGCATCATACATTTAAAAAAATTATATTCCATGTCCTCTGTGTGTGTGTGTGTGAGGGGTCACTGAAAGAACGACCTGGCTGTTGGCCAGCACTGCCATTGCAGCCTGGTGTGTTGTTATCCACCCTTTGGAGTGGTAAGTTTAATGAGGGGGGCAAAACCCAGCTGTCAGCAAATGAAAATGACTCTCCGGAGAAGGCCACGATGGTGCCATATTCACTTCCTATTGCTGCATAACAAGTAACTTAGAGCAATGCCTGCTTATTATTTCACAGTTTCTCTAGGTTGGAGGTTGGAAGTCTGAGCACAGAGCGGCTGGGTTCTCTGCTCCAGGCATGTCTCACAAGACTGAAATGATGAAGGAGTCAGCCTTGCTACCTTCTCATGTGGAGCTCAGGGTCTTCCTGCAAGGTCATTCAGGTTGTTGGTGGATGTCCATTCCTTTCAGCTGTAGGACTGAGGTCTGCATTTTCTTGTTGGCTGTTGGCTGGGGACCATTTTCAGGTCCTAGAGGCTGCTCTTGGTTCCTGGTCATATGGTCCTCTTCGTGATATGGCAGTTCACTCCTTCAAGGCCAGTGGGGTGATCTCTCTTTTAAGGGCTCTCCTGAATAGGTGAATCCCATCTCCATTTTTCTTGAGCCAAAGCCAACTGATATCTCAACTTCACTGCACCTGCAGAATTCCTTCACCATTGCCAAAACCTAATCATGGGAGTGATATCCCGTTATATTCACCAGCTCTCTTCCTACTAAAGGGGAGGAGATTGTGCTGGGCTTGTACACAGGGTGCAAGAATTCTGGGGGGCCACTTCAGGATTCTTCTTTAATGCAGGGAGTGTGCTTGAATTTGGGGCTTTGAGCAGGTCTCTAGACACTGCCTTTGTGAAAATCAAGGTTCTGCTGGCATTGTGGTGATCTATTCAAGTCTTCCTGGCCTCCACCTATTTCACCTAGTGCTGGGCTCTCCTAGACTACCAAGGAATGGGCAATGGCCCTAATCTGGCTAATTTCTATTCCTGGAGACTTTCGTGAGGCTGTTAGTTCTAGCTTTCCATGAGGGGTTCAGGTCCAGGGTGGCCTCCCAAGAGCCCATTCCATGACATAATCAGTACTCTTATTACAATATCCATCTCCATATTCAGTCTTTCTCAAAGGTGGGGCACGTCTGCTGCCAACAGGAAGGCTGGCAGAAGACCTGGCTTTGTCTGATTCGGATCCAAATGTAAGGAACTGGTGTGAAATAACCTCAGACCTGAAATGTGCCTACCAGCTCCTTGCCCTCTGTGAGCTGTGGGCATGGCTCTTCCAGAGAGGTGGGAAAAGGAGAGAGTGGGAGGGAACCACAAAGGGAACCCACTTTGTTTGTGTTAATCAGAGACCTACCCACTTTCCTAATTGATTGTTCACTACAAAGTAGCTTGATGCTTCTTTAGCCTGGGAGCTAAATGTAATCAACTTTTGTTTGTTTCTGTAAAAAAAAAAATTTTTTTTTCTTTTTGCCCTTAAGGAGATCATTATTTCTATTGTATGAAGATGGTAGCCCAAACATTAAAAGTAATTAGAGCAGATGGCAGCGAATACTTCTATTGTAAAATACACTGATGCTTATAAATGGGTTTTCCTTCTCTGGCTTCCTTCTTTTCCCTCTGCCACCACATATTCATTTTGTTTCCCTTCAGGTAGAAAGGGGAGGAAAAAAGAGAAAAGGAGGGGAAAAAAGGTTCCCCTGGTGTATGAAACAGAGGAGCTGTCAAAGGTTCATAGCAGGGAAAGTGTACTCCCGTGTATTCAATCACTGAAATTAAGTGTTTTCAAAGGCGGTGCAGTCATGGGTCCATTGCATGGGGAAATAACGTGCTGTAGTCCATCACTTAAAATGTTAACCTTGTCTCTTACTGGTGACTGGGAACAGAAACACATGCTCTGTGCTCGCTGGTTAAATGGCAGCGTGTCAGTTCTGTGGAAAAGGCTAGCATGTATCTGTCAATCTTCTGATTTCGCCCTATGTGTGTATGTGTGCATTGGCATGTGTGTGGCGTGTGTGCACACGCACACACACATACACACTTGCCCACACTTTTATTTGCATTTATGTAGCCTTCAGAGACCTGGATCATTGCTTACCGGAAAAATGAGGAGAACTGAACCAGTTTCCAGCATTTTGATGTATATCTTTTACTAAGGTATTTTTTGTCTGCCAGTCCCCAAACTCTTAAGTAGCTGTATTATACTTATTTATTTTTGATTACAGAAAGTTTCATCTTGAATGTATTTAAATATTGATGGAGTATATGGATGTACAGTACTGAGCGTATTATAGGTACTTGGGCAATATCAGTCCTTAATACTAACCTGATAATATGAATTGGAATGTTCCAGAAGTCAGCACACTTTTCCTATAAAGACCCAGACAGTAAATATGTTAGGTTTTGTGAGCAATATTGTTTCTGTGATGAACTAAAAGCAGCTGTAAACAATATGCAAATGAATAGTCAAAACCATGTTCCAATAAACATTTATTTATCCAAACAGTGGGTGGGCCGGACGTAAGCCGTGGTTTGCTGACCCTGTTATGTACTACTGAATATTTTACATGATTCTTTTCTCTATGGCATATAAAGAACTTGAAGCCTTTATTCAGTGGCTTAAAGAAAAACAAACGTCCCACTGCATCAGCAGGAAGGTGATGAGCTGTGCAGTCTTCCTTCAGACCTCGCCCTGCCTGCCCTCCTTGCTGACCCCCCTGTGCTCCACGCCTGCGCCTTCCTTAGGCTCTTCCCAGATAGCCTCTGGCTCATAGTTCACTCCTCGGCTCCAGTCCTTTATCAGAGGCGCAGTCCCTGATCACTAGATAGAAAATAGCTCTTTCCACCCTGGCTCTTCTGATACTCTTCACCCTGCTTTTTTTTTTTTTCCTTTCAGAGCACATTATTTGTTTTATTTTTATTTATTGTTATTATTTTTTAAGATTTTTTTTTTTATTTGACAGAGAAAGAGGGAGAGAGAGGGAGAACACGACCTGTGGGGGAGCAGCAGAGGGTGAGGGAGGAGCAGACTCCCCCCTGAGCACGGAGCCTGATGCAGGGCTTGATTGCAGGAACCTGAGATCATGACCTGAACCAAAGGCAGGCACTTAACTGACTGAGCCAGCCAGGCACCCCTCACATTATTTGTTTTATATATTTAACTTTATGTCCCTAAATTATAAGCTCCATGAGGTCAGGGATTTGTTATGATCTGTGCCTACACCAATGTCTGGCAGGTAACAGGTGCTCCATAAATATTTGTTGAATCCAGAGGTCCATCTGCGCTGTCATTCCAGGCAAGAAGACTGAAAAGAGACGGGTTAGGAAGTGGGATTATACTTGGTAGGTGCATGCAAAAATATATAGCCATTATTATTAATTTTTAAAATTTTAAAAATGTTCAATTTAAAGTAGAGAGGACAATATGTGTGTTTTTCAGTTATGAGGATTTAGTGATACAGTAAATAAAATGTCTAGTGCGGTGCCTGGGATAGGAGAGGAATGGAAGGATCTGTAGCTATCATTGTCATTATTAGTTCCTCTGGCAAGTGGAATGATCTCCCAGTTTATAATTCAGAAGAGTCATTGTTAGAGGAGATCTGAAGATTCACATGGAAGAGAAGAGAAAGAGAGGCTCTGTAAATTTGTTCTGTTTGCAGACTGGTAATAGTCCCTTGAAACTCAAAAGTGTCTAAAATAACTTATGTGTAAGAAGCTTTCAGTTAATATCAATATTTGTTGAGAAATAATGGGAGTTGAGGATGTGTATAGAACCCAGAGGTAAGCTAGGAAATTGTCTTGTTTTCTAACAGGGACAATGGGTAAATCTGAACTGGGCACATGTCTCTGGCAAAAGGTATTGTTGCCACATCTTTGAGAAGTCAGTGTGCTGGATGGTGTAGAAGGGCCTTCTCATGTTATCTCATAATCATGAAGGGTTTGTAAGCACCAAGAAAAGAAAGTGATAACTTAGAGCCAGCATGAGCTCAGTAAGAACAAATTATGCCAAACTAATTTAATTTCCTTTTTGTTCCCTAAGGAGTTATTAGATTATAGGTCAGGGGCTTTATTCGTAATCCTGGATTTGTAGATGGTTGACTTTTCTAAAATAAGCATTTTTTTAATTTCATAATCAGCTGAAATAATCTCAGCCTGTGTTAATTTATCTGCAGTGTCCAGATTAAAAAAAGGAAAGAAAAGGTGATTAGTAAGCTGGGCTTCACCTTTAACGCATCCCGACCAGGGTCAGTCAGCTAATCTGCTGAGCTCCCATAGCATCTGCGTTAGCCCTTTAGTTATTACACTTTCTATTAATTATCTGGCTATTTATCTTTTTCTCAATGATAATATGAGCACCTTAAGAACAAGGACGAGGGCACATGCCTTTATATTAGCTCAAACATAAAAGGTTTGGGATTTTTAATTGGCTCACAAGTTTAATGTCACCCAACATTATAATACTATTATTAAAATAGCCAAGACTATTTGTTGGGAGAGCAAATGTTATTTAATAAGTGATGCGAAGGCAGTTAACTATTTAGGGGAAAAAAACAAAGAAAAATGTGAAACTTCTGACCAACATAAATTCTGAATTCATTGAGGATTAACATACAGATATAAAACCCTACAAATCAAGAAGAATATATAAATTATGTTAATGTCAGAATGAAAAAAGGGCGTCCTATGCATAAAACAAGATGTCACAAGAGAAAACATAAATACATTTGTTTTCATAAAACTTAAAAACATTTCCATGTGAAAGAGCATTAAAAAAAATTGCAGCCTCATATCCAATGACTTCAGTTATTAAGTGATGGCATAGTGATTAGGAGCCCAAATAAGAGTTGACCAGTCATTCAAACCTATTTTGGGGGTGCCTACTACATGCCAGGCATTGTAGGAACTGGGGGTACAGCAGAAATTCAGGAAGCTCTCATGAAGCTTATATTTTATTGGAGGTTGATGGACTATAGACAAATACACAGTATTCCCGTGATGGCAAAAGCTGTGGAGAAAATGCAGAAGGGTCAGGGGTAGAGAGAATGTTGGTCACAGAGACCTGTCTTTTCCTGTTTCCTGAGCTTGCATGCTCAAGAAGGCATTCTGGTGAGGTGTCAAGACGGTTCTTCCTGTCTTTGTCATCCAGGAGACACTGTGACTAGAGAGAGGCCCCCACTCTGCCTCCTCCACCACCCCAGCTTGACACATACGCTCACAAAGAGGTCTCTGCTGTGCTTGGTGTTCCAACTTGCTGATCAATGACTTCTTTCAAGATGACTCTGGTGGTGTTGCAAGTACATTTAAGGTGACATGTAAGATTTGCAGACACTGCACATTCCCTGAAGTTCAGAGAAGTGCTGACGTGCTGTAAGAAGAAAACAAATTGCATAAGCTTCCTCGCTGAGGCAGGAAAGTTTTTGCCTATATGTGTGTGTGTGTGTGTGTGTGTGTGTGTGTGTGTGTGTGTATATATATATATGTTTATTTGGGATTGTACGTACTGAGGAAAGATGAGGGCATGTTCTGGATAGTTCTTAAATCTCTATTTCCGCCGCCACCCCCATAGGCCTGTGAAGAAATGGTTTTGGGGATGGGAATGAGTCAGGATGGGAATGAGTCGTTTGTCTCAAAGAAGAAAACTAAAGCTGAAGGCTGAGCACCTTGGGGAGTATAGGGGCAAGAGCTTATATTTAGTGGGAGGGGAACCTGCATTGGCTGATGAGCTAGGCTGCTGACATGGAACAGGGCTTTCACCAAATACGTCATGTTAGTATCAGCTGAGAGGCTCTCTGGTATATTGACAAGATGTCTTTTAAAATACCCTTAGCAGGGGGGCACCTGGGTGGCACAGCGGTTAAGCGTCTGCCTTCGGCTCAGGGCGTGATCCCGGCATTATGGGATCGAGGCCCACATCAGGCTCCTCCGCTGGGAGCCTGCTTCTTCCTCTCCCACTCCCCTGCTGTGTTCCCTCTCTCGCTGGCTGTCTCTATCTCTGTCAAATAAATAAATAAAATCTTAAAAAAAAAAAAAAATACCCTTAGCAGGGACACATGTGTGGCTCAGTGGGTTAAGCGTCTGACTCTTGGTTTAGGCTCAGCTCATGATCTCAGTGTCCTGAGATGGGGAGCCCCTCCTAGGGCTCTGCGCTCAGCCCACTGGGCTTGGGCTTCTCTCCCTTTCCCTCTCCTTCTCTGCTCCTCCCCCACTACTCCTCTCCTCACCCTTGGGCTTTAGCTCTCTAAAATAAATAAATAAAAATAAATAAACAAACAAACAAATAAATAAATAAATAAAATCTTTAAAAAAAAATCCCCTTAACATTCTTTTTTGCTTAATTGGATCAAAGTGATAGGGATCAGAAGTAAGGATGTTGGAAAGTGAGCCTCTCCCACTGTTTCCTGGAGGGTTGCCCCGGTAGTCACGGGACTACCACTGACACACGGAATGACGCTACCAGTGTGTCCTATGAAGAAGTCAAGAGCTAAGACCTTGGGTTTGTAGCTACAGGTTCACTGACAAGTTGCGATTATGGTGATCCATTTCTCTTCCACTTCCCCAGGGGGCTGCTGGGTAGTTGAGGCACATTAAACTTTTTAGAGCTTTTAGTATTTAGCCATTGTTTTGTACTAAAGCATGAGCCATCCGTAAAAATATACACATCTCAAGATACCATTATTATGCTAAGGAGAAGTTTGGGCGCAAAGGAAGCTTAAGTCTCTTGAAACGTAATGCTTAACATTTATATTCATTTGAAATCTACCACACTGAACAGGGAAACTGAAGGTGAAAGAAAAAAATGGTGAAAGATTTCACAGGGAGAGGGAATCTGAGTCTAGGGTTTTGATTTAGATACACTCACTGTCATTTGCTTTAAGTTAAATAGAGCTTGAAAATGCAGAAAGCAGTGTGAAAACAAGTGGGCCAAACCCAGTGGATCAAACCAGGGCGCTGCAGATTTGTCAGTGTTCTGGGTTTCCACCTATTTGTTCACCTACTGTATCAGGAAGGTGGTTTCACTCAGATGCATGTGTGTGTGTGCACGTGTGTGTGTGCACGCGTGTGTAAATGTGCACGTGTCTGTAAATGCGTGTATGGGATTAGCAGTTAGACATGATTTCATCGATTTTCATTGAGTACCTGCTATGTGTCAGATACTTTTTAGGGGAGTGGCGATATAGCAACAACCAGAACAAAGTCCTGGCTTTCGTGTGGGTAAGCTCAACAGATGATAAAAACATACAGAATTGAAGATCTTATACCCGAATAAAGCAGTATTGGGGAGAGGGAGTGATTGGAGGTGCTCTTTTATTAAAGAGATAGGGTAGGAGTTATTTGTTCAGAGACCTGAATGAAGTAGGAGATGGAGCCAGCAGATATTTTGAGGAAGAGCATTCCAGGAGGAGAGGCCCAAGATGAGTGAAAAAATCTGAGTCGGGGGCTTGCTCTGCCTAGGTCACATCTGTCTTTACCACTGTGACCTCTTGACACATCCTTCAAACTCTTTGAGGCTTTGCTTCCTCAATGGTGAGGAGATAACAATATTTAACCTTTCCGCTTGCCAGGTGGGGGCTGAGTGTAGCAGTTTTTGAAGGTGGCCAGGCTGGGCCAAGATGTTGTAACACATGGAAGACAGCTAATGCGTGTATACACAGGTGCTTTAGAGCAAGAGAGGAAGTCTTAAAAGTTCACTTAGAGCTAGATAACGGGTATCAGTGCTAATTGTAAGTGTTAAGATGTTCTCAGTTCTCTTACATACCTGATTAATGTCTAATTGTTCCAGATCTTTCCACTGTGAGGGTCATGAGCCTTGGTTTTTTTGTCCTTCTGTAGCTGGGGTATGGATCTGACCACCAGGTTAATGTCTCAGGAAGAGCTGTGCTGCTGTATCCTTCATACTCCTTACAACTCATCCACACCCCATCTTGCCAGGCTTGCTGGCCTTCCTTAAGACCCTGAGCTTCAGGGGCTGGTTTGGAAGAAACATCTGGATCCCTTTCTGGGATACATCTCCCAGACTTCTAGGTCTTTTTTTTTTTTTTTTTTAAGATTTTATTTATTTATTTATTTGACAGAGAGAGACAGCCAGCGAGAGAGGGAACATAAGCAGGGGGAGTGGGAGAGGAAGAAGCAGGCTCCCAGCAGAGAACCCTGATATGGGGCTCAATCCCAGAATGCAGGGATCACACCCTGAGCCGAAGGCAGACGCTTAACGACTGAGCCACCCAGGCGTCCCAGATATCTAGCTCTTGCCTCGAGTTCATTCTGCAACTTTGATGCAGAAGTGTTATCTGATGGATCATGAACCGACAGTTCCCTGGGCCCCACCTCCTGAGCTGATCTTGTCATGGTGGCGCTCAGGGACTCTGCACATTACACAGCTCTAAGCTCAGCGACTCCCTTTAAAATGAAGGGACAGGATTTCTCTAGAGTCTTTCCATTTCTGACCTTCTAGGAACTTAGGCTTTTTCTAAAGTCCTTTGGTTCACCTTCTCTGCTGTTGACTTTACTGTCTTCATCCTGTTCAGCCTCTTCCACCTTCTCACTACTCTATTCCATTCCAGTTTCCTCCTATTCACCTCCCTTTCCTCTTTATGGATATTATGGGAGTGAATTTAGGGATTCTAAGAACATATCCTGTATAGCCTGTTAAGGACCACTTTGTGAAATTTCACCTTCCTTTGCCTAGCTTCAGTGTGAAATCAGTAGAGCACTAAACTTCTCTCTGACTTTTTGAGTCTATGGACGGTCATCGTGGGGCTATGGTTCTTACAACTCACAAAGATGCTTATGTACCACCCCTTCTTCTTTTCAGGGTGCTGGCGCTGCTGATCACTGTGCCTTATGCTCTTCCATCTCTTAAATTGAGAGGAGTCACTGGCTTTTTTCTCATTTGTGGGTGTAGAGAATGAAAAGATCCTACTTTTCCTTAGGTCGAAGGCTTGTTGGTGATTGGGTTGGGTGGACAACTCAAGACTATTGAGCTGGGGGGTCAGTACACTCTCCTGGAAAATCTACTGGCTCTTCTGGCTACACATTTTTCCATTTTCTCTCTCAGAAATACTCCAGGGCACTATTCTCTGTGTAGGTGTAGTTATTGGTATCATAAACATGCCTTCCCTCCTTAATGATCTTCTTCCATCTGCCTCTAACACTTCATGAGAGGACCTTCTAGGCAGTTCTTTCATAGGAACTCAGGCTTCACATTTGCTTGGAATCTGGACGGGAAGAAGTGTGTGGAAAGAGGCAGGCACATGTTGTATGTACTACCTTGAGGGAAATACCTTCTCGATTCTGATTTTATTATACTTATCATAATTACAGTCCCATAACTGCACAAGACATTTAGACATGTTCTTGGCCTCTTGCATGAGCTGAATACTGCTTTCTGTGGTTTTCACATTCCTCTTTTGAAAACATGTGACTTCAGTATGACCATACATTAAAAGGAAAGCTAACAGTTCTGGGAGGGAGACTGGAGGTTGGGTGGGGAGGGGCTGCTTCCTCATCCAGGCTCCTCTCAGCCTCGCTCCCTGCCCCTCACTCAAAGGTTCCAGGTTATCATTTGAAGTCACTGGGCATTTCACCTGTGCCTTTCGTTTTCAGCACTGATGCACCAAGCTCAGAGGGAGAGGCAACAACAACAACAAAAAGGTAGATTGGGAGGATGGATCGGAGCACTTGGGAAGAGGAATGTTCCTATAAAACAGGGACACTTGGCAGTAGAGTCAGTGAAAAATGATTCCAATTACATAAAGCAAAATGCCACCCATCAAGCAGAACATTTTAATTCTCTCTATTCCAGGCTATTTATGACTTTTTGTTCAAGATTCAATACATGTCTGTAAAAATAAAAAATGGAATCGACCCCGTCTATTAGGTAGAAGGGGATCTGTCCCAGAAAAAAAAAAAAAAAAAAAAAAAAAAGAAGGTAAGAAAGCATTAGCAACATGACATTGTTGGAGAATTCCAGTGGCCGACAGAGACATTTCAAGCGTAACTTTGCCCCTTCTGTATTTTTCTCTTTTTTTGAGTTAAGTGGTATGAGGAAGAGAGGTGACTAATTTTACTGAGACATTTGACATTATATGTAAATTAATTTTAGTTTAAGAAGTTTCCATTTAGATTGACACCCCCCCATACTATCCTGCTTTAAAACAACAAAACAAAACAAAACAAAGCATTAAAACTGTTTTCCAGAGCAACTTTTCCTTTCAGTTCTGCCGAAGGTGGTCGAGGGCTCACAGCTGGTTTCCTGAAAGAGTGCCACAAGATGGCGACAACGTCACGGTGGAGAATGGCCAATCGCTGCTGCTTGATACCAACACAAGCGTCCTCAGTTTACTGCACGTTAAAGGTCTGTAGAGTTTGGAGATCGGTGGTGGCATTACTATATATAATTCTATCACTTTGGGGCAGCAGGAGGGAGGGGAAATTTTTGTATAAGTTCCAGCACTTGATTGACAACTTATTCTGGGAACAAATAGAAATTTTACTATGAAAGGAGGAAGTGGCCAGAGGGTTCAAAATGAAGGCCCGGTCTTTTGCCTCTTGTAAGCACAGAGCTTAATTATTTTTTCAAATACAAGAAGGTTAACAGTGTTATCAAAGAATATCCTTCTTTATTCAAGCACTTTGTAGTCATGCTTGTCCAGGGCAGCCCCCACAATGTAGCAAAATGCTCTGAAACTGGTTAAGGCTGTTGCCTTTGAAATTCCCTGCCAAGAAAGCAATGTCTTCCTGCTTTTACCCTGTTGTGGTTTTGACTTCCTGGTCCCATGGAAAGTCATATAAATAGGCTTCCTTATTGCAAAGCTGGCCACATAGCTCTAGGGTCTGGGAAGTTGGACGAGACTGAGAATTCAAATTTCAGCTCCTCCACCACATCACCAAATGACTAAGTCACTTATTCCACCTCCTTGAGCATTTGTTTCCTTATCTGTTAAATGAGAATGAAAATCATTGCCTACTTCAGTGGCTAATAATAAGGAATGGTTATCAAAGTGACTGTCTTCATTGGCAAATGAAAGCAGCTTTGGAAATGTGATTAGTTATGGGTAGCTCTAAAACTCTGCACTAAAACATTACTCTTTACTAAAAATATGTTTAACACTAACAGGGGTATTTGCTCTTATTAAAGTAAGAGCATGGCTACATAAGGGAAATAAAATGTTTTGAAGGGGATGAACCAATGTAATATTGATACCTGTCTCTTAGACATAGACTCAGGTTTTTCTGATTAGGCGTTTTGCATTCTGTATTTTAGAAGTTTCTCCCCCCCTCCACCCACTGGTAGCCAGGAAGAAGTTTTCAGGCAAATCAGTTAATTAGTATCCTTTAGGAAAAATGGTCTGTCAGCTTGGGCTCTTAACCTCTGTGTGGAGGGTGTGTGTGTGTGTGTGTGTGTGTGTGTGTGTGACCAGTGGCTTTGGGGAATGCTGACTTATCCATGGACATCAACTACCTAAGGACTAGCAATAACACAGGAAAATTACAGACTTAAAATCTCAGCTTAAAGATGCTCTTCGTAGACCTTTAACCAGGAGTCAAATGCTGGTGGGGGATGGGATGACCTTTAGGCTCTCAGGGTCTTTGCCTTATATTGATATCATTTGGGAGAACCTTCCCAGCTAAAAGTCTTGCCCAACCGAGTCTCTGGATGTCCCATTTTATGTGTCTCATATATCAGCATCTCCATTGGTACCAACCTAGTCCTAACCAACATAATTTTTGGCTGGGACCATTTCAAATGGCCTCGTAATTGGTTCCTATGTTTCTGATTCTTTGTCTTCCTTAATTGAAGACCCCCAATTTTTATTTGGGGCAGCAATGTATCCAGCTAAAATGCTTTATTTCCTCGCCTTCTTTGTGGTTAGACATAGCCTTGTGGCTAATAGCTGGTCAATGAGATATAAGGGGAGGTGTGGTACAGGACATCTGGAAAATGTCCTAAAGTAGAGTGGACCCTATAGGAGGCATGCCCTATTTGTCCTTCCATCTTCCTCTTCTTTGCTTCTTGGAATGTAAATATGATAGCTCCACTTTCAGCTGCCATCTTGGACAATGTGGTGGTTAAGAATGGGGAAGCAGAAAAATGGGAGAAACCCAGGACCCTGATGACTTTGGAGTTGCCTTAGTAGCATGGGGACTCTGACCGCCTACCTCTGAAGTTACTTCATGTGTTTAAGTCATTGATATTTGACTTTTATGCCATATGCTAAAATAAACCCCCAATAGGTTATTGCACACATCCTTTAAAAACAGGTCTGATCTTGTACTTCTTTCCTTTAACACCCCCCAGTGGCTTCCCATCTCATGAGGAATAACATATAACCTTACCATTATCAACGCTCTGCTCTCTTCATTGACCTGTCTTCCTCACTCACTCTGCTCCAGTTCTTCTATGAATATACCAGGCATATGCCCACTTCAGGCTTCGCACTTAATGTCCTTTGCCCAGAATAGTCTTCCTCCAGATACTCATACAGCTCGCTTTTTCTTTTTTTGTTTGCTCTTTGAGAAAATGTCAACTTATCAGAAAGGCCTTGCTGGTCATCTTTTCTGAAACTGCATCCACTTCTTATTTATTTTGCTTTATCTTTCTTCATAACTTTTATCACCAGAGAACATACTATAAATTCCCTTGTTTTTTTTTTACAGTCTGCTTCCTCTGCTAGAATAAGCTGAAAAAGGCAAATGACTTCAGCAATTTATTTGCTACTGTCTCTTCAGGGTCTAGGACACCGAGTATGTGTTGATGGTTGATGGATAAGTAAAATGGTGCCGAGTTCAGATCCCGGATGAAATTTAAGAAGCGTAATTTTTGAACGCTTGCTTTCTTCATTATTACTTTTCCGAACTAATGAGCTTTTACTGTCCTTCGTTGTTCTCACATATATAGATATATATGTATGGGTCGGTTCACAGGTAAACACACATGTATATGTGCACATACATATACACACAAATATACATATGTATTTACATATATATGCAGAGACATATACATATATATAAATGTGTGCAGTTATGAGTTGTGAGAAATAAGAAATCCATCGGTAAGTTATTTTTCTGTTTCTAAAAGGCATTTGAAACTGGCGAAGGACTCCAATTGTCAAAAATCTTGTAGCTAGCGTAGCTCTAAACATTTAATGTCTTCTCTTGTCTGTAATATGTGTGAAAGTTCCTAAGAGATAATAAAAAGTTATTCAAATATAAGATTGAATCATCATCATCATCAACAGTAATTCAGTCTCTGAATCTCTGTTACTGTTTCTCTTTTTCATACCCATTCATGGTATCGGAAAAGTAGCTGAGTGGAATTTTCTTTCTTTTTCTGATACCATCTTTGGGCCACGACAAAGCATGAACAATTTCAAGCCCCAAAATAATTTCTTCAAAAGATTTGAACAAATGACATAGAAAGTGTGATAGTGGGAGCACTTTCTCAGCCATCCCCACAGTATAACCAAGGCTACATTCTAAATGAAGTGTGGTACAGACTTTGAAAGGATTCGTGCTATGTAACAGTGAAACTAGATCACCTGACAACTGTATTTAGAGCTACTTTATGAAAATATTGCATCCTCTATATTAGCTTTCCATTCATGAAAGCCAGCCTCGCAGTATGTAGAAGTCTCGGCCCCTACATCAGGAAAACCAATACTTCTATATATGGCCCTCAAGAGTCTTGAATTCTCTGTGCCTTACTTGTATTTCCATCTATAAAAGAGAACTGACATTCTTTTCTTACTAGTACAACTTATCTAGTAGAAAAGAGGGTTATAAATTTCTTCGAGGCAAAATTTTCACCATTATTTATGATGCTCTACATACTGATTCCTGAACTTTATTAAAAAAATGGCATCTTAATTTTGTGACCATAAGAGCTTCAGCTATATTTATTATTTTGCCTTAATTAGCAAGATATCCAGAACTTTCATTTACTTACCGTCTCTACTTCTTCCTTCCATTTCTCTCTCTCTCTCTTTTTTTAGATTATTTTTTAGAGGGTACTGTTAAACACAAAAGAGAATTAACCCAATCAATTAATACTAATGAGCTGGGATGGAAATAGGCACATTGCCTTGATTTAATTAATTATATTTTTCGTTCTTTTATGTTAAGATGCCCAACGGCCATAGGCATCACTGAATTAAAATTTATTATTTTATCCCAAGTAATTATGATGAGCCATAATAACAAAGGAGGGACGTTACCCTCTTGTCAGAGTTGTTATGCTTCCTGGGCAAGGACCTTGAGTTTGCAGTCGGTAGTTGGAGAAACATTCATAGTTTCTGAATGAAGCAATGAATTTCTTTCTCTTCTGGTGGCCAAGCAGTTTGACATAAAGTGTCCTAGAGATAATGATTAAGAAAAGGCCAATTATTGGGTGCCTGGGTGGCTCAGCCAGTTAAGCATCTGCCTTCGGCTCAGGTCATGAAGCAGGGTCCTGGGATTGAGCCCCGCATCGCGCTCCCTGCTCAGTGAGGAGCCTGCTTCTCTCTCTCCCTCTGCTGCTCTGCCCCCCACCCCTGCCGTTTGTGTTCTCGTTACTCTTGCTCTCTCAAATAAGTTAATAAAATCTTAAAAAAAAAAAAAAAAAAGAAAGGGCCAATTAAGGGAGGATGAACTCTAGAAACCCCTCTTCCGTTGGCATTGGGCTTTCAAAAGGAAGACATTTCAGTTTCTTCCTACTTACGATGCCAGCCCTTTACAATGCTTGAGCAGAGACTTATTTCTAGTGTCTGTGGCTGCTGGGTAGTGCGTGGGTCTCTTTTAATGTGATTTTCTATTTCTTGATCTGCTGGTATATACCAAAGCAGTTAAATGCTTGGCAGGGTTTTGAGCCAGAGAGAACGGAGTCTAAATCTGGGCTCTGCGTCTTACTAGCCCTGTGACCTTGGACAAGTTGCGTAGTCTCCATAAGGCTAACATTTCTCCTCATGAGGGTCATGCCTATTCTAACGGCAGCAACAGTAACAATGATGGCTAACCTTTCTTGTTTGCTGTTTTGTGGCAAGTTTACAACGTGTTGCCCAACTCGGATGTTTTGAGTATTATTAGATGAGGGAATGTTTGTAAAGCATGGGACCAGGTCCAGAGTAAGCCACCAATTAACGATAGGTTTTGTTTTGTTTTGTTTTTTTCCGGACTGATGGGGATAACAGAAGAGATGGCTGAAATATCAGGCCTAAGTTGCAATTTTATTTACAGATAGTGGCTGCTTCTATATACAAAGCAAACTGGATTACTGAAAGAATTAGCTTGGTAATAAGGACCTTGGATTGCTTCTGCTTCTGTTATCTTTGGAATACATATTGAAGTGCTTTTCTTTCTATGGCAAGAGAGGGAAAGATACAGAGATGACAGTCGCAGAGTCTATCCATTTGGTTGTCTCCATTTTCCATGTTATTTTGACTTCACGGAGGCGTGTTTTTCTGGTGCTGTTCGGCATGTGGTCTTGTTTTCTCCCATTTTTTTGTGGTCTTCAGTTTTGAAGATGCTCAGATCTTTCTAGTCTGTTATATTTGGGATGTCTAGGGCATGCAAATGCATGTTCTTGGCTCTTTGAGATGAGCCACCTTCTCCTGAGCCACTGTCAAGTTCATCGTGGAGTTTCTTCATCCTCGGTAAGGATCTGAGGAGTTCAGAGTGAGGTATTCAGTGCTGTACCCAGCACAGCGTTTTTAACCCTGGGCATTCTCCACTTGGTTCCTTCTAGTTAGTGCGGAGTCAGACTCAGTTGCAGTAGATGCGTGCTTCAGATAACACCTTGCAGTGCCGCGATCTGGGAAAGCTGTGAGGCAGGACTTCCCTGGGACATAACTTGTGGTTTCTCTGAGCATCAGGTCTGTGTGAGTCACTGGGCAGATTACCCTCTGCCTATAATTTCAACTTCACAGATATCAGCACGGATTCAAAAGAAATCTATCTGGAGGCACACTGGAGTTTTGCTAAAAATGAAATATTCTGCATTAATGTTACTTCCTTAACTATGTAATATCTTGGTCAACATGAGGGAGTTTGGGGGGTGGTGACATTTGTTACAAATTGGTCAGTTGAAAATAATTTATCTGGAAGTTGGCTGAAAAAGGAGATCGACTGAATTCCTCCTCTTCCAGATGAATCAAAGTGACCCTTCAAGGCAAGAGGGGAGATCAGGAGGTGTAGACAGTGCAGCAAGGTGGGCTTATTGTAGTTTGGTCAGGAAACTGGGGGCCTGAGTTGAAATTTGAAACAGCCACAGATTCTCCTTTAGCTTTCAGTAAGGTCCCGGACCTCAAATAAGGCGGAAAATGCAAATGATGGTGGTGCTGTCCCCTTTGTAGGAGGGAAGGGCAGTAAGGGAATTAATGTACTTTCTTCACCATATTTTCAAACATGGTGCTCCAGAATGGGCTGAGCTTTGCAGTAGGCAAAAGGGGAAGCCTGATGAACAAGTCAGCATCAGAAAGAAATAACCGGATATTTTTTTGAAATCCGTCCTTTACTCCTTTACTTTGTGTGCCTCTCTGTGTTAGTCTTTTCCTGGTGATTACATATTTAATATTTGGGTGTGTTTTAACTCCTTCTACCTTTGGAGAAGGTGCGGTATAAGGCTATAAGCTCAAGAGAGCAGGAACCAGGTGTGTGTTTGCTCACGTTTATATGGTAGGGCCACTGTATCTTCAGGCACATAGTAGGTATTCAAATAATTGTTGAATGAGTGAACTAATGAAAGAATTTCTGACCTAAAGAGGCAGATTAATGTTAGTTGTGGATTTCTCTATAATCAGAGTCCTTCCTGGTATTCTCAAATGTTAGTGAATTAGTCCAGACAGTGACCAATTTCATTTACTATTTGTGTATCAAGAGATCAGAGACAAAGGCTTTTTACTGTGGGGGACACTTGGCTCTGAAACCCCTTATTTTTCCCAATCAGACAATGACTTACATTATTTACCTCCAGAGAACAGTCCCAGACACACTTGATTAGCCTTAAATGAAAGATAAGCCATTGCTATGAGAAAGGACATGCTTTCCATAGATGGGCAGACAGACAGATAGATAGATATTAAACAATTTACAGTTTTATGTCTTGACAGCTTGAATGTTGTAACATGAAAAATGCTACCGAAAGGGACCAGTCCCTTCCTAGCACAGAAGCTATAATATTTTCAGTAATGAAAGATAAATATTTTAAACTTCCTTGCTTAAAACCCTTCACTGGCTTTCCATTAGCCCTTGAGATCAAGCTTAAACTCCTTAATATGGCTTATGGGATCCTTCAGGGTTTGGTCTCTCCTTACCTCTTTACCTTATTGTTGATTAATGATTTCCACATCCTGTTTATCCAGATTGAAAGCAGAACTAGAACTCTGGGATGCTTATGTATCCGGGATTCTTATACATATAAAAATATATCAGAGACCAAGCATTTCATCACTTTTCTTTTTCTTTTTCTTTTTTTTTTTTTTTAAAGATTTTTTTTTTATTTATTTGATAGAGACAGCCAGCGAGAGAGGGAACACAAGCAGGGGGAGTGGGAGAGGAAGAAGCAGGCTCACAGCAGAAGAGCCTGATGTGGGGCTCGATCCCAGATCGCCGGGATCACGCCCTGAGCTGAAGGCAGACGCTTAACCGCTGTGCCACCCAGGCGCCCCTCATCACTTTTATTTTTCATGTACTGTAATATTCCTAGGGGTCAGGAAAAGGTAGGAGGTGTTCTCATTTTTTAAATAAATAAATCCTATGAGGAAACAACAGTGACCTTTCACTCGTGAAGTTATTAGGCTATAGCCAATTTATGTTTACATTATTCAGAGAACAATTATATTTGGAACTTTTGAATTGCTTAGAGAAATGTATCAAATTGGGGGGCTCTTCAAAGATGTGATTGGTTCAATGCTTATTTGAACTTTGGTAGAAAGGAGGAGATTGTTTGAATGAATGAGTAACTTGGTAGCGAGGGAGATTTTTACCTGCCTGGTACAGACTTTGAAGAAAAGGTAGGTTTTTTGTTGTTTTGTTTGTTTGTGGGTTTTTTTTTTTTTTCCTGATCCTTTTGGTTTCTCCTTATAAATAACTTTTGTTCTGAGGTCTTAAGTGACTTTTTAGAAATCCATGGAACAGCCGAGAACCTTTTGTACTTAAATGCCAGAAGCTGTGTTGGTAAAAGGACGTGATGATTTTTTGGAGATAGAAAGGAACCAAGAGGGACGCCTGGGTGGCTCAGTCAGTCAAGGGTCTGCCTTTGGCTCAGGTCATGATCCCAGGTCCTGGGATGGAGCCCCGCATCGAGCTCCTTGCTTGGTGGGGAGTCTGCTTCTCCCTCTGCCTTTCAACCTACTTGTGTGCTCTCCCTCTCTCTCTCTCTCTGTGTCAAATAAATAAATAAAAATCTTAAAAAAAAAAAAGGAACCAAGGTTTAGTTAAGTAATAATTGATAATAGTAGCTATAATGACAAAGGCATTTATTTGTATCTGTGTTTCGGTTCCTTTAAATATTTCTATACAGTTTCTTTTCCACAACTAGGTTTAAATGTTGTAATTAATATAGTCAACCAATTTATAAGGTTTATTTAATGAGTTTTATGTTTCATAGAAAAACTAAAAGCTCACTCACAATCTTTATCTTCTTTCTCAATTGTCTGTAAAGTTGGCCAATGCACTAAAACCAGGGTATTTTTATTCTCCTGGAGCAATTAAACCTCACCTTGACCTTGTGGCAGTAGAGACTGTACTTTTCACATTTTTTCTTTCAACACCTAGCAGAAAGGCTGGGAAATAGCAGCAAAACAGAAGTGAATTAATCTGCAATCCCAGCCTTGTATTTCTCCATCTACTTTAGATAATGGCGAACAGCACAAGACTGTGGACTACCTAGAGCAATCGTTTAGTTGACCTAGAGTAGTGGTTCTCAAAGTGTGGTCCTTGATCAGCAGCGACAGCATTACCTGGGAACTTGTGAGAAATGCAAATTTTGGGGCCCCACAGCAGACCTACTTTGGGTAGGAGGCCCACCAATCTGTGTTTTAAGACCTCCAGGGGGATTTAGATGCTCGCTCAAGTTTGAGAACTACTAGCCTAAAACAATAAAGGGAGCCACATAGAATTGTCAGGACTGGAAGCCTATTAACCTAGCCCTGCTACTCTTTTCCCAAAGGCTATGTGACCCTTTGCAAAGCACAGTGAAAACTTGGCTGGTTACATTGCATGGGCCAATCCTGAGCATGGCGGTTTTTTGTTAGATGTAGTTCTCTGTCCTGCCAGGGAAATCGGAGCTGCTGAAAATGATTTCTCCCGACTGCTATTGTTTGTGGCTCTGAGTCGGTGATTTTATTTCAGATCTGTTTTTTCCCCCTCTACATTGCCCATTTGACGGGAGTGCCAGGCTAATGAAGGAATTAGTACGTGGTATCCATTTCGGGGAGGTGGGTGATTCTTTTCCTGCATCCTGAGAACCTTTTTGCCCACACTTTCTAGTTCATATTTTCTTTTTTTAATCAGGCAGAGACATTACAATTAAAATACCGTTAAAGTGATTCTGGCAAGTATTGCAATAAGCATGTTTTTTAATTAAAGGAAGAACAGGGGGCTGCATAAGCAGCATCAGCTAAAGGGGAAAATTTCATTCGATATCTATTTTAATTGAAATGAAAAAAAAAAATCAGGAAAAGCAGCAGCAGCCGCCTGTGCTGCTGTGTGTGGGGCTCGCTCCCAGGTTGCTAGGTTTAGGTGTTCTGTGCTTGATTAATTAGTAGCCAGCCGGAGAGTCCGTTCCCTTTGCCCCCAATCCTTAAAGCCTGATTTATGCCTCACAACCCCCATGAATATGTGAGGGCTCAGGCATCTATTTCCTGAGCTGCTAGTGGATAGGATTATGGAGCGTGCACTGAGCTCTTGGGGGCTCTCGTTTGCCAGCCAAATTGATTTTCCGCCTTTCTGGCCGGGGACAAGCCCACCTCGAAGGCTTCCAGGCTCTGCTCCAATGGATCAGGCACAAGCCTAATCCGGATCTTGCCAACAAAGGAAACTGTGTGCATCCCCAACACAGCACAGGCTTTGGGCTGTGGCTGCCCTCCCCTGATACTACCTTTCCCCCCCCTTTCTCACCTCCTCCTGATGCCTACCTCCATTGCAACGTGGTACAGTAAGGTGCGGCCATGTGCCAGTCCTTCTTACCGAGGCTGAGAGGGGTCTGTCCATCCTGTATAGATAGTCATCTATAATTCTCCAGGGAAAGGAAATTCCACAAGCTTCCCCATCTGACTGCATAACAACTGGAAAGGTAACCAGATACAGGCTGCTAAATATTTTAAGGAATTATTTGGGGTTGACACAAAAAGCTGACTGGAGGTTAATCAATATAAATAAGTAAACTGGATAATTTACATATAAAAATTTAGGTAGTTCAAGCTTTGAGCAAGGAATGATCTAGTTTGAGTTATAGATTGATCTAGTTAATTGAGGTCCTCAGATGCCTCCCTGAGTCTTGCCTCCATTCACCTCTGGCTTTCCCTCTGCTTAACCCTGGAGTCACTCTCCCTGGGTTCATTTTATCACCTGCCATTCACCCAAACAAGTGCATTCTTGCTCTGCACCCTTTCTCCCCTGAGCCTCCTAAACATGACATAATGACATCTTCGTCCACCACCTTCACACTTCTTAAAGTTCTTCCCAGAGCTTATGTTGCTGCGACCTTCCAAATGTTCTAATTCACCTAATTCTTTGACCCACACCCGAGAATCTTGCTACTTCCTCACCTTACGCTAGTTTTAAAATAATAATATTTAACAGTTTGTTTCTCTTGTCTCTCTTCTGCTCTCACTCTCCATGGGAGACCTCATTCCCTTCTATAAATTCAACTCCTCCTTATTCAACCAGTATTTAGTGACCACTTGCCAAGTCCCCCATATGCCAGGCACTGTTTTAGGCACAGGGGCTATGGCTGTGAATGAAAAAAAAACAAAATTCTTGCTCTGGTGACATTTGTTTCTATGAAGAAAGTAGTCAAGTGAGCAGATTATAGTTTTTGTGAGATTTGTTGAGCAACATGGAGAAAAATGCAGCAGGAAAGATGGAGAGCTTATCTGGTGGTGGTTGGGGGGTTTGCACACAGTGAGGAAAAGGCTGTGAGGCAGGGGGAGCAGGAAAACCAGTGTAGCAGGAGGACTACAAGCCTGAGGCAGAACAGAATGAGACTAGGCCAGAGAGAACCAACCCTGTAGGGTTTAGTAGGCTTTGACTCTGAGTGTGGTGGGAGCCATTGGAGACTCTGACCAGAGAGGTGACATGATAACCTAGGTTCACATAAAAGAAAACAATCACACTGGGTGCTGTTTTGAGAGTAGACCCTGGGGTGGGTTGAGAGGCTGTTACAATCATCCAGGGCTGAGATGAGAGTGACTTAGACCTGAGGGCTAGACGTGGAAGTGGTGAGAAGTGGTTGTATCATGGGGATTGTCTGAAGGAAGAAGGCACAAAATTTCCTGGAGAATTGGCTGTGAGCGAAATGTTGACCCGAGGATTTTCAGACTGAGCACCTGGAAGAATGGTGTTGCCATTTGCGTTCCTCGGCAAGGATTTTGGGATGAGTCGTGGGTCAAGGCGTGGAGTTCATTTTCTGGATGTGCTAAATTGAGGAGCCTGTGAGACATCTATGTAGAGATGTTGAGTGGTCGTTGGGTGTGTTAGTTTGAGTGGAGAGCAGAGATGGGCCTTGGAGATAGAAATTTAGGAGTCATCAGCAATTAGCCTGTGATGTGTTTAAAACCTGAGGACAAGGTGAGACAACTGACACATGGTACATAGAATGATAGGAGAAGTGGTGGAGGTGCTCCAAGTGCCAGCAGTTGGGACAATGCGGAGGAATCAGGTAGAGGAGGCTGGGAGGGGAGGCTTGCTGGGGGGAAGGGGGGTTTCGAGGGGGGTTGGGAAGAGGAAAACCAGCTCTGGCAAGGGAGGGGAAGGAGTTTCAAGAAAGAAGGAGTAACCAAGTGTGTCAGATAGGGCTGGCCACTCAGGACAGGTGAGACTAGAGCATCGGACCTTGAATTCAGCGATGTGGTTGCCGTTGTGACCTTAACAGGCCCGGTTCTGATAGACTTGTCAGGCAAAGGTCCAGCTGGGGTGGGCTTAAGGAAAGGGAGGGAAAGAATTGAAGATAGAAGGTATGGCTGGCTCTTTCAGAGTCTTACTGTGCAGTAAAATATTTATATTCTAAATTTTTACCATGAGGGGGAAAATAGCTAGAACAGTGTTTTTGTTTTTTTTTCTTCTCAAAACACATACAACAAATCATTTTGTGGTTATTACAGAGGATGGCTAATTGTAGGGTTAGCCAAAAGCAGGTTTTGATGTCCTTTGCAAACATTAGCTAGCTGCTAAAAGTCTCTTTGACTTCCCTTTAAAAGAAATAAAAGGGATGTTAAATGGAAAGAAGGGATTACATGTAAAAAAGTTGTGTTCATTTATTTATTTTAGAGGGGAAGTAACAATCATGATGGTTGATTGATTTTTATAAAATTACCCAAGGTCACTTGTGGGCCAGCCTTGGCTTTCATGAACAATCATAACAAGCAATTGAAGGGTCACGGCCACAGGCTGCTTTCAGCCCTGCGCTTTATTTCAGCGTTCGGAAATGTGGTCAAGCTCTATAAAGTGGAAGAATAAAGTCCTCCCTCTGCGCTCCCCTACGAAGCCACTACACTCCACAGCAGCCCACTGGATATTTGTTTTAAGCTAATAAAGTGTGAGGATACAACACTCAGGGCCTCGGCGCAGGGCTAGCTTGAATATAAACCTTACATGCCTTCACACTAAGAAGCTTTCATTTTGGTTATCACTTTTAATTATTTCAATTAAAAAGAGCTGAATTCCTCATCAAACGCTCTTCGTAATTTACCTAGATTTCCTTATCCTTGCCACTGATAAGGAAGGAGGGAAGGCTTTTTAGCTGGGAATAATGGTTATCATGTATTAATTAATTAGTCCTGTTTTTAGTACTCTTGCCAACACAAATCATTCATTTTCTTTGGGCTGAGATTTCTCCCTTCATTAGCGTCATTATTAGTTCCCATCAGTAAATGACGTTTTAAAATTTCTACCAATTTGTTTTAGCGTGTGTAATAGTTTGCTTGATGTGACAAGGAACAAAGACCAGGTTTATAAATTCACCCACTGATCCTTGTAATCTGCCTCAAATCCTGTTTGGAATGAGGCGAGGTATATCTGCATTAACAAAGTGAAAATAAATCATATATAAACAAGCCACAGGCAAACTTAACTTAGGCTAACACGTGTTTTTTCTTAAATGTAACTATGATAATTCTAATTAATAAAAAGCAGTGTGGGAGGGTTTGCAGAAGTGGATAGAATATGAGCTCTTCTGGCAGGTGGTCCTGGGCTTGAATGCCTGCTCAGCTGATTCTGGGCTGAGACAAACCCCCTCTCCCAGCCCACTCTCTGGTCTGCAAAATATGGAGTATGATATCGACCTCATAGGCTTGTTTTGACGGTCATTTCCTACAACATGTCTAAAGATTTTGACATAGGGTGGGTGCTTAATAAGTATTAGCACCCTTGTTTTCCCTGTAGTATTATTTGGACTTCTGATTGTGTATGGGATACTTTTCCTAAGTGAAATTCAAAGTCCACTACAGCATGGGTGGTGTCAGGAGAACATGAGCTCCATGTCTCCATCAGTATTGGCACACCAAGTGCATTCTTGAAGATGTAGATGTCCAGTGTTCTAGAGTTGGAAGGAGTCTCAGTGAATGCATGGTTCTGTTCTGGAAGATGTAGATGTCCAATGTTCTAGAGCTGGAAGGAGTCTCAGTGAATGCATGGTTCTGTTCTGGAAGATGTAGATGTCCAATGTTCTAGAGCTGGAAGGAGTCTCAGTGAATGCATGGTTCTGTTCTGGAAGATGTAGATGTCCAATGTTCTAGAGCTGGAAGGAGTCTCAGTGAATGCATGGTTCTGTTCTGGAAGATGTAGATGTCCAATGTTCTAGAGCTGGAAGGAGTCTCAGTGAATGCATGGTTCTGTTCTGGAAGATGTAGATGTCCAATGTTCTAGAACTGGAAGGAGTCTCACTGAATGCATGGTTCTGTTCTGCAAGCACATGATGAGAAAACAGACCATCCCCCAGCACGCAGTAGGACAGATTTGGAAACTGGGTAATCGGAGGCCCAGCCATTTTATGGGACTTATTGAGGGTCCTTTAGAGGCCGGTAGACACTCTGCCCCTGTTTTCACCACTTGCTCATCAAGGTCAGTTCAGATTTCCTGACTGTAAGAGAGGAGACATGCCATGCAAATCCACGGCAGTGGATTCTTCCAGTTGAAGAGCATTGGTTGGGACATTAATGACACGTGGCTGGGAATGAAGTTTTAGGAAACAGGTCACATTTCTTCCCTCTCGTTTGCAGCAGGATTAAGGATTATCATTGCATTTCTAGTGATTATTCTTGTCATTGTAATGACAGTGGAAGGGAAAATTAAAGTCAAAATCACCAGCAAGTCCTTTGGAAGTCTAGAAACCATGTGCTGCTGCTCCAGCATCAAGCCGATAGATCAAAGGAGAGTTTTTTGCTTCTCAGATAGTTTACCTGAGCGCGTGACGCTGTGCCATGTTTCAGAAGGAAAGGTGGGCCGGCCAATGGTCAGTCGTTGGAAGGAGATGGGCCGGTGGTGCTTGAGGGTTGGAGGGACTGTCTAAATGAGTAGTAATGGCAACAGTGGGGGCCGTGCAGATGATGAATGTGACGGTAGCCACTGCCACCACTGCATTAAGTGTCTCATAGGTGTCAGACCCGAGACCAGGGATCTATAAGCATCACTTCAAGAAATCTCATCATAATTCTTGGAGGGAAGAACTCTTACCATGCACATTTTACCGAGGGAGAAACTGGATACCCACGTGGGGTACGTTGTTCTAAATAGTGGCTGCAAGGAGAGAACTCTTTCAGGGGTCGAATCCACGTCAACATCCTGGGACTGTTGCTGATGGGAAGGCATGAGTCTTACAAGATGATGTTGCGGGGGGATTGGAGGTGGGTGGTGAATCATGAAGGGCCTTTTGGAGCCCAGTATCAGGACTTCGACTTTTATTCTGACCGGGATGGGACGTTGTTGCAGGGTGTGGAAAAGAGGACCTCTGGCTTTTTCAGTGTGAAGTCACAACTCTAACCACTTTGTTACAGGTTAGAAGAGTCACAGCCAGTACTGTTGCAAACCACATACAGAAGGGAGGTAGATTTAGTAACTCATTCAGGTTAGAGTTGTCATTTGCATGGGCTGCTTTAATTATTCTGGGGTTACAGGGAAAATTCTACATGAAATACAAATATTCTAAATCCTTTTAAAGTAAAGTATTATAAAGGTGACGGTATGTTTTAATGTCTTAAGTATTTATCCTCACAATATAATTTTATTATAAAATACTATTCCTATGTTATAGAAAATTTGGGTATTAGAGGAAACATATCTGTATCAGTTAAGGTTATCTGATTGCAAATAAAGAAACCAACTTTCTTTTACAAAAGGCAATTTATTAAGAATATGTTGGGTCACTTACAGAATTGACGGGGAAGTCTGGAAAATCAGGTGTGGAAGTGATAGCGATCAGGGGATCAGGGCATTTTGAAGGGGCTTCGCAAGTTGGGGTGGGGGGCCTCAGAAACAGGAACTCTTCTCAGGCTCATTTAGATGCCACCACTGGAATTACTAAACTCTAAACATTTCCAGTCTTCTATTCCCTCTTGTTCCAAATTTTCATTTGAAGCCCGGGTACATGACTTAGGCTATGGTAGGATGGGATACTGTGATTGACAGTCCCACTCAACCATATTCAGTGACGCAGAGCTGATTTCTTAAGGAAACTTGGGTCTCTTATCAAAAGTAAAGTAAAAAGGATGTTGGCCAGCTTAAGTGCTGCAAATGCCATGCTGGTAGTCCTAATTACATTCCTTTTACCATAATTCTTGTACTTTTGGTATATTTCCTTCTGTTCCTATTTCTCATTCACTTGTTTCTTAGCATTTCTAAACTTAATTATATGCTGCTTTTGTCTGGTGCTCGATGGCCGAAATGGTGACCTTCTCCTCTGTTATTTACCCAGTCCTAAATTGCTGGGCATTTAGGATATTGCCATGAAGAATAACATAAATAAAGACGCAGTGAATAGTGATAGTGAATAGTGATAATCTGGCTTAGTATAGTGCTTCTACCTTTGGGGGTCCGTCCAATCCAGATTCTACTGTGCTTCTAGAAGAGAGGGCAAGATAAAAGAAGTCTAAATTGTAGCAAAAGTATATAAATGCAGAGGATTTCATCAGACATTAGAACTGTCAAAAGGAGGTGAACCTTATCCTCCCTGTGACTGACAATCTTCTCTTTGGTTCTTAGGAGGCAAGCTGATTTTCGTCGAACCAGGACCCATTGAGCTTAGGGTACACTCCATCCTCATTTCTGATGGTGGAGAGCTCCGGATTGGATCTGAGGACAAGCCCTTCCAAGGCAAAGCCAGGATCAAACTCTACGGGAGTTCCCACTCTACCCCCTTCTTTCCATATGGTGTCAAGTTCCTGGCTGTGAGGAATGGAACTCTTTCCCTGCATGGTGAGTGAGACAGTTGACCAGAAGAGGTGAGGTATCTAGACAATGTGCTGGTGATGGGGCAAATGGTAACACTCTGGCTGTTAGTTGTTGAAGCAACGAAGTTAATTACAGCATGGGCACTATTTCCTTAAATAAGAAATATTAGTTATGGTCCCTGTGGCAGGTTCCCGATTATGTGCTCCTCTTCCTGTAAGAGGATTATATGCCTCCACCGAATGCCAGCTGACTTTCAGTGCCTCCCACTGGGTGGACATACTTCCCTGTCCCACTGGGACGTGGGGGTCAGCCACGGACTTGCTTTGGTCAAGGGACGTGAGTGGAAATGATAGACTGCGTGGCCAAGTAGAAGTTTTAAGAGCTGTTACCCTGCCTTGGCCATTTGTCCTTTTCCTTCTGCTGGAGAATAGCCTGTCCAAAGTAGGGGTGGTTCCTTCAGCTTGGGAACCTGAATGAGGACAGAGGGGGCGGAGCTGCAGCCCACCTACTGCTGTCCTGAATGTGAATGGGGAATGATCTTTGTCTACCTAAACCACTGAGATTGGTGTTTATAACTGCAGCATAGTGTAGTGCAAACTGACTGATGGACCATTTACATTGATGGCATCGCAAGTCAAATAGAGACAGCTTTATTTTGTTTTGGTCATGGCTGTCTTTCCCTCCTGGGAGCAGGGTTCGTTTAGAGTTCTACTTAGAATCGTGTCACAGAGGGGTTGGGTGCTTATGGATTTCTGGGGGGAAAGAAACAGGAATTAGGCTACATGTGTTTCTGTTGCAGTTTCATTTGTCTTCTGATCCTTTAGTCCTCTTTTGCAAAATGGACATTTTTATTTTCCTTGGAATTCAGGAAATTAAGTGTGCCAGGAGAATCCTTGGTATCAGCTGGAGAATGTATAAGTGATGAGCTTTAAGTATCTTTCAGTGGATACTTACATACTTTTGGTTACAATAGCATGAGTCAAAGGGAAATCAAAATGGAGGCTCCAGATGGTGGCCCAATCTCCAGAAAACTTGATGTCATTGACATTGGCATTTCTATATTGGCATGACAACCTAAACCCCACTGCATGTCATAGATTAATTAATCTAGACGTGGGCAGGTAGCTATGCTGAAGAGTCTACCATTTTGCTCTGTCAAGGCTCTGTCTATGATACAGTAGCCATCCCTTATCTGTGGGATAATGTGTTCTAAAACCCCCAGTGGATCCCTGAAACCACGGAGGGTACCAAATACACACACACAAGTTAAGAAAATCCTTAGTGCCATTGCTTATAATCAATCATTACAGGGCAACCAAAGCCAAGTAGAGACTTCTAATATGTTTTGAGAATTCGGAAAGTTACAAAACAACGTTGCGGCTTTGGTCTTGTGATGTTCCTGGATATTGAGAGTGCAGACACCTCCTCTCCCTCCCTCCCTTCCTCCTCTCCTTCTCTTTCTCCTGCTTCCTCCATTCCCAGGATTAGGTTGTCCACAGCAACTGTTTTACCCTTTTGCCAGTAACGGGAGTAACTAGGATCTCTGGAGAAACACAGAGCTTGCACAGCGAACACTTGCAAAAGCAGGCTCTTTTCCTCTCTGAAATGATGACACCACCTCTCATTCATTTGAAGAAAACACTGTGTGGGAAAGAGCACAGTCACCGAGTGAGGGTTCCCTTCCCTCAGTGTCTATCAGAAAATCACCCCCCCTCCGGGCCTGAGGCTCATCAGTCCCCTCCCCCCCTCCCTCCCTGTCTCCTGCACACCTGAGGTCTCAGATTCCCCTCTGGCAACGCTGTATAGCATGGCTAAAATCATTACGTAATTTCGCTGGCCTTTTCTCAGGGCCAGACGTGTGTCTGGTGACACTGGGGCTTTAGGGAAAAACTAATTTTCTTTTGTTGTCAAGTATGCAAAACAGTGAGCAACTTGATTCACTGCTTCGCCCCCTAAGTCCCTAATGACCCAGTGTTCACTCAGCTTCCTGGCGTGATGTAGGGATATTCACCACCTAGTGCACAGAAGACTCTTCTCCAGATTTTTTTTTAAATCCAGGTTTCTAGGCCTTACCCCCACAGTCTGACTCGGTGGGCCCGAGTGGGCCTAGAAATGTGCATTTCAGTGGGTGATCTGATTCATGTGGCTCGCTGACTAATCTTGGAGAAATGATGTTTTTAGTGGTTAATAGTTTTGGAATCAGAACTCTGTCCACTTCTGGCACTAATCACCTATGACCTTGGGCAAATGAAGTTCCATAAAACCAGGAAAACATGGTCCCCACCTTGTAGATTTACTGCTGTGAACTACTCCAAAGTATTTGGCACACACTGACACTCAAGCAGGGTTAGAGGTTACTTACAGCTATTTTTATTATATTTTCCACCCCCCCCCCCACAAAGCAGTGAGGACCCAGTGCCAATTATCTAGTGTTTTCTTTTAGCAGGGAGAGCGAGAGGGGCTTCAATCTCAAAATTTGGCATGAGGCCATCCCTGCCTAGAGATTTTTCTCCTTATTAATTTCCTCGTCTGCCTCTTCTAATCAGAGCAAGAGAGAGGTTTTAGCAACATTCCCAGCATCTTCTATTCTGTTCCCACCACCCATTGAACACCTTTTGATTATAATCTCTGGTGGTGCAGCTGCTTCCCAGCAGTGGAAAACCGCCATTCCTGGGTGTGGTTACAAGACAGTCTTCTGGAAACCATTTGCATGGGCCCCAGAATAGCCGGAAGCAGAGCACTGCCCAGCAACGAGGCCTTTTGGAGGCATTTTATCTCTCACGTCCAACAGTGAGAGGACTGACTGATGGGTACTAATTTAACTCTAGCTCGGGTCATGGAGAATCACACAAATGGTCTGCATGTCAGGACTATGGCTTTCCCACCCCCATCTCCTTCTTCATTGCCACCCCCTGGAACCCTTCTGCTCCAGCTGATTTCTCTCTTGGATTCATATCGCTAAGCAAACAGGCTTTCCTGTTCCACTGTCATGGGGAACGATGGAGTTGAAAGCACATTTCACGTTTTTCTTTTAATGTAGGGAAACTATCACACACTTGTACACACACACGCAACACCATCTTTTTCTTTCTCGGGGTTTGGGAGTGGATTGGGGCAGGGCTGTTCAGTTCGGAATCTCTGATGGGGTTCAATTGCCTAGGAGATCCTGTCAGCTGCTCTCCGGGATTTTAAATGCGACTCGAGGGTCTCAGGACGCCTCCAGAGGGGCAGTCTGGGGTCTGGCTGGTTGTAGTCGATAAGGAAATCTCACTTGTGCCTTTTTCTTTCCCCACTCTGTCTGCCAATCCAGGTTCACTACCCCAAACCAAGTGCCAATCACTTGTCACTTTTCAAGGGGGTTGCTGTCAGCCTGGGCAACTTGAATTTTTGACAATGTAATTACGGGCCTTGCTTCCACAGTGGGAGTCTGAACAGGACGGTGGGGCTTTTATTGATTGTTCAGAAGGGAAATTTATCAATGTCTCTCACTTCATTTCCAGTTCCTCCCTGAGAAATTTGGCTGACAGTTTCTTAGGAGAAACAGCAGTCTTATGGCCTTGAATGGACTTCTGTCTTTGTCCTTTTCAAGAAATTACAAGATACTGGCATTAAATATACATGGAAGTTTCTGAGCAAAGCTGGTATGTGGGAGCGTGGTTGAGGAAAACACTAGGGTGATTGTTAGGAACTTAAGGATTTGGTAGGAACAAATAAGGAAGAAAACTAGTCTAAACAGGCAAGTTTAGATACGGTTTGTTTTCCTTCTAAAAGCACCGAGTATCTTTATTTAAATTCCATGCTTTTTAGAAGTATGGTGTCACGGGCACTATTTTAGTTGCTAAAGGGCATCGGGCTGTCTTGAAGCATGGTACCGGGTGCACGGAGTAGACACGCATACAGGAGTGTGTTCCTGGCTTTCACCTTCTCCACAAAATCCAGATGTTTCCTGGAGGAGCTTCAGGGGTTCCTCAGACCACGAAGGGTTTGGGGGCCAAGCCATAAAGGTTCAAATTGCTCAAGTAATCCATTGCTTGTCTCTCTATTCGCGTTCAAAGTAATATTTCATTGGAAGAAAGAGTTCCGTTGCTAAAATAGTAGTTAAAAGCAGCTCTTGTACCTCATCCTTTTAGCTGTGGTGTGTCGATCCTTTTGAGAAGTTCGGCACTCCTCTCTGTCTGATCCCTTCTTTCCCCAGCACGGGTAGAGCTCGGGGACTTTTCCTACCGTCTGCTCTTTGATGTAGGGTGAGACTTTCCAGAGCCTATTTCATCTTAGAACGGTTCCTCCAACAATAGGTTTTCAGATCTCTGCTCTTCTGTCACCTGACCAGCCACTTCCGGTTCGGCCTCCTCTACATCCAGCACATCTCCTCTTGCCCCTCCTGTTACCTATTTCTTCGAGACCATGAGTCTTCACTTTTTTGTCTCTCATTCCTATAAACCATTGTAGTGGCATGGCATTTTTGTGTGTAGCTTTGCTCCTCTTAAATTGCTTGATTTTCAGGGACAGAAACCCAGGGCAAACAAACTTAGAACAAAGGATTTATGAGTTCTCAGTCAAGCACGAGGTGGACGGGAAGACCACGGGGCCTTGGGGATGACTGCCTCCCGGGCCCCCATCCTGTCAGGACTCACTCACAATCACTCACGTCTGCGTCTCTGTCCATGGCTTCAATTGTATGGCTTCAATTACTCCTGCTCCTTACTGGTTGCATCTCTGTGGCCACTGCATTTTCTTGTTTCATGTGGACTCCGGTTTTCCACCACCAAAGAAAAGAGCTCTGGAAGCAGATGGTTGCACCTCTGTCATATCCTCAAAAGGCCAATAGTAGCCTAATGATACTTCACAAGGTCTACGCCATTCACCTCACTTCATCTCATCACGTAGCATGTTACCATCTCACATCATCACAAGAAGGAGAAAAGGGTGAGTACAGTACAGTAAGATATTTTGAGAGAGAGAGGGACCACAGTCACATAACTTTCATTGCAGTGTATTATTATGATTGTTCTATTTTATTATTAGTTATTATTGTTAATCTCTTATCGTGCCTAATTTATCAATTCAACTTTATCATAGGTATATAGATGCATAGGAAAAAACATAGGATACGTAGCGTTTAGAACTATCCGTGGTTTCAGGCATCCACTGGTGGTTACATTCTGCAGACAAGGGGGGACTACTGTAAATGCTACGGTTTTTCTTCCTCCTTTTCAAGGATCTTGGATTTTCTCAATGTTGAAGAGTTTCTTTGTCTTCCCCTAGCACTTTTTACCGCAAACTATTACCTGAGATCTCGTGGGAATCTGGAGCTGGTGTGGTGTGTAAATCGGCCATAGGTCTTTGCAAATGGAAGAGGTAATTTTTTAGGGATGTTTGAGAGACTTGAACCTTCTAGGCAGAAATCTGACTCGGAACAGACTTTATTTACCTCAAATCACCATCTTAATCCATATTCCGATGGACCTTTTTTTCCCTTTCCTTTAACAACACCAACTTGGGCACCATAGCTTTCTAGTTGATTTAAGATATTTTAAAAGGTCAGTTCCAACTCATCCACTTTAAAACTTCAGTCTCCTTTTCATGTAATGCGCCTTTCTCCTTCTTGAGGCTCTGGCCTGAGGCATTTGGAGTGGCAGCGGTTTGTCCTGCTCCTTTGCTTTTCTGTCCATCTTTTTTACTTGTATTTTCTTGGTGCTAGGACAGGTGGAAGAGGTGAGGCAAGAAGGCTCACTGCAGGTTTTACTGAACTGTGTGCTTGTATCCTCTGTTAGGTGTCGCTGCCTCTCTGGATAATACTGGTCGACTGTTGGTTTTCTCTCCAAAGATTTTTTACAAGATCATTGGAACCTTGTAGGAGACCTTCCCACTGTTTTCCAGCATGGAGACCCCCCCGCCACGCCCCGGGCCTGCAGCGCCCTTAGATATCACCTTAGGGCCCATTTTGGGTGTGGTACCAGAATACCGGCTCACGGCAAACTACCTTCCCCAGAGTCCTCTTGATCAGAAGAAAGTTACCAATCTTTGCACATCAAAGATGTTCCACGCACCACTCCTTTCCCTGCTCAGCTCTCTTTCTCTAATTATCCTTTCTCCTATTCAGATAGGCACGGGCAGCCCGGCAAACGTGCTGCGTGTGCACACATCCAACCTGGGGAAAAGAAGCCAGTCTCCTATTCTTGCTGGCAACCCTGTGCCTGGTACTTTTGAAGCCCTTTTTCTGTAAGTGGAGAAAAGTACCTTCAGACTTCCCTCTATGGGAAGGAGAGGAAAAGGCCACGGCCTGTTTACCCAGGCTGATGACTCACTCCCATTTCTGAGAATTCCTTTGAATGTCCTCTTTTTGTTGCTCATAGCGCCTGAGGTAGGGTCTGTCCAGGGATGGCTCAGATGACAGAGTTAGATTAGTTCCTTTTTGTAAGCCCCAAGGAAATGTCTGCTCCCTAACTGTTCATGGCTCACTTACAGTGTCAGGTCTTTATCATCTCTTAGCTTCCTGCTTGGGCCCTCTTGGTTGGTTTGGGGGAGTCCTGAAGTCTGAAGTCCTGCTTCAGAATTTGCTACATTTGCACCCATATGAAAGAGTGCCGCAAGGGATATTGGGTTGAAAGGGAAAGCAACCTTTGATACTTGTGTTTTTGTTTATGTGTGTATGTGTATGTTGCGGTGATTCGTTATGATATAGGGATGGGAAGGAAGTAAGATCAAATTGAGGGGAGACATGAAGGAAGATGGACAGGGAAAATTTAACACCTATTCTTTGCCTTCTATAATCCTAAATTCAAACAAGCTTCAGTACAGCACTGGGGTTCTGGTCAGCTGGTATGTGTGGCAGATCGTCATTATGCGGTCAAGTTAGCTTGGAACCCGCAGCGTGGTCGGATGGCCAGTGATGGATGACTGGTTCTCCCTTTAGAGCGCATGAGAGTCGGTCTTCAACTGCATACATGTCTCAAAATATAACCGATACCGCCAAAGGAAGGCCGGCTGAGAATTTTCTCTATTCTGTGTCATGCTTCAGAAAAGTCCAAAATACAACTATCCTATGTACAATGGCACAAATATTTCGGGTAAAATCTAATTGATTTTTTTAACTGAGATAACTTAGAATCTGTAATTCCTTGATTTGGACAACAGCGACCTTGGAACAGTCTATACGAAAGAGTTTCTTAAATTAAAGAGTATAAACCACACTTTAAAGAACTTGTTTAAACACGTTAAAGTGAACCTGCTGTTTTTAAGGTCTTTAGGATTTTAGGTGTTTACATGTAAATGCATGTTGCTAATTAGAAATGAGTTCTAGCTATTCAATAATCCAAGTACAGCAGGAACCCCACTTAGAAACACATTGTAAGATACTTTAAGTTTCTATATATACCTGTGAGTGTTGGCATTAGTCAGATCTTTTTTGGTTGCAAGTGACAGAAAACCCAGTTCAGAAAAAAATAAGGGTATTTATTGCCTCATATAACTGGGAAAAAAAACCCAAAAAACAAAACTTGAGGCACAGCTGAGTCCAGGTGCTCCAATGTAGTCATTAGGACTTTGTTTCACTGCAACACTAGGCTCTGCTTTCCTCTGAGTTGGCTTCATTTTCTTCTTTCCTTCCTTCCTTCCTTCCTCCTTCCCTCCCTCCGTCTCCCTCTCCATTTCTTCCTTCCTTCCTTTTCTCTTTTTCTTTCTTTCTTTCTTTCTTTCTTTCTTTCTTTCTTTCTTTCTTTCTTTCTTTCTTTTTCTTTCTTTCTCTCTCTCTCTCTCTTTCTTTCTTTCTTTCTTTCTCTTTCTTTCCTTCCTTCCTTCCTTCCTTCCTTCCTTCCTCCTTCCCTCCCTCCCTTTTTCTTTTTCTTTTTCTTTTTTCTTTTTCCCATTTTTCTTTCTTTCTTTCTTTCTTTCTTTCTTTCTTTCTTTCTTTCTTTCTTTCTTTCTTTCGAGAGACAAAGAGCATGTGCTCGTGAGCAGGGGAGGGGGCAGAAGAAGAGGGCGAGAGAGAATCTTAAGCAGGCTCCACACCCAGTGCCGGGCTCTATCTCAAGCCCCTGAGATTGTGACCTGAGCTGAAACGGAGGGTTGGGCACTTCAGTGACTGAGCCACCCAGGGGCTCTAAGTTGGTGTCATTTTCAATCAAGCTCTCCTCTCCTGGAGATAGAAACAGGTCTGTGCAGCAACAGATGAAAGAGGGACTGTTTTCCAATGGCTAATTGACCCCTGAGCAAATTTCAGCATTTCCCTCCATCAACATTCACATCTCTCCTTCTGTTTTTCACCCTTAGCTTTTAACAGTAAGGTATTATATACTGTTTGTTTATCATCTTTTTGTACTTGTTCTAGAGTCTTCCTTAGTAGAATGTATACATCATGATGGCAGGGAGTTTTCTGGTTTTGTTTTGTTTTTTGTTTTTACTCATTTATAATATCTCTATTGCCTGCAACAGTGCCTGGACTCATAGAAGGCTTTAAGAAATATATGTTGTGTGAATGACTGAATGAAAAGCTTGAACAAAAACCTCAGGGTTAACTTTGGCCCTGTTTGGGCTAGAAGCCTATCACTAAAACTGCTACTATGACCAGGGAAGTGGTATTCTTTTGGCCAACAGGGAGCAAGTATGTGGACGACACCCCAGAACAACATTGTCCGAGGTGGAGAGAGGATAGTTTATTAACTTTAGAGATGTGTTATCTAACCAGAATAAGAGAATGGACAGGTAAAAACAATGGCTTGTCTACCTTTTAAACATTTGACAATCTAACATTTTTACTACTTTTACTAATTTGAAATTGCAAATTATGAAGATTTTACCGGATGGTAAACTATTTCCAATTTGTTTAGCTTGGCTAGGAAAAAAACCCCAACAAACCAGTCACTTCACTAAGCAAAATCAAAGCCACAGTTGATAGAAACACAATTAATAGAAAATTTAGAATTAAGGAGTATATAATAGCATTGTGATAGTTTCTAGATTTGATTATGCCTAGAAATCGTTAGTAAAAGAATGAGGTTGATTTTAAGATAGTTTTCAGTTAGGGGATCTAGGACCACACATATCTTGATTTAGATTGGCCACTTTTTTGTGTAAATACGTACACAAAAGGCAATGACCAGCAAAGGCATCAATCCTTGGTATAGTTGGCCCTTGAGCAATATGGGGGTTAGTGGCACTGATCCCTTGCACAGTTGAAAATCTGTGTATAACTTTTGACTCCCCCCAAAACTTAGCTAGTAATAGCCTACTGTTGACTGGAAGGAAGCCTTACCAATAACATAAACCGTCAATTAACACACAGTTTGTACATTATATATATTATACACTCTGTTCTTATAGTCAGATAGAGAAAAGAAAATGTTATTCAGAAAATCATAAAAGAGAAAATACACTTCCAGTCCTGCAGTGTAAAAATTCTGCATATAAGCCAATCCGTGCAGTTCAAACCCATGTTGTTCAAGGCTCCACTGTATTAGGACTTGGTTCAAGCCAAAAAGAGAACCTCTAGTGATCAATGAGGTATCATGTGACTAATTCTTCTTGACTAAGCTACAAGGGGATGGGCAACAAGCTTGCTTTCCTTCTTTACTCCTAAGGCCATATAAGATAGTGTAGCCAGTGAGTGGAAGAAGAGAAGAGAGCAGACTTACCTCCGTGCTCAGGAGAGAGCATGCCTGGCCTATCTGCTTTAGGCTTTTCTAGAGTAGGGGAAGATTGGAAGGAGCTGCCTCCTGAACCCTTTACCCTATCCCTGTGAGGGAGAAGAGGGTAAAAGCAGAGGCTCCCCTTTGTTTGGCCTGGTGAATTTTCCATTTCCCAGGACTAGGCCATGTATAACCTAGAAATGATTGATTGATAGCAACCTCTTTGGGGGTCTGAAGGGGCAGGCAGGGAAGAGCTCTGGGTGTCTCTTAGCTACTAAGAAAATTATTATTTCTTAGCAAAAGCAGAGGCATTGACGTGTTAGTACTATAGTAGAATATTTAGCCCGCACAAAGATAAGTTGGAAAGGTATTTTTCAATTTAGAACAATAGATTTTTTTAAAACTGCGAGCTACTTCCTTCTAAAATCCCAACTGTTGAAAAAATGAGGCACTGAAAATAATACCTAAGGACTTACATTTCCTATGTAAACCCCTATAGTTCCAAATTTTTTTCATAGATACATATATCATATTGGTTCTATTTATTTGGAGAATGCTGACTAATGCTGTGGCTTATTCTTGAATAACGTTATAAAAAAATTCAAAGAAAAACTTTGGAACTGTAAGGATTTAGATAGGAAATTTAAGGCCTTAGGTACTATTTTCTCTACTTCATCCTATCAATAGATAGATAGATAGATAGATAGATAGATAGATAGCTAAACAGATATATAGATAGATCATATTGGTTCTATTTATCCTGAGAACCCTAATGTTGCGGATTATAGTAAGATTTATTATAAGGAATTGGCTCACGTGATTACAGAGGCTGAGAAGTCCCAAGATCTGAAGTCAGCCACGCTGGAGACCCAGGAGAACTAATGTATATATATATATAGGTTCTAGTTTGAGTCCAAAGGCTTGAGAACTAGAAGAACAAATGCTGTAAGTTGCAGTCCAAAAGCCAGCAGGTTTGAAACCCAAGAAGACCAGAGTTTCAGTACAAATCTGAAGGCTGGAAAGACCAATGTCTCAGCTCAGCAGTTGGGCAGGGGTTCCCTCTCACTTAGCCTTTTTGAACTATTCATTCTATTTGGGTCTTTGATGGATTGGATGAGGCCCGCCCTCATTAGGGAGGGCAGTCAGCTTTACTTAGTCCGTGGATTCAGATGTTAATATCATCTAGAAACGTCTTCACAGACACACCAGAATAATGTCTGGCCATTGTCTTTGGCCTTAGCCCAGTCAGGTTGACATATACAGTTAACCATCAAGGTCACTAAAGTGGATCCCATTTTCTATAACTGACTCCGTGTCATATCTTGACACATAATCCAGGAAGTTAGCAAGCCTCTTGTCTTGACACATAGCTTCCCAAGGGGAAATAGCTAGCTCTATGATCCATTTCTTCCTTTCAAGATTTCTATAGTTTACTTTCTCCTGCTAGCACATGAGGATCTTCGCTGACCTTCTGCATTTTCTCCAGATGAGCTTGTCCTGACTCAGTTACAGAACACTCACTCACTCATCTTCCTCTTGATGAATGTCAGGAGTTTGGGCTCTGAAAGGATACTGCTTGGGCTCAGATACTGTCTCTGTCACTGATCTGGTGGAACGTGACAAAGTCAATTCCTCAGTGTTGCAGTTTCTATATCTATAAACTAGAGATGGTTCTAAAACATTTTGACCTAGAAGCAGCTTCTTGGCTCCTTCTTGAACTTCTGTCGGGTTCAGCCCACTTTCCTCCACCCCAGCCTCCACTCTAGCCTCCACCATGTCCATCTGGGTGACCTTGAAGTCCTACAAGATGTCCTCCTTGGGCCTGGGGCCTTCAGTAGCCGCTCCTACCTGAGCACACGTCAGCTCCTCCGTCTTCTCCTGGGTGGGCAGCAGCAGTGGCTTCCAGGGTGGCCTGGCCACCTGCATGAGTGTGGTCAGGGGCTAGAGCAGGGCCAGGGATGTGAGGGGAATCATGGCTGTGTCATTGAACCAGAGCCTGCTGAGCCCCCTTAAGCTGAAGATGGACCCCAACATCAAGGCTGTGCACACCCAGGAGAAGTTGCAGATCAAGACCCTCAACAACAAGTTTGCCTCCTTCATTGACAAGTCGCAGCACCTGGAGCAGCAGAACAAAATTCTGGAGTCCAAGTGGAGCCTCTGCAGCAGCAGGAAACTGCTCAGAACAACATGGACCACATGTTCAAGAGTTACCTCAACAGCCCTCAGGGGCAGCCAGACACACGGTAGCCCAGGAGAAGCTGAAGCTGGAGGTGGAACTTGGCAACATACAGGGGCTGGTGGGGGACATCGAGAATAAACAGGAGGAGGAGATCAAAGAGCATGTAGACACGGATAATGAATTTGTCCTCATCAGGAAGGATACGGATGAAGTTTACATGAACATGGTGGAGCTGGAGTCACGCCTAGAAGGGCTGACCGATGAGATCAGTTTCTTAAGGCATCTTATGAAGAGATCCGTGAGCTGCAGTCCCAGGTCTTGGACACATCCGTGGTGTTGTCCACGGACAACAGCAGCTCTATGGACCTGAACAGAATCATTGCTGAGGTCAAGGCCGACGACGAGGAAATTGCCAACTACAGCCGGGCTGAGGCCAAGACCATGTACCAGATCAAGTACAAGGAGCTGCAGACGTTGGCTGGGAAGCACGGGATTGACCGTTGGCTCAGGAAGATGGGGATTTCTGAGGTGAACCAGAGCATCAGCCAACATCAGGCTGAGACTGGGGGCTCCTAAGACCAGAGGGCTTCCCTGGCGGCCACCATAGCTGAGGCTGAGCAGCACGGGGAACTGGTTGTTAAGGACACCAACACAAGGGAGCTGAGCTGGAGGCAGCGCCACAGGGAGCCAAGCAGGAACATCAAGCTGGCCCTGGACATTGAGATCACAAGCTGCTGGAGGCCGAGAGCTGGCTGGAGTCTGGAAGGTAGAACATGAGTATCCGTGCTAAGACCACCAGCGGCTACTCAGGTGGCCTGAGCTCGGTCTATGGGAGGCTCACAAGCCTGGCCTCAACCCTGGCTTGAGCTCCTTCTAGTCCAGCTTCGACTCTGGCAGGGACTCCGGTGCCTCCAGCCAGGGCAGCTCCTTCAAGACTGTGGTTGTGAAGAAAATCAAGACCTGTGATGGGAGGCTGGTGTCTGAGTCACCTGCTGTCCTATCCAAGTGAACAACCACTGTGGTCCCTCCCAGCCTCCCTGCTCTTGTGACTGCCATAGAGCCTTTGGGGGAGGAGCTGTGCAGGGGAGCACTGGGAACAGAGAACCCACCTAAGGCTCAGCCCCAGTTCTCATCCTACCGTTGGGGGAAGTCTGTTGTCCTGGGGACCCCCTCTTTCCCATGCCCCCAACTAAAAACCAATTCAAGTGTCTTTTCCAAAATAAAGCCCCAGGTGGCTCTGCTAATTCCCTGCCCCCCAAATAAAATTAAAACAAAAACATTTCTCCTGGTGCTGCTATGTGGTTTAAATGAACTAAAACATGTAAAGCGCTTAGCACAAGGACAAACATCAAGCAGCCACTCAGGAGATGTTAGTTATTGTCATTGTTACATATACCTGCAGTTCGATTTGATGAAGCTGCTTCATTATTATTCTAAGAAGGCTGGGGTGGTATTCATTGTTTCCTGTAATCCATCAGCTAGAGACTGTTCTTGATTTCTCCTTTTCTATCATTCCCCATATTGTGTCCATCACCAAGTCCTGATTTTAATTCTTGGAGAACTCATGAACTCATTTACTTCTTTTCACCCCCAGTACTATCACCTTCCTCTACCAACTTGTGTCTGGACTACTGTTTAAGCTTTCTGGTTTATCTGCTAGTTGCCATTTTTGTCCCTCTCCAGTTCATTGTTTACCTTGGAGTCAAGGTGATCTTTTAAAAACACACCTCTGTTCATATCATACTGCTGCTCAAAGCTCTCCAGTGCTTTCCCATCTAAAGTCCCAAGATTTCTAACATGGTTACAATGTTCTGCCTGATGCAACCCCTGCCTACTCCTTCTGCCTTGTTTTCCAGGCCCCTCCTACTCTGCCCTGCCTCACTGCAGTGTTCCAGTCTTGGTAACCTTCTTTTAGCTTGTCAAATGGTTAATAATAGTCTTGACTTGACATTTTTTTTACATTTTTTAGTATCAAAAGAAATTCCACATTGCTAAGTAAATGGAATGTTACATGGGCTGGAGCTTGTGATTTTTCCTTCAAAGAGAATTCTTCCATATATATCATCAAAGCAGTATTATTAATAGTATTGCTTTCAGCCTGGTCATGGAGGAAGAGTATCATTGAATTGGGCATTATATTCAGAATTTTTAAAATTGGATTTTACCTAGATCCTGGCACTTTATAATTTTCAAAACTGCTTCCCATTCTTCCCTCTCATTTAACGCTCACAACAACTCTGTGAAGTAGCAAAGACTGGAATTATTACTTTCATCTTACAGATAATGGAACTGTGCCCAGACAGGGAGGTAACACTCATTCCATCCTTTTCATATGCTTGAGACACACATGGCTCACTTTTGTTTTGTGTACACACAGCTGGTGTTCACCTGTGGCAGACAGACAAACTGAAGATACTCCTTTCAGATTTCAAGAACAATCTTCTTAATTTTTCAAGTTATTTTGGGGTTCCAAGTGGGGCTTGTACCCCTTTTGGCTCCCTTTGTAATATTCTTCATAGGGGCATAAAGAACCTGTTTCTTTCCCAGTTCTTTCCCTTCAGTATTTTTCTGTCATTTTCTGACCTGTATAATACCAAGTCTACAAGTATTTTTTTATGGTTTCTGCCTTTGTTTTCACACTTAAAAAACTCTTTTCTTTTTTTTAAAGAGGGAGAGAGAGAATCTTAAGCAGCCTCCACACCCAGTGTGAGCTGGACAGCAGGCTCGATCTCACAACCCTGAGATCACGACCTGAGCCAAAATCAAGAGTCCATCATGTAACCGACTGAGCCACCCAGGCACCCCAGAAAACCCTTTCCTTTCTTTCTTTTTTTTTTTTTTTAAGATTTTATTTATTTATTTGACAGAGATAGAGACAGCCAGCGAGAGAGGGAACACAGCAGGGGGAGTGGGAGAGGAAGAAGCAGGCTCATAGCAGAGGAGCCTGATGTGGGGCTCGATCCCATAACGCCGGGATCACGCCCTGAGCCGAAGGCAGACACTTAACCACTGTGCCACCCAGGCGCCCCCAGAAAACCCTTTCCTATACAGACAATATAAAAATTTACCTCTTTCTTTCCTGGTGCTTTTATTTATTTATTTTTCCACATTAGTGTCTTTAATCCAGGGTTGGCAGACTATGGCCCATGGGCTAAATCCAGCCCATTGCCTGTTTTCGTAAACAAAATTTTATCACGCACAGTCATGCCCATCCATGTGTTTAGGTATTATCTATGGCTGCGTCATGCTGCAGTGGCGACGTGGACCGCCTGGCCTGCAAACCCAAAACTCTTTACAATCTGATTCTTTACAGAACGACTTTGGCAACTCCTGCTTTAATCTATCTAGAATATATTTCCATATAGCGTTTAAGTCAGTTACCTAATTTTTTTTTCAAATGTCTAATCAGTGTTCTCGATACTATTTATTCAACAATGCAATTGTGATAGGTTGAGAAATGGCCCCAAATATGTTCATGTCCCAATTCCTGGAACCCATGAAGGTTGCCTTATTTGACAAAAGGAACTTTGCAGATGTGATTAAGTTAAAGGTCTTGGGGAGATTATCACGGATTTCCTGGATGGTCTTAATGTAAGTACACTGGTCTTTATCAGAGGGATACAGGAGGAGTCACGTAAAAAAGAAGAGGATGGGATTGAAGAAAGCAGAGATAGTAGGGTTGCAGCCTGAAGGCAGAAGAGCCCACAAGCCAAGAAACACGAGGTGGCCATTAGCAGCCGAGGAAGGCAGGGAAACAGATTTTCCTTCCTCGGAGTCTCCAAAAGGAAACAATCCTGCCTACACCTTGATTTTAGCTCAGTGAGACCAATTTTGGAATTCCAACCTGCAGAACGATTAAGTGATACATCTGTGCTGTTTAAAGACAATAGTGTGGTGGTTCGTTACGGCAGGAGTAGGAAACGAATAGAGCAGCGTTTCCTTAGAATTTTAAATGTTACCTTCCTCACACACTAAATTCTTACCTAATGTAGATACAGATTAATGTCTTTTATAAACAACTTTTTAGAACAAATTTAAAATCTAGCAAAGAATGTGAATAGGCATATCCGTATCATTAATGCGAATGTCCAGTTAATGTGAGTGCATGTGGAGAGGGCTCAGGTTTATCGTATGTTGACAGTAAAAGAGAGATTCTTTTTTGTTTTTATGGGTTTTTTCCTACCTTCTCTTCCTTGGTAATCAAAGAAATGCAAATTAAAACAAAAGTGGTTTTTTTTCCCCTTAACAATCAAATTGACCAAGACCAAAAACAAAGTAGTAGAAAGTCTGAGGAACTGGCGCTCACGCGTGCTGCTAGTGGATTCAGAAGTTCTGAATCTTCCTGAAAGGCAATTTGATAATTATATCAATAGGCTTAAAACTAGGTATATGCCTTGATATAGCAACGCCACTTTTAGGAGTTTGTTCTAAGGAGGTGACCATGAGCATGCATAAAAATTAGGCTCAAGAATGTCCACGTCTGCATTGTTCATGAGGGCAAAATATTGGGAAAAAAACGATTTTAAAGAAATAAGGGATTAGTATATAAAATACACATCTTTTAAATGGGGTACTGTGATACCATTATGATGTTAAATAATAAATTATGCAGCTACTATTAAGTGTAATATTAAGTAAAGGGAATATATTAATGTTATATTAGTTAAATATATTAATATATCAGTATTTACTATATTAAGTAAAGAGAATTTACAAAAATGCTATGTCAAGAATTAGAGCATGATTCTATAGTATGTAGAGTATTAATTATTTAAATGTGAAATTTTGTCAACTTGTGAACATAGGATAGAAAGGATGGGATAAAAAAGAGATTTATTAATCTGTTGTAGTAATATTGTGGATGCTTTTATTATCTTCTTTTAGCTGTATATTTTTATATTAAACAGTATTTATCAATTGCTTTTCTAAAAGAAATTATGCTATTAAAAATTAGCCCCTTTTTTCCTCCTTGCTGCCTCCACTCCAAGCCATAAACTGTAGCAATGATTATAAAAAATAGTATCTATCTGGTCTGAAATATACCTGAAGTTTTAAAAATTTTTTGGACAATGAAGAGGAGTGGGGATTAAAGACACACTGCTGAAGCCTTTTGCTCTGACCAGCAGGCTTTTGCCCCTCTGAGTAAAGGACTGGCCAGTACAGTTCTATAGGGCCTAAGAATGCCATCTGTTTAATTGGCCTAAAATCCTTGAAGGAGTTAGAACAGTGTTACAGATGTTTCCATGTATTTTACAATTCACTGTTTCCTGGGTATGTTGAGCTTTATCCTTGTCGTCTTCTCAGTCCCTTATATTTAATCACAGTAGCAATAGTAAAGCTCAGATTGGGTAGAAACTGCGGTTAGCCTTTCTTTTATGCCTTTGGAAAAGGCCTTCAATCAAAGCATGGCTCACAGCACCATCCAAGTAACCTTGGTTAGCCTTGGTCTAAAGCCCTGTGCCAACAAAATGGTAGACTTCTTCTCAGCATTGGGAACAGACTATGCCCAATTACCTTTCATCACAGTGTAGAAATGTTTACCACTCAGCTGTGGATACAGCCAGCTGATCTGCACATTTAGAGGATTGCTCCGTTGAGCCTTCTTCTTCCTGCGGGCACATGTTCCCCGCTCCGTCAGTATCACCAGAGATTAACCAGTCATGATGCAGAGGGCTCACAGTCCAGACACAGAGCTGAGCTCAGGCAGGATTCCAGAGCCGGGTTTTGTCTTCAACCAACGGAGATATCACAGCAAGTGGTTCTCAGGGGCAGAGGGAAATGGTACATGAAAAATGTCCATTCCATCTCTTTGGTCTGCCAGATAATCTTCTATTAATGCTAATGTCAGAGTCCCCTCTTCTGAAGCACAGTAAATTGGATTGCCTCCAATTCACGAATGCTTTGAGTTCAAAGGGTTCCCTTGTAAGATGGTAGTCTGGAACTTAGAATGCATTTTTTCCTCAAAGAAACGCTGATAACCTTGTGGTTAAGGACACAGGTAAGCCTGCGACATAAACTTCTTACTTTCCCTTCCCTTCACTCAACAGCCAGGGTGACCTGTAAAAACAGAGATTTGATCATGGAATTATTTTAAGTTAGATTTAAGTCCTTGAAAACACGCCAACAAGGTCCTGCGCCATCTCGCCCAGTCACACCGTGCCATCTCATTTGTCTTCTTCCTAACTTCCTAACTCCATTTAGTTCCTGGAACACATGGAGCTCCCTCTTGCCCCTGGCTGGCTCTTGCTCATCTTAGGACTTGACTTGGCTTCTTTCTCTTTCTCCCAAATATGCAGTGAATACATTTTTCTTGCTAAGGATTGTCTCCCCTCCATTTGATTTGTGTACTCATGGTCTTAAAATATCACTAGTCTCACAAAAGTGTGATTTCTTTGTTACCATCTCATGTGTTCCTTTGGTGGTTACTTTTGGGATAAACTCTTAGTTCCTTGGGAGGGCCTGTGAGTCCCTCTCTGAGTGGGTCTTGCTCGCCTTTCTGGGTGCACTCTCACTCTCATCAGCAACCCCCCTTCCGCGTATGTGCATTCTGCCCATGCCGCATATAACAGCTATTCGAATGTGTCATGTTCTCCCCCACCATTGTATGCATCACTGCCTTTGCCTGGAGGGCTCTGCCTGTTTTGTCACCTGGCCCACTAGGACTTATTCTTAAAGACCCAGCTCAGTCATCACCTCTTCTGAGAAGCAATCCCAGAAAAACCCCTCCTTTGGTGTGAGTGAGGTGCTCCATGTCTGTTCACCAGGAGACCCTGGTTCAGACAAAACATAGTACATCTGTAATTTTTGTCCATTTCCTGGACTGGTCATGGACCCTGGCAGACAGGGACTCTGTTCCCTTCACGTCTGTCTTTCTAGTGCATGAAAAATGTTTATCTACACACACACACACACACACACACACACACACACACACGGCAGCGTTCATCGTTTTGCTATGCATAATGTGAAGCTGCATACAGAAATAGGGGCAAATCATTTGCACGTATTTCAGAAAGATATTTCTAGTTCTTTTGTGAGTTCCGTTATCTTTCTATTCTGATGTGAACATTTTGATGAGATGATTCTTCCGTTCCTTTCTCCCCTCCCCTCACTCTCTCTCCTTCTCCTTCCTCTCCTCATCCTTCACTACCTCCTTGCCCCCAGTGATTTGGAAAGGTTTTGGCAGTTATTCACTTGGAATTAAGATTGAAATCCTACAAAATAAACAGAGGGAAATTAGTGATTTTAAAGTGTGTTAACCCACAAAGATTATTTTCTTTCTCTCCATGCCCATTTGGTAAGATGGTTCTCTGGGACTGTGTAATTATGGATGAATGGCACTGAAATGCTTGGACAATAATTTGTAGGAAATACAATTATGAGTCGAAGTCATTAGTGGGAGTAAATGAATAGTTTGTTGGTTAACAGGTCAATGTTGAAAGCCTAAAGTGGTTAAACATTGTATTAAATTACACATTAAGAACTTAACCCTTTTCATTTGAGCATATTCATAAATTATTGAGCTTTTCAAACTGTATTTTTATGTTTTTTGATTTGTGGTAGAGAAAGGAAGGGAGCTGCCCAACTTGAGTTTTCTAAGAGTTCTTGAAGTGAAATGACTCACGTTTACAATGTAGGCAATGCTTTCTTTATCACAGAAGCTGGCTGGTTTGCCTTGTGAGGCACTTAAATAACATTTATGAAGTAAGAAAAATCATTTTTTGAGTACCAAAGCTATCCGGGTACAGTTAATTTAGTTATTTCCAGAGGCCGGCAATTCGATTATGTGTCCAGTTCTTTGGTTTTGGACTCAGAAGCCCCAGTTTCAGAACTCAGTGCTGACCTCTCATGACTGTCAAGTCTTGTCCCTGAAGCATTTCAGTTTCCTAATCTGTTCAATCTGTCTAAAGAAAAACAACAGAAAACAAAACAGTTTTTACTTCAAGTGAGACTACTTAGCCTAGGTTGGGTTTATTCTAATTTCTTAATAAATGTTTGCATTGTTTGTTCAGCTTTTAAGCATGTTGGATATTATATACTCATTTAAACACATATCTTTTTTTTAAAGATTTTATTTATTTATTTGTCAGAGAAAGAGATAGAGCACAAGCAGGGGGAGCGGCAGGCAGAGAGAGAGGAAGAAGCAAGCTCCCCACTGAGCAGGGAACCGGACTCAGGACTCCATCCCAGGACCCTGGGATCATGACCTGAGCCAGAGGCAGATGCTTAACCGACTGAGCCCCCTAGGCGTCCCTAGGCATATATTTGATGGAAGTTTGCAAGTGAATATCCAGAAGGCAGTATTCAAAATAGTTAACTTAAATCCTTATTAGTTGAATGCTAATTGTGGCCCAGGACTGGGTTAGGAATTGTGACATATATAAAGAAATACATAAAGCAGTGACCCTGAATTCAGGTAGTAAATGGTGAGGTGGGAGATAAGACATAGGCACTGCAATAATTACGGAATAATTTAATACTGAAATGTATGGTACTGACTATAGGTTACATAGCTTGTCTCCCCAGCGCCCCGCCCACCTCTGACGGAGCTTCTCAGCCTGCGTATTTCAGCAGAGATAACAAAAAAATGTATTGCCCTTCCCCACCCCCAACTCTCACGGAATCTCCAGCGTTTTTCAGCATTCCTGGCTGCTTGTTATTCATGACAAACGTCATGTGAGTTCATCAGCTGGTCTGTCTGTTGCCATCACTGTGAGACTTCTTTCGTGTACCTTACCTCCTCTTTTGGCTTTCTTGGTCATTGTCCTCCCTTCAGGCAGGTGCCGAGGGCGTCCTCTGTCCCTGCTGCTAGTACCTGCCATGAGAGTACTGAACGCATGTGCGCTGAGGGGGCAGGCTTTCACTGCCTGGTCAGACCCTGGCATGTGGAGTATTGTGTCCACCTCTCTTTGCCACTTGGGGTTCCACCTGATCACCTAGACATCAAAACTTTGGGGTGCTTATTTCTCCATGTCTCAGTCATGATTTTCCTCATTCAGTACGCATCTATTGCACACCCATTTTATGCTAAACACCGTGATGGGCGTTGGTGCTATGCGGGTGAGCAAATGTAGGTATAGTTCCTGCTGTCCTGTGCAGTAGGGGAGACAAACAGAATTACAGTAAGAGGTAAAATTGCAGTGTGTTGAGTGCTAGAAAGGAGAAGAACATGGTGATGGGACAGATTATAACACAAGGTTGGACTCAGTCGGGAGGTCTCAGAGGCTTCTCTAAGGAGAAGAGTTCAAAATTTCTAATTCTGAAGAATGAGCAGAGTGAGTTAGTGCTAGGGTTCCAGGCAGAGGAGCATCAGGTGCAAAAGCCACCTGGAGAGTTCCCTTCAGGCCCTTTTCTCAGGTTCAGTCCTGGGTCCATGGGCTCAGGAAGAGGGCCTATATCTGAGTCAGACCCTGTTATCCTCGGTTTTTCAATCTGCTCCTTTGTATAAGCTTCTCCCATGCAAAGCAACTCAAACAAATGGCCCACAGTCTAGCTGCAAACCTGGGAATGCCCAAGTCCCAGATGTAAACAGACCTTTTGCTCAAGTACAAATCTCACATCACTACAAGGCCTATAGGAGGAGGTAGATGTCAGCATGGGCTGAAGTGCTCCTGAAATCCAGTGGAAGAAGTGAGACTTGAGCTACGTTTTGGAAGGATAGGTGAGGGAAGGAAGGCCAGGCATGCAGTGGAAGGGGTAGAATAGGTAAAAGGATGGAGGAAGGAATGATCCTATTAAATGAGAAGAGGTAAACAGACTGGGCTTCCTGGAATAATATTACAGAGTCAAAGACCATCAAGTAGAGTCGGATTATGGAGAGTCTTAAAAGTCAGGAAAGGAATTTGGGGCTTTGTTACTGAGTATTGTAGACAAGTACTGCAGGTTATAAATAGAGAAGGGATGTAACTAAATAACTTAGCAAAGATTTAAAAGAAAAAGAGTAATGCAATGCAGAATCATTGGAAGAGAAAAAGGTGTTTGCAGAGGGTCTAGCTCGGGTGATGATTAAAATTATTTTGACATTCATGAGTTTGAGATAATGGTGGCTCATCCAAATGTCAGTATCTGCCATGTAGCTGGAAATACGATGCAGGCACTGAGGAAGCATCCAAACTTGAAGCTTTGGTCATACACATAGACATGTGTTTATGTTGCCATGAGAGTGAGTAAGTTATGAGATAATTTTATTGCCTTCTAGAAGCTCTGTCAACAATTGAAAGGACATATGTTTGCATTAGTAGTTAAAAATGCACTTCAAAAATTCTCTGTGATGTTTTTCATTCATTCTTACTTGACTGTTATTTATAAGAATGATTAGTTGAGAAATATTTTGTTGTCCCTACCCTTGGTCCTACCACCAGGGGCTTGCATGTTGGTAGGTGACGAGTAGGTGTTTTTTGCATGTTGATTTAGTATTGTGCACAATTGTTCACAGAGGTTAGGAGCATTTTGTCTTTGATAAACATTTTCTATGCTTGGTAGAAAATTTTCCATATAGACATTCAAGTACAGATCATAGAAATTCACATATATATGCATATACATAAAAATAGATTTTATTTTATTTTATTGTTCCCAAAGGTTAAAACATACAAACAAGGAATAAAATTAAAATTATTTTCTTTTGGGATGATTTATGTCTTAATTTCCACCTGCCCTATAATTAGAAATTTTGAACTCTGTAAATTATTTCAAGACAAAATTATTGCCCAAGTAAACTTCAGAAATTACACCATTAACCTAGGGACCTTTCTAAGCCTAGAACAACATTATTGGTACAGAGCCTGTGCACACACAGACACATAAATAAAGAGGGAAGTTTAAAATAATTTGAAAATGATTTATTGTTGGCTACCTCTGTAGTTGGAGATTCAAGTATTATTACTTTACTTTAGTGCAACAAGGGAGGACAGTAAGTTGCTGTGGGCTAAAGGTAAATTATGATCTATTGCAAAGGAGGAAGGAAATGTACTGAGGAAAGAAGAAGGAGTTGGGAGTAAGCCATGTGTTTTCTGAAGTATTGCTTCAGATAATGGCTTGAAAAAAGTCTTTGCCTTGACCATTGTTGGGAAAGGCCAGAGTAAGCTGTGAGACAGACTAGCTTCGTGACTCTTTGCTAGTTAAGGAGTAGTGTACAGGCATGGGGAGGTTAGATGAGCTGGAGCCTGATACAAACCAAGATTTCTAGAGACTCAAGTTCCCCTGTCTTCAACTTTGCTTAGCGAAGCCATCTTGGACACACCCACCTTAGAGTTTGAAGGGATCATTTAATACATCAAAATTTAGGACAACCAATCCAAGGTAATTTTGATTCTGTACTCTACTAACCCATTTGTAAACTGAGCTGAAGTCTCCCAGTTAGAGATTTGTTATGAACTTTTATATTGGAGAGTCTAATAGCCATTTGTTTTTATTTGGAATAAGAAAGAGGTGGTAAAATTTCATTCTCAAAACAGTGTGATGCCGGGAAGGGAAAGACTAAAATCTGTTTTATATCTATTACGTGCAAGGTCCAAGCTCGATGTTTCATAGTTCTCTCATTTCATCCTCTTAACACTCTGTGGGGAAAGGCCTCGCCACTTCTGCATTGTGACTGAGGAAGCTGGAGCCCATCCTTGAGTATATTACCCTTGGTTAGATTGTGGCAAAACTGGGGGTGCCTGGGTGGCTCAGTCATTAAGCGTCTGCCTTCGGCTCAGGGCGTGATCCTGGAGTACTCGGATTGAGCCCCGCACTGAGCCCCGTATCAAGCCCTGCATCGGGCTCCCTGCTCTGCTGGGAGCCTGCTTCTTCCTCTCCCACTTGCCTTGCTTGTGTTCCCTCCCTCGCTGGCTGTCTCTCTGTCAAATAAATAAATAAACTCTTAAAAAAAAAAAAAAAAAGAACGTGGCAAAACTGATTTGTCAGTTGAGTTTGACTCCAATTCCTGTATTTTTCACCCCATGCCATGTTTAATCCTGCATTATTTTTATTGCAACATGTAACAGATGAGAAAACTAATACCCCCCCCGCAAAAAAAAAAAAAAAAAAAAAAGTAAAAGCATCGGTACCCATCAAGCCTGAAGCTTGCTTTTTTCTTTTTTCACAGGATTCTTTGGCTGAATAATATCAAACTCATATTATTAAAATGTCTAAAGGCAAGTTTTCCTCATTCGGCTTTAGGTTTGCTCCCAGAGGTAACTGTCACCCATCTTCGAGCAGCTGCCTCTGCCGGGGACACAGTGTTGGCTCTGGAGGATGCCGTGGACTGGCGCCCCGGGGATGAAGTTGTCATTATTGGCGGAATAGGTGTCGAAGGTGCCAGACCCACAGAGGAGCTTGTCATTGTGGAAGCTGTGCACAATACTGACCTCCATCTGAGGTCGCCCTTGAGGTACTGAATGTCAGCTTAGCTCCGTTTAGACAGAAGCAGATGAGGTCTTAACTGTGTTGGCATCTGGACACTTGTTCGTCTTTCAGTGATGTCTTTTGACATTAAATAATGCTAGATGTGTTGATAAGAAAACTACAAAGCATGAACCGTTTGAAAGATTTAGACTTCTTGAAGGAGTTTTTCCTGTGAGACTCTAAAACTTCCGTCTTATGGGGGCGCCTGGGTAGCGCAGTCGTTAAGCGTCTGCCTTCGGCTCAGGGTGTGATTCTGGAGATCCGGGATCGAGTCCCACATCGGGCTCCTCGGCTAGGCTAGGAGCCTGCTTCTTCCTCTCCCACTCCACCTGCTTGTGTTCCCTCTCTCGCTGGCTGTCTCTCTGTCACATAAATAAATACAAAATCTTTATAAAAAAACAAAAACAAAAACTTCCGTCTTATGGTGCAATGCACCTAATTCTCACACACTTGTGTCCATAGTCCAACGCTTCTGTACCTAAGTTCGTACAGAAATAGACTCCCGAAGGAGAACTATGCTAATCCAGTAGCTTACTATTTTAATAAGATTTGGAGTAATATCTTCACATGTGTCATTTTTTTTCTTCAGATATTCTCACAACTTCACAGAGAACTGGGTGGCTGGAGAACGCCATGTTTTAAAGGTCATGGTAGTGCTGCTCAGCAGGGGTGTCACCGTACAAGGAAACCTCACTACCGAGAGGAGGGAGCACCTTACTTCATGCCAGGAGGCCAGTGCTTCAGAAGGTAGAGAAGTATTTTGCTGGAAAGTCAATGAGTGAAAAAGAGTGTTCTTCCTGTCAAACAGTGTGGAGTAATGTCGACTTCTTTCAAAATGGAATAAACCCTTAACCTTTGCAAGTCCATAGTATTCTTTAGTTTTCAGAATGCTCTTGATAAATTGTCATTTTGTCTCCTGCCTTCTACGACTTCGACCTTGTAAATGAGGTAAACAAGTTTCCACTTGTGAAATCATTTCTCTGGAGAAAAAAATCCTGTTAAATAATTAAATCCAGAGAGTCAGATTAAATTTCCGAGGAAATTTATAAGGAAGTCTTAACTCTGATTCCAGGCCCCTTCTAAAATTCTCAGGAAAACTGTTTAATGCCAGAGTCACAGACCCAGGGAACCCATTCTTACTGATTAGACTGATAGGGTTCTTGTGCCTCCCCAGCCCCCCCACCTCACCCCTGCTTTAAGGGTTTGTTTTCTGAGTGAACTACCACATACTTTAAGTAAGTGGTTGAAAAAGTCAATTTATCTTCTAGAAGAATAACAGGCACTGAATCACACTGATGTGCCTATTAAACATCTATTTCAGGGATGGTTAGTTTAGTAGGTTATGTTTTGGTTTCCCAGGCTGTAGATTATGAGGCTTTCACATGTTGTGAAGATATCATTTGTCAACTTTGGTTTAGGATGGTGTGGGTGTCAAGGATGACTCCCAGGCATGAGCTCTGGATGGATGATGAGGCTATTTAGTGAGATGGGAAGAAGAACAGCTTTTGGAGCGGGAGGCTACAGATCATGACTTTAATTTTGTACATGTCGAGATAGATGCCAGGCCAGGACCTGAGTAGAGGTCCGTGGGAGTGTCTGGAGCTTGGAAGAAATGTCATGGCTGGAGTTAAAGATGTGAGTCATGTCTACACATAGATGCATGTGGGTGTCATGTTGGGATGTGGTTGGGTGAGAGGGACTTGATTCTACCCTCACCACCCAGTCACTTAGCTCACGAACGTGTTGTTCTGAAAAAGTTTGGATACCGTGGGTTAGAATCTAATGATTGCCAAATTTAACAATCTTGCTGAAGTGGGAGCTGCATTCTATTCAAACTATCTCAGTAGTTCTCATACAGGTATTCTCAGATCATATTGTCTAAAATGCTGCATTTGATTATGCTGCTGAGAGACCATGCTTCTAAGTCTGGACCATTATCAATCTGTTGGCTCCCAATGGAAAAATCCCTGATTTCATCACAACTCTTAAATGCTATTGCAAAATTCTTAAAAGAAAACAAATCCATAGGCATTCCTTAAAAAAAAATAACATATCACTTGCACTTTCTTTGTGTGGGGCTGAAGTGTGGAAATGAGGTAGCCAAATAAATAATATGAGGCCTGGCCACTCAAAATGTTATGGATCATCAGCAGAAAGAATCAAAATTGTGATAAAGTGTGCAAATAACGAAACACCTCTCCATCTACCTCTTATATATTTATTCCTGAGTGTTAGCAAATTTACTGTGGATTATTCACTGTGGAATGATACATCATTTTGTATTTGTGGCACTTTGGTTTATTAACATGGATAATAACTAATTCAGAAGATGATTTCTTATCCATTCTGAGGTTAGTTTATACCACCAAGTGCCACATGTCCACAGAAAGCGTCCTGGATCCTGAGGTCACGATGCTTTGTTGTTGCAATGGTAGCTGAGTGTATCAAAGTCATGCAGGTTGTGTCCTCACTAGGGAACTGGCTGGAAAGGAAGGGTTGGGGGTGGAGGTGGGGAGGATGCTGCTCAGCTGCTTCTCTGGAGCCCTTTGCCATTTCTGCAGTGGCCTTATTGCCAAGTCCCCAAACTACGAAGCAGCAAAATATAGGGGAAACCCCATTGGACAGCTTAAGACTAAAAAGAGCTGTGATTACAGTCAGCGCTCACATTTCTTCCCTACAATTATCAACCACGAGAAGGTCATTTTACTGCACACTCCCTCCAGGGGATCTTTTGGATTGAAATAAGCATCTATTTAGGTTGGTTTTGTGGGTTATTGTCAGCCTCTTTGTGACAGTAATTAAGGTGATTGATATGGGGGCTTCTGGAAATAATAGAGTGAAGGCAACATCATGTCCTAGTTATCGGATGTTTTAATTAATAATCCAAAGAGGAGAATCAAAGTAAAAGGGAAATAAGATTATTAAATGAAACAAACAATAATGGTTTGTCCCTTGCCCTGACAGTATCCTTCACACTGGATGATTTGTCTAGAAGCACATTGCTCATGCTTCAGGTCCTCCCGACTTCATTCTGTGTTTCAGGGAATTTGCAGGACTGTTTATATTCCAAGAGTGAGAAGATGCTGGGATCCAGGGATCTGGGGGCCAGAGTTATTGTTCAGTCTTTCCCAGAGGAGCCCAGCCGGGTGCAGTTGAAGGGAGTGCAGTTTCGGGTGTTGGGGCAAGCCTTCCGTAAGCATCTGAGCTCACTGACTCTGGTGGGAGCTATGAGAGGTAAGCAGGTCCAGGCCTATGACTTCTCATTTTCCTCTCTTCTTCCATGTTCAAAGCTGTACATGCAGGGGTCATGATAGGTGACAGATGGGGACACGGGGGGTTGAAAGGTGGATAATTTATACTCTAGATCTGGGGTTCTCCAATTTCAGTATGCCTAACAAAAACTATTTGGGAGGCTCACTAAAATTTAGGGTTATAGACTCTGCCCTGACAAATTCTGTTCTAAGGTAGGCCTAGCAATCTGAATTTTTTAAAACAAGCCTTGTGATTCCGGAACAAGGAGTCTAAGGTGTACACGCTGAGAAACATCACTATAGGTTCAATAGACATGGAGTGAACCACACGAATCTGTATTTTGAATCCCGCTTCTGTCATTTACTAGCTTTGTGACTGCAGGCAAGTGGATATTGAATAGTACAAATAATCAGTGCTGTGAGAGCCCAGACACAGCAGAAAGCATTTCCATATGAAGGTGTCCTAACTCAGAGGAATCTTCTGCCTGGGAAAATGGGGGAGAATGGGCTGAGAACCAGGTACTTTTCCTGGGCACATCGAGCAGGCAGAGTGTGCAGATCTTGGCCAGAGCTGAAGATACAGGAAGGGAGCAGGAAACATCAAATGCGGGTGAGAACAACCAGGTGAAAAACAAGAACAGAACCAGAAAAGAAGAATATAACCAGATGTAGATAAAGGTTCTGAAACCAAAGTTGGAGAGACGTAAGATCATCCAGGGCAAAAACCCAATACCGGGTTCGGACATGCAGAGAGCCAGAGATGCTAAGTAATGAGGATAGCAGCTCCCTTTCTGAATCACCCTCCCCACCCCCAGCTCCTCCAACACCCACACATTCAAGCTTTGCCTTCCTGGAAAGGGGTGGTGCTCTGGGGGTGGTGTCTTATAGAGTATCAGGGCATACTTGGTGGTTCAGGCAGGTCTAGAGAGGTGCTAGGATTTCAGCAGGTAATAACAAAGTAATCCTTGAGGTCCTTAAGAGCAGAATTGTAGTAACTGCAGCATTTTTTTTTCTCACCTCAAATCATCTGCACACCAAGAATGTCTATTTATCCTAATTTTCCAGATCTTCTCCACATTATTTATTTTTGACATTCATTTAGGGAGATAGTTCCTATTATGGCCCCTTCCCTAGCACACTGGGATGATCACTATCCTTGTGCCCTACTCTCTTGTTCTTTGGTCTCCTGGTGCTTATAGTGCTGCAGAAAGTTTGATGTGGGACGAGCTCCAGTAGCAGTCAGGGTAGCACTCACCTATGAGTTATATCAATTAAATGTAATCAAAATCCTTCCTTGCTCAAAAGTCTGCCTCTGCCAACCTGCTTCAGAAGAACTATACTTTTATCTATTTTTTAAATTTGGTTTTAGTTGGAAAGGATTCAGTGCTTTAAAAAGTTTGTAAAGCACTGAATTAATACATTATCCTCTATAGGTCTCTGTTAAAATGCAATTGTCTTTCCTGGGAAGGGTTAGAAACTTCTGGCATGCTTGCCGTAGAATCTCTTATTGTTTCATGCCCTGAAGGCCCTTGTACCCTGTGTGGCCAATTGCCCCTAGACACTGGAGTTAGAAAGTATTGGATACTTCTATAGGTAAATCCCTGAATTCCACCCATAATAGCTTCAAGAACACATTAGTAATTATTGATTATTCAGATGCAAAGGCCTATACTGAATGTATGATATGGTAGAGATCTGGAGTCAGGAACAGTCTGTAGCAGGCAGTGTTTCCTACAGGGGTAGGTATGGATGGGTTAGCTTATTGGTGAGTAACGTGAGGGTATCTGGTAGTAGAGGAGCTGAGATCGAGGGGAATCCAGAGGCTCAGTGTCTATAATGACATTATAGTTGAGAATTTTCTGGATAGTTCCAATTTAAAAGTCAAATTACTCCATAAACCGAAGTAATTTTTTCAGTACTTCAAACATTTGATTTTCATACAATATCTCTCACTACCTGGAAATAATATAAAACTCCTTAATCAGGATTTATCATTTAATTATCCATTATTATTTTAACGTAGGTTTCCTACGCCAGAATGAAGATACACAAGTGCCGAATTTACTTAGTTTTGTTTGCCCAATTCCTGAAATATATAGTTGATACTCAGTAAATACTTACTGACTGATCCAGTCAGCTTACATTTTGGAATAAGAATCTCTGGCTGTCTTGGGAGAAGACTATAATTACCTGGCAAGGTAAAAAAATTATGTCACAGCCTGAAGAAATAATGACTGTATCTCCACATGAAAGATGTGATTTTCAAAGATTAGGTTTGGTCCTTCAAGAGTACTTCACATTATCCTTGGCTTCTGTATATCCACTGTCTGCCATATTGTGATGAGGGTAGCAAAGATGGTGGCTAATTGGAAATCCTGACAGCCATGAGTTCTTCGGTGGTTTGGCCAGACTGTTGCTCAGATGGTTTTCTTTCTAGCACCTGACTCTTGGAGTCCACCTTGGTTATCTCTGGTATCTTTGGGGTGCATTGGCCTGAGTTGCCCATTTTCTTGATTTGATTTCTCTTTCCAACTCCTCATTTCCTGAGATTCATTATTGTGTGTGTGTGGGAGGGGGATGTTCTCAGTTATATTACAGTTTGCTTTGGAAATGATCAACAGAATCTAAGGAGACTTCAAGATTCACTTCACATGTTTGCTTTCCTCTTTCCTCTTCAGATTCCTACGTACAGAGTTGCACACTGTGGGGCTCCTTTAGTCGCGGCCTCAGCATGTCAAGGACCATGGGCCTGAAGGTGGACAGTAACATATTCTACAAAATTTCAGGCCATGCACTGCTGGTGGGTAAGTGATGAACTTGTTTAATTTTGGCATTCTTGATTAGGACAAATAGTTTTTCAAGAGGAATTTTCCCAAAATTTGAATTCCCAATCTATAAAAACTTTACTCTCTGATCATTGGAAATAGGCCATAGTTTAAAATTCTGAATTTAAATTTACCCATCACCAATTAGCTTCCTCATCTGTATCATGAGGAAACTGATCTTTTAAAGGTGACATTTTAATTCAGGTTAATAATTTTGAAATGGGAGGTTTTTAAATTTACTCTCAGCAATTTTCACAGTAATTTAAAGTCACATAAATCTCTGTACAGGCTCATGACTCAACACCTTGATGTTGGACAGGAAGTTAAAAATCCTGAATTCCGTTCTAAGCTTCTCCTGCGGCTTGCTAAAGAAGCTCGTATTTCAGAATAATCTGCTTGGTCACCTGTATCCACTTTTTTTCTCCTAAATTTCACTCCCCTTTGCAGAACCCAAAATTATCCCTAAAAAACTTAAATTGCATCATATCACTCCCATCCTTAAAACTCTGAGAATTTCTTATTGCTGTTAGAATACAATCCTAAATCCTTAACCTGGTTTAGAAGACTCCCTCAGTGATTTTTGTCTCTATTAACGTTTGTGAGCTTTTCTTGCTCTTTTTCTATTCCTCTGTACTCTAGCTACACTGAACTGTTTTATTTTAATTCTTTCAAAAGGCCACATTTTTTTTCCCTCAAGGCCTTTGCACAAGCTCTTTGCCTCTGCTCATACTGCTGGGCTCTCCTGTAAAGTTCTCTCCCTCGCACTCCTAAGCCCCTCTGTTTAACTCTTTGAGCACCAATCATTATTTATTGATTTAAAATTACATATCATGTTTCTGATCATCTGATTAATGTCTGTTTGTACCACCAGATTTCATGTGAACATTGTTTCCTTAACATTTAGCACATTAACTAGTCCTTTGTAAGTTTATTTGTTGAAAGAAGTGAATGAATTAATGAACAAAAGGTCTTTGAATACATTGCAATACAAAAACAAATGAGAGATTTTCAGTGAAAGTCAGACTATGTTTGTCAAATAGTGTTTTATATTTAAATTAATTCTGTGGTACCATCAGTGGAAACATGTGTTTCATTTAAGAATGATCTATTGAGAAAAAAGTTATAAAGGTCCTAATCCTGAGAGGGAAACTCTTTAGTGAGAAAATATGGATCATATAAACTTGCTTTAAAACAAACTCCAGCTCTAAAAGACAAAGAATTAAGGACAATAGTGGTAATCAGGTGCAGGAAAATCTTTTTATTAGAAAAAGACAGCTACAGGGCAGTTAGACTAACAGTGGAAGATTGACTTTGTTTATTCTTACTTTTGTCTGTGTAAGGGACATGTGTGCTGAAACCTGGAGCAGAAATTCAGGAAGGTACCCTAACAATATTAATTTAGCAGAAAACAATTATATGGAATAGACATTAACTAGACAAGGAAGAAAACCTGCAGGAGGAATTTAGCCTTTAGTGCTTATTGTGAATTGGAGGCTCTTGACATCTATTATCCTGCAGATGATGAAATTATAATATTTGTTTATTAGTGCAGTATGGATAAAGTACTTAATTTCATGCAAAATGGGTTTGTAAATCCAGTTCATGAAATGACATGGGAAGCTCATTTACCTAAATACCTAGTAAGGTTCTTTACTGATGCCACAGATATGGCTAGTTGGTCTCTGTAGCGTGGCCCATGCTCTTTTATTCTCTTCTATTCCAGACCACTGCAGATAGTTGGTGGCCAATTTGAACAGCTAGGGAAGGGGTTGGAGCTGACCCATGCATATGTGGCATTTGACTATAGAGACACTTAGATTCTTCCTAAGAAGTAAAACAGTACGTCTACGTCTTTGTTCTTTGTTCTATTTAAAATGAACTTCTGATTCACTGAGACACTCTAGAACTAAAAAGCCCATATGATCTATATCTCTTTGGTCCATAAACTAAAAACACACAAACAAATTTAAAATAAGCCATACCTAAAAGAAGAAGTAGAGTTGCCGTATCTCTCATTTTCCTGGGTGGCATGAAATGAATGAAGTAACACGACTTTTTGTTCTCAGGTACAGACATGGACATAAAATACATTCCTTGGGAAGAGACTCCTGCAAAAAAAATTGGTAAATATGTAAATTGGTTTTAAATCGAGTTACACTCCACTTAAGTTGTCATGTATTTTACAGATAGATCTGATGGCAAAAATGTTAGATATCTTAAATTTGTGGAACATACGAAATGTTTTCTAAATATATATGTATTTATATATGCATGATGTAAACTGTAATGTATATTAGTAGAAGCAAGACTGTTGAGTTATGTAAATTTTAATTATGTTTGTGGCTCCCCTGGGTTTGATTTATCTTTTCTTAAATTAGACTGGTCAGAACAGGGAAATATAATAAGAAACAATGTGATCATCAGTGTTTCTGGCACCGAGGGACTCTCCAGTCCTGAAATGTTGACACCATCTGGTATCTATATCCGCAATCCCACCAACGTTGTGGAGGTAAGACCTGTGGCTCCACTAGGGAGGTCGGAGCTGAGAGGCCATAAAATTCACTCCAAAAGTTATTTGGAGGGGCGGCAGCAGTACGATGGTATAAAACGTTTACTTGTGGCACACTGGTATTGAAAAACAACTTTATGATTTTATGTTAAACAAGTGCTTTAGAATACATCTAATCATTCTCTCAGAATTCCTGTGAACATTCTTTGAAGCAATATCTATCTATCAGTAGCAAAACGAAGTAGATATTGATTATTTTCTGGTCCTTTACATTAACACAAACTATCTCTTCCAGAGCTGTCTGCTGGGGTTGCTGATTTTCGTCTCAATTCCAGTAATAATTACTTATTGAGTCTTCATTATCTTACCCTATAAATGTGGTCATATTGTTGCCCTTTAACAGTATGCAGAACTAGGGGTCAGGGTGCCTGGGTGGCTCAGTTGGTTAAGTGTCCGCCTTTGGCTCAGGTCATGGTGTCAGGGTCCTGGGATCAAGCCCCACGTCCTCCGGCTCCCTGCTCAGCAGGGAACCTGCTTCTCCCTCTCTCCCTCCCCCTGCTCATTCTTGTGTGCGTGCTCTCTCTCTGAAATAAATTTTTAAAAATCTTAAAAAATAAAAAGAACTAGCGGTCAGCAAAGTCATGAGGTATGTGAGCTCATGTCAGATTCCAAGACAAAGCACACTCTGATGGCCGTTTGTATCCCATTGTTTAGTAGAACTTGACATTACTTTTCCTTGGTAAATTATTCTCCAAACACTTTAAGAAATTAATTTTTTAGAGTACAGTTTAACCATAGATCTGTGATTAAGAGTTACATCAGAGTAGTGGGAAGGCCATTTAGTTTCCCCTTTTAATGAGTCTACCCTGTGGCTCATCTCCCAAAGGGTTAAGGACCTCAGTCTTCACTAGTCTGAACACCTCTTGTATCGTGGCAATTATGCCAGATTTCTGAGGAACCGAGAGAATGAACTTCTCTCTCTCTGATCATCTGTTTTTAATTACCTTCAGCTGAGTAACCCCTAATAAAAGTCATGGTTATCTCCTCAACCTTGCTCCAGACTCTTAATTATGCTTATTCCAAGCACAGCACTTACACACCATTTTAGGTGCCTAATAGGGGCAGCTAATATGCCAGTGAGGAAAGGAAGCAGAACTGCTTTAGATGGAAGGAAACCAAACTCTAGACCCAGAACAACAAGAGCAGCATTTAACATGCCGGTGACTATGGGGCTGGTTGTGTAGTTATGCCTGCAGCTTTGGGGCCTAAAGAACTCTGTGCTTGTATGCTTTCTCAGACAGCTCACCTCAACTCCACTGAACTACCCAGAGGAGAGTAGGTCCTCAGCATTGTCCAGTTCATCTTCCTCCATGAGGCTGGAATGTATCTAAGTCCTGCATTGAAGGCCAGGGGTAATGTCCGTCTGACTTTGCTTCTCTGGGTAGCACACTGTAGTGTGGCCACAGGTCCTGGCCTCTTGTCTACTGGCATCATTGAGTTGACTAGCGGTGCAGAGGACCAGAGGGCCATCTAAAAAGCTGATTGGTCACCTGAGCTTTTGCAGACTGACCTGTGAGCAGTTCCAAGTCAGCAACAGAAAAGCTAAGTATAACGCAAGCTGTTTGTTTCTCATTAGAAGCTTTCTATTTTTTTTTTAAAGATTTTATTTATTTATTCGACAGAGATAGAGACAGCCAGTGAGAGAGGGAACACAAGCAGGGGGAGTGGGAGAGGAAGAAGCAGGCTCATAGCAGAGGAGCCTGATGTGGGGCTCGATCCCACAACGCCGGGATCACGCCCTGAGCCGAAGGCAGACGCTTAACCGCTGTGCCACCCAGGTGCCCCAGAAGCTTTCTATTTTGATTTCATTTACTTTTCTCCTCTTCTATCCACTATACAAAAGTGAAAAAAAATACAATGTATATGTTTTGAGAATGAAGCTTTCATTTTTGCTGGCAGTATAGATTCATTAAACATACTCATTAGGTGTATTCCTGACATTTTCATCTTTGATGAACTTAAAATTCTGTAGTTGTCTTTTCATTAGGTTTTTAGACCCTAGCACAGTATCCGAAACATAGTAGTTGCTCAGTAAAAAATAATTGAATAGAATGAATGAATGTAAGTATAATTCCGTAATCAAAGAATGGAGGGAGAAAAGTAAAGAATAGGTTCCAAGATCTCCCAATCATTTTGATGACTGAAAAATAAGATGTTTATCTGAGGCAGCATTTAAATCCCGTGGGACTTACCTTTCAGTGCTAAATATTGCACAATGCACTCCAGTTTTCTTAGCTGCACGTCACCGTTCTATACTCTCTTTTGTATCTGTTGTTTAGAATGTATCACTACTAAAGACATAGATAATAACTGATGTATGTGGCAAAACCTAAAAATTAGGAACTTCTCTTGACCCTGAGGGCCAGTGAAGGTCGTATCAGTCATTGAGCAAACAGTGGATGATACACAGAGTACTTTGAAAAATATATTCTAGAAATATGCCTGAGTTCCTAAGGGATGATAAGGAAGCTATGATAACAATGATGTGTGTGTGTGTGTGTGTGTGTGTGTGTGTGTGTGTGTGTGTGATATGTGGAACAGGAAGGGATGTGGTAGAAAAATTTTCCCTCTCCCTGGGTATTTTTGGTATTCAGGAGAGAGACATTCCTGAACTCTGAGAAACTGTTTCATGGGTGGTGGTGTCTGTGTCCTGCTGTGTGAGTGGTTCAAAGTCAGACTACCCCTAAATGGAAGGTAGTCAAGTCTTGGGTGTGCTCAGTTTTGTCGTCCTTTTCTCCTGCCTTGCTTTGAAGTTTTCTTGCAGTCTGGCAAAATACTTTTTAAAAGTCACTCTATTGGTGTGATTTATTGGGATTTTCATTTTTGTTTTCTTAAATTTTTGATTTTGAAATAACTTTAGACTTAGAAGTTGCAAAAACATAACCAAGAGTTCCTGTGGGCCCTTCCCTCAGCTTTCCCCAGTGATACCATCACCATAACCATAGCCCTATCCCTCAGTAATACCATAACCATCACCATCACCATATCAACCATTGCCATAGTAATATCGAAACCAAGACATTGACATTGGGACAAAACTATTAACTGAATGAAAGCCCTTATTTGGACTTGAAGAAGATGACTTAACTTAATCCTAGTGGCTGGGCAACCACTTCTGAGAGCCTAAACTCTCCCTCTCGTATACAGGAGTCTGACCATGAAATCTCTGGCTTGGAGGGCAGGCAGGGAAGAAACAGTTGATCCTTAAGTGTCTGTAGTGATTTATGGTGACATGTTATTCCCAATTGCCCTGGCCCAGAGCCTAGGAACAAATGCTCTGCCACAGCCCACGGAATTCACCTTGGCTTCTCGCCAGCCACCGCGATAGTTCACTCGTCTTCAACCCTGCACAGTAGAAGGGGATTTCAAGTGTGATATTCCTTGGTAGCTTGCATAAGCACCAGTGGTCTGTCTGTCTGCGTCCCGGGCCAGGCTGCCACTGAGTCATGCCCAGGACAGTTTCTCTAAGAAGCAAAACCTGAGCTTTGTGTCTTCTTGCTAGGGATAGGATACTCAAGCATGCTATTCCTGTTTGAGTGTCTGAGGAACTCGTGGTGTTCCTCTGAATACTCCCTAGGTAGGCCTTTGCCATGCTTTTCAAAAACAGATTGGTGGTGGTTCTTCTATGCCTCGCCTGTAGTGTTTAGAGCATTCCATTTCCGGGCTGTCTTCCCTTGACTCTCCAGCATCTGAGTCTGTGACTCTGTTTATGGAGATTTCTTGCTATCTAGCTAGGGGCTCCTCGGCTCCATCTTTTCAGTAGATGTAACCTAGGTCCACCTCAGGCTAGAAAGTCTTTGCTCTCAAACAGCAAGGGACTGTTCACTTCCAGAGCTCTAGAGTATCCCATGTTTATGTAGGCACTGGAAATTTCCCATGACCAGACTCCTGTTTAGGATGGTCCGTGGAAAAACCCTGGAGACAAGCCCTTTGGAAACATCCATTTAATTTGAGGGGAATTTGTTCTGGTTTGTGAATCAATTTTGTAAGGAATTCTGTGTTTAAAGGCCAATTTCAGTTCTCTAGCTCTCCCCACTCAATAGCTAATGTATATTTAAGAGCTGCCTGAAGGGTTAACTCACTTTTTTTCTAGTGATTATAGATGCACACCTCAAGGAGCTGGCTTACTTGGGCAGTTAATTTCTCTCTGGAATTTCTCTTGCTTGAATGTCCATAATACATTGACTTCCGCAAAGAATTGATTTCCACACAAAATTCCTTGCTTGCCTTAAACCCTTCCCCACAAGCCGCCGGCTGCCTGCATAAATATGTGGTTTTTCCTCATGAATCATTTGTAGCATACCCAATTGGAATGGAGAGTAAAAAGGGCTGGGAAGTAATGTGATCCGACTGTTCAAGTGCTGCTTTTATAAGAAAAGTGAGCCTTACCAGCTAACAAAAGACCAAAGTTACAATATCCTGCCCAACTATAAGTGCACTTGGAAAGCATTTATATTTATATATGTTCACCCAGATGTTCCATAAATGCTAATGACACTAGGGCAGGTGATTCCACAAATCTATTCATTTGCTCAAAATGTATACTCTCTGAGCACCTGCTTGGCAAAGGTGATGAATACGGATGTAGTCCGTGGAATATCTTCTTGAAATATTTGAATCTTTTCCCCCCTGGTAGAGTCTTGGTAATGAATGAGCATTTCATCGGTAATGATATAGAGGTTACGTCCCAGTGAGATGTACCTTTCTCATTGTTTATATACTTGCAGAAAAGGTGGGTGTAAAGAAACCGCCATTCCCTGTCTCTCAGTGCTTATATACTCCTGGCTTTTCCCGCGGCTCAAACGTGTGCTAGAGACACAGCTATTCCACGCAGGCTATGTGGAAGGTGGAGCTTCACGTGGACTTCCCTGAGGAAGGTTCCAGCTGTGCAATCATAACAAAATCAATAGCCATGTTACTTCCTTGTGTTTCTACGAGGGCTGAAGAGATATACTAGGCACTTGTGTTTGCCAACCCAGTGACAGTAATTCCTCCTAAAGCTGAAAATCATGAGCGCATTTCCTGTTTTCTGGTATGAGGGAAAAAAATGAGATAACTGATTTGATGCTAGTAAGTGTTCTTTTGGGGGAATGCCTGATGTCAGTTCTAAATGTTTTAAAAGATATAAATACCCTCCTAGTAAAGACTGTCAAAGTATTCGTACTGGAATTAACCATGTTTTTATATTTAGGTGGTCTTTCTGTCCAAATTTGGAGACAGGCTACTGGAAAGCGGGTATGGGTTGTTTCAATAACGCATGGTGCCTGTCTAGATCCGGGGTTCTCAATCATGGTAGTATTAGTATTTTAGGTGCTAATTCTTTGCTGTGAGAAGCTATCCTGTGTACAGAAGCATTCCTGATCTCTACCCACTTAAGGTCACTAGCGTCCCTCCCCCTCAGTTATGACAACCGGGAATGTCTTCCAGAGCTTTCCAAATGCTCCCCGGGAAACAAAATCATCTCTGATTGACAGCTTCAGCTCTAGACTGTGCCAACTCAAGATGATTGGAGTCTTAGAGATGGCCCAGGTTTCCTGAAGTCACGTTACGTCTTGAATAGTAATTCAGCTTCATATTACATGATATCCAAAAGTCACTTGTGCCAAGTTCCGTGTGGTCAGTGAGACATGTGATTAGAATTTTAAATGGCTTCAGGAAATTGGAGAAATGCTTGGAATCCAGAATAATGAAGTACAGGAGTAAAAGAGCCGCTAGTCCACAAAGAAAGAAAACGTTCTGGAACGGAGTAAAAAATGAGGAATGGCAGGCTAATTACAAATACCCAGGATGAAAGAGCCTTCCGGAAGACAGCGAACAATAAACTAAAAGTTATGGAAACAGCACCTTGATTGTGTCAGCTTGTGCTGGCTCCCCGATCAGGTGCTTGCTGCTGCCTGCTGGCCAGGCTTCAGTCTCCGTGAGCTTTGGTCCTCACTGACGCTTCCCCAGAGGCTGGAGACCTCCAGGGACTAGGGCACAGGGGCATTGATTTCTCTTCTCACATGAGGCAGAAGTTGCATATTTCTGGTTTTAAAACAACCTGTTTCAGTTTTTCCTCCATGTTGACTTTGCTTGGTTCTGTGCCTGGGTGCGTGTGTGGGTGCGTGTGTGTGTGTGTGTATAAGTTCCTAGTGGAGCAGGTGGCAGAGAGGGCAAGTCTCTCTCTCTTTTCATTTTAAGATTTTATTTATTTATATGACAGAGAAAGAGAGGGAGAGAGCACAAGCAGGGGGAGCAGCAGGCAGAGGGAGAGGGAGAAGCAGACTGCCTGCTGAGCAGGGAGCTGATGTGGGATTCCATCCCAGAACCCTGGGATCACGACCTGAGCCAAAGGCAGACACATAACCAACTGAGCCACCCAGGTGTCCCTCTTTTTTTTTTTTTTTCTTAGGTTTTATTTATTTATTTGAGAGAGAGAGAGAGCACAAGCAGGGGGAGAGGCAGGCAGAGGGAGAGGGAGAAGCAGACTCCCTTCTGAGCAGAAAGCCAATGTGGGACTCCATCCCAGGACCCTGGGATCATGACCTGAGCTGAAGGTAGACGCTTAACTGACTGAGCCACCGAGGTGCCCCAGGACAAGTCTCTTTAAAGTTCCCTTCTGTGGGGAGCAGTGCTGTCCAATGACAGCCAGTGGTCTACTCAGGTTCAGAGAGCTACCTTTGATAGTACCTAAAATCCCTTCACTGAGTAATTCAAGTCAAGAAAGTATTAGTCTAGAATGACTGAAGCTATGGGCTGAAATGCTTTTACTCAACCTAAGGACAGAGAATAGCTACAAGCAAAAAAGTGTGCTCAATGACCGGACAGTACAGTGTTAGCATCTCAGTCACCTCCGGAGCAGTAGTTCTCAAAATGGGGTCAAAGATCACCCATATTGGAGCCACTGGTGGTGCTCAAGAGTGCCGAATACTGTCCTCCAACCCTTCACCGTCACCTTCAGCACCTGCTAAGTCAGAATATCTAGTGGCGGGGGCCTCGAAATCTGTACTTTATAGACCCCAGGTTGGGGTTTCCAGACAAAATACAGCATATGTGGCTAAATTTAGATTTCTGAAATGTAACTAATAAATTTTTAGTATAAATCTATCCTATATAATATTTCAGATATACTGAAAAAAATAGCTGTTTCTTTCAAATCTGAAATTCAAATCTGACTTGCCTTCTGTGTTTTGGTTTGCTAAATCTTACAGCACTGTCCTGCATGCACACTGAAGTTTAAGAAACTGTTGTAGCAAGACACTCACAGCACAGTCCCACCAAGCCCTGTATAGAGGCAGCTGTGGCACTGAAATATTGTTTTATGGAAAGACATTTAATTAATGCCCTGTTGGGTTGCATAGCATCACAGTCCCTTCTGCTTTCAATTCTCTCTTCTGTGACTTGCTGCTAATGTTTGGGATGAATTGTCCTAGTCCCATAGCATGTGCTCCCATGAGATGAGTTTCTCACAGAGGGGACATTGCAGTTTTCTTACGGACACACCAGCCAGGCCATGTCAACCCCCCAAATGATCAGGGATGAACAATGTGGAAGCCTCTGGAGCTCCCTTTGTCCCTGGTGCACAAAAGCTTAGGCTTGAGGCTGGCAGAGCAGCCTGTTTTTTGACTTCTACTCTCTAGGTAGACATGGGCATCTTGGCCTCAGACCAGCCTCTGAGGCTGAGAGAGAAAAGATGCACATAATTGCCCAGGAAGTAGTCCAGCAGCTTGGTCTCTTGGCCCTTCCTTCTTCCTCCTGGAACACAAAACAGTCAACATACCATTTACCTTACTGCCTGGAGTTAGAGGTTGCAAATTCAAATACCCATGGGCACTAGGCTGGTATCATAAATAAGTGAAACAGGAAGGGTGGGGACTATGCCAGAATAACCGTAATCCAAGAAGGCACTTCTTAGCTCCAGATGGTCCATGGCTACCCCATAGGAATTTGGGCTTAGTATTGTTAAAAAACTGAGAGTCTAAATTTTTATATCAAGTGTCCTAATTTTAAAAAGAAACAAAGTAACAATTTTTGTGAACATTGGGTAGGCCAAGCAAAGTACCTCTGTATACAATAATAGACTCTTTAGGGAATTATTTTCTACTCTGTCTTAGAGTATATTACACAGTGATGATTCTATTGTAGATATTTTTTTGAGTTTATAAAGCTAATCCATTGTGTTCAGTTTGATCAGAATTATACTCATGTGGTCCAGTGGAGAATTTAGATTTTATATCAGCATATAAAAGACATCAAATTATTTAGATAGGAAATCCTATAAAGAAATCTTAAGGTGATTAGAATGATCTAATCAGGATAAGAGTACATTGAGGAGATTCAAATTGTATTTGAGCTCAGGCACCGTGGCTCAGAACCATGCTATAGCTCGTGCAATCATTGGTCTTCAGCCCATAGGCAAATCATTGATTCGTTTGAAGGATTGGAGAGGACACTTTGTGTAGAGTTGGGGGCCTTTGCCCCCAATGCTGTTGCATACACCAAGGAGGAAGGCTCAGACTGATAATGAAGGAAGCTTCTCACTATGGAAGCTTACGAGAATTGCTCTAACATGAGAAGCTTCTCACTATGGAAGCTTACAAGAATGCTCTAACATGAGATATTACACATTAAAATGGACAAATTACAGCCTAGCTGAGCTGCACTGAGGAAGAAATATGGGAGTATATCTGATTCCTGGGGTGTGGGGGGAAGGATTAGGGTGTGTGAAGAGTAAATGAGTCCATGAAAGTATCAATATACTTTGACAGGAATTAAATAAAAAGAGCAGAATGAGCACAATAGAAGAGTCTTTCTTTCCGGCAACCTTCTTGAATTTCGAATAACTGTTATTTAACTATCCTTAATTTCTGTAGGGAAACAGGGTGTATGTTGCTGGTTTGGGCTACTTTTTTCATCTTGTGACCAGCCAAACATCACAAGCTCCACTTCTTTCCTTCACCAAGAATATTGCTCATTCTTGTACAAGGTAACCTTGGGGAAATTCATCTACATTTTGGGTGTAAAGCTTATGATTGAACTTTTTTTTTTTTTTTTTTTTTTTTGTACAACACTCTCAGAGAGGATGTAATCCGGGAATCCATGTAAGATTTGATGATTCACCTGTGTAAGCATTTTGAATCATAAAAGTTTGGTGTTGAAGGGAAGGAAAGGGACAGAGAAATCACTTGAGAGGGTAGCAGGACAGAGTGCATCTTTTACGTCCAGAGGAGAATTCAATAGAGAGAGTAATTGAAGTTCCAAGGGGTTGGGAGCTACCAGGAGGCAAGGGTGCCTGGGCTCAGGAGCTGAGTGGGGTGAGGAGCCTTTGGGGAGAAGCTCTTTGCCGGGGACAGGTACTATGGTAAGAGGGGAGGGGACTTGTTCAAAGTCTTTTGTTCATGGAGGTAAGGTCATCTGCTAAGAGCAAGAGCTGAGAAACATGGTGGGAATATGGGGAAAATGTGGACTTCAGGGTCAGTCAGGCCCTGATTCAAATCTTGACTCTGCTAGGAAATTGGCTTTTTTTTTTTTTAAGAGCCAGATCCCTCATTTGTAAAATTTCAGTCATACACTGAAAGTTTGATGTGATGATTAGAGATGACTCATATAATGCACCCAAGAGAACACCTGGAATATGTGGGAACTCACTAATTGATAGCTATAAGTAATTACGATAGTAATAGTATAGCAATACTCCCCTGATGGACAGTGAGAGAAGAGTGGAATAAGGATGAAGAATGATTGCTATGCCGTATTGAGGCGCCAGCTGAGGCTAGGATTAGCCCGTGTGCCATGAATTAAGAGTATGAAGTTTTACCAGGATGCTCTCGGCAGCTCCGTAGTGTGAGCAAAGAAGACATCCAGAATCCTGTGAAGGTAGTGCATTTCAAGGAGGAGAACAAAAGTTAGAGGGAATAAAGGTGCTCGTGTTCACTTTCCTAGCACGTTCTAATGGGCTAGGCACAGGTGTCCAAACTCCTAGGAAGGGGTGAACCTAGAGAGAGGCTGGGAGAAGAGACTGGGATCATGGCAATCTGCATCTGGCAGATTCAGATTCAAGAGCAGGTCGTGCAGGGCAACAGAGAGGGAAGGCTGAGGGATGGGCAATACTGGGTAGGGAGAAGGCTCACAGGCCTCATCCCTGCTCTCCTTATTCATTACCTTCATTTTATTTTTCCCAGGGAGAAAAAGTGGGACATTTGAAACACAAACACAGAAAGTGGCTGATTTTCACTCTTTGTTTTGCATTCAAGGTCTGGTCTCTTTATATACCCTCAGTTTCGGCCACCTTGGGGTAATGGCAGGGGCCCCACCCTGTTACAAAACTTCACAGTTTGGGGAAGTGCAGGTGGTGCCCAGGTAAGCTGTGTTAGTTTTTCATTAAATTGTCATTTGTTTTCTCATGGGAATTTATTATGTGTCTCTATTTAAAGGGAGCTGGTTTGGGAGCCATTGCAATATTATCACAGTGTGAAGGAGCAAACAAGCATCATAGGTGTGTGGAAGAGTTGTGGAATGAACAAATTCCTGCTCAGGAAGCCAGGGTCAGTTCATTTCCTCTATGGTGACTTTTCAGCCAGCTCTAATGGAAACAACAGAATCATAGAGATTTGCAAGCAGGAGGGATCATAGAGGTCATCCGTTCCTTACCTCCCATGTCTATTTAGAGATAAGAAATGAAGGCTCAGAAAGTAAAAGGATTTGTCAAAGGTCATGCAGTTAGTTAGTAACACAGCCTGGTGCAGAATTCAGTCTCCAAATGTTGTGCGTTTGATATCTTAATATCCTGAATAATGCATGCTTCAATCTTAAGAAAAAAATGCTGTTCATCATTGGAACGCAAAAATTCCAGCTCAAGTAGCATTCTTACCTTTATTGATGAGCCACATTTTCTTCAAAAGGGAAAAAGTTCATGTTCAATCATTCACTTTTTATTACCGCAGTGATTTCTTATAAGGAAGCTTTGGATGCTCACTGTTAACAGCAAAATACAAAATTATCCAGGGTCACTATTTGGTGCAACACAGAGAAAATTACATACATTTGGTCTCTGCCACTTAGCAATCTGGAGCCTAAGATATGTAGATGAAAAAATATGTTTACAGGGCATTCAGGAAGTAGAATAAAAACATATAATTAAGTTACATTAAGAACGTTAGACATTTATCTCGCATATCGAACAAGAGGAAGAAAATTGTGGTTGGGGAAAGCCCAAAAATATATAATTAGGGTAACTAACAAGAAGAATCCCAATTATATTTAGTGTTTTGTTTTTATTTAACTTTATAAAGTACTTTGTTGCCTATGAACATTATGAATATAAGGGTGACAAATCCAGTGGAAACATTGGTTGAGTGCCGTCTTATGCAGAGAAGCAATTCATGCCTTACAGAGACTTACTCTGTCTCCATGCTGTTGAATAGCCTTCTTCTAAAGGATATAACCTAGTAACATGAACATATTAAAAGATGATCATTAAGGTCAGTTTTCTCAAATTCTACAGTCATAAGTGCTACACCCATGAAAGAAAACACAGATCCTTAAAGATGAAACTCTTTATACTCAAATTTAATTAATCAGAAAGTTCAAATAATGAAAATGCTTTTGGAAGCTTATTTTGATGAAGAGAGTGAAGGAGAGTAATTAACATGATAGCAGGGATTTAAAAAGTAACTCCTACCAAAACAATCCTGAAAAAGAACGAGAGAGATTTACACTTCCTTATTTCAAAAATTACTATAAGGCAATAGCAATCAAGACAGTGTGGTATGGGCACAAGGATGGAAGTACAGATCAATGGGATAGAATTGAGAGTCCAGAAATAAACCCACACAACTGATGTCCGAAAAGGGTGCAAATACCATTCAGTGGGGGAAATAATAGCCTTCTCAACAAATGGTGCTGGAACAACTGGATAGTCACAAACAAAGGAATGAAGTTGGATCCTTACCTCACACTATTTATAAAAATTGACTCAATAATGGATCAAAAACCTAAACATTAGAACAAAAACTATAAAACTCCTAGAAGAAAACAAAGGGGTAAATCTTCGTGACCTTGGATTTAGCTAAAGATTCTTAGCTATGACACCAAAAGAACAAGCAACAGAAGAAAAATGGATAAGTTGGATTTTATCAAAATTAAAAATTCTAATGTTTCAAAGGACCTCATCAGGAAAGTGAAAACGCCGTCTATCCAATGGGACACAATATTTGCAAATGATATATCTGATACGGGATTTGTATCTAGAATATAGAAAGAACTCCTTACAACTCAACGGTAAAAAGACAACCCAATTTAAAAAAATGAGCAAAGGATCTGAATAGACACTTTTCCAAAGAAGATACACAAATGGCCAAAAGCATATAAAAAGATGTTCAACATAATTAGCTATTAGAGAAATACAAATCAAAACCACAGTGAGCTGCCACTTCACACTTTACTAGGACGACTAGAATCAAAATGGTAATAAGTGTTGATGAAGATGTGGAGAAATTAGAACCCTCACACACTGTTGGTGGGAATTTAAAATGGTCTAGACGGGGTGCCTGGGTGGCGCAGTCGTTAAGCGTCTGCCTTCGGCTCAGGGCGTGATCCCGGCGTTCTGGGATCGAGCCCCACATCAGGCTCCTATGCTGAGAGCCTGCTTCTCCCTCTCCCACTCCCCTGCTTGTGTTCCCTCTCTTGCTGGCTGTCTCTGTCAAATAAATAAATAAAATCTTAAAAAAATAAAATGGTCTAGATGTCTGGCAGTTCCTCACATGGTTGCACATAAAGATACTATATGATCTACCAACTCTACTCCTAGGTATGTATCCAAGAGAAATAAAACATAGATCCACAGAGAAACTTCTACTCAAATGTCTATAGCAGCGTTATTCATAATAACCAAAAGGTGGAAACAACCCAGATATTCACCATTGGATTAATGGATAAGTATAGTGTGGTCTATCAATCCAATGGACTATTACTTAGCCAGAAAAAGAAATGAAGTGCTGATACAGGCTACGCCATGGATGAACCCTGGAAACTTTATGTTCAGTGAAAGGAGCCAAATCCTATCTGTGTGATGTTGGGCAAATCCCATGATTTTTCTTCCTTCATGTGTAAAACGGAAAGAGTAATAGTGCCTAAAGGATAAGTTTGTTTTGAGAGTTAAGTAAGTGCCTGCATGTAACGTGCCCAGGAGAGTGCCTGGATGTTCGTGGGTACACAGTAACAGCTCTTATTCGTATCATTGTTAGTGAACAGGAGTAGGTGGTGATAGATCAGTGTTGGCAATAATGTCTCTGAAAATTTTAACGTTGAGAAATGTTTTCAGTATCCATCAAAAATGCATTGTGTTTAAATTTCATAAACTTTCATTATTAGATATATCTGTATTCTTGTCATTAGACATAAGCATCGTGTATATGGATGCTTGATTAGAAGATTCCATTGGGTAAAATTCCTATTGTGTGTAAATATAAATTTATATTTATTTGATGATATTGATAGCTTGATAGCTAACATTTGGGATATTTTCTCATTTAATCATCTTAATAAACTTGAGGGAGCTGCACCATTATTACACTGTTTTTTGAGGGTAAGAAAACTTTCTGGGTAGGAGTTAAAATACTTGTTAAAGTCATACAGCTAAGAATTGCTAGATTCCAACTCAGATAATCTGGCCTTTGTGCGTGCATGTTAATAAGAGTTGAGAAGAATACCCGCTCCTCACCATGTTTCATAAATACAAAGCGATTCTTTTAGGAGAGAGAGAGAGGGAGAGAGAGAGAGGGAGAGAGAGAGAGAGATGAGAGCACATTATGAAAGTATTCATACCACAAATAGGTGATTTTTGCTGGTATGTGTTGGTTTTCTTTTAAAGTCACCAGCTTTTCTAGCTAATGCTGGGTGTTCGTTGTTTTTAATTATGAGTATATTTGCCAGTACTTGGGCTGATGCCTGTAATTAGGTCACAACTGTTGTCAGGTTAACAGTTCAGATCATACCTATTTTGTTTAAATAAATCTTCGTGTCTTCAAAGATCTATCATTTTATAAAAGCTGTTGGTGCATACATAGTGGGATATGCAAGCTGTTTGATTCTTGAAAATTCGAACACGAAGACTGATTGACAGGTAGAAGCATGATACTGTGATAAATCAAGGCTACCAAAAATCAATCAATCAATCAATCAATCAAGACCATCTTGGCCTTAATAGGAAACTTCTACTTCAAGATACAAATGTAAATATGACCCTATTTAATAAATAGAGGAATGACTGTGTGAGGTTAATTGCTAGTCCAGACCTGCACCCTGATTTTAAAGATGGTTGAACTGAAGTCTAGGAAAAGATAAATGTCTTGCCCAGGATCATGTAGTTAGCTCCTATCAGTGCTAGTTCAAAACCAAGGGCTCTGTCCCCCAAACTAGAGGGATTCTTTCAACTCTAACAAACTAATTTTGCTAATACTCGATCCCTGTTTGGGCCCATTAACCCAAGTTGTCGTGACTATATAGGCACATAACATATTTTGAGTCTGTAGTCATTCTGAATTACTTATTTCATATTTATAATTTTCTGATAATGTTAGTTAAGATATACTATACTGAGGAAAATGGTAAGTACTAGAATTCCTGGATGCTCTGTTTTTCTGTATTAATTTTGTGTGATTTGACAACTGCAAGTTTATTTTAGATATGTGAAGAATTCACACTGACATTTTTAATGTAACAGTTATTATGAGGAGAAATGAAAAGGACAGAGGGGATGTTACCGAAGGAGACTAGTTAGTGCTGACCTCACGGCAACTTTGGGATGTCTGTACAGATATTGATGGACAAAAGCTGCTTAAATATGGTATAGCATGCTTATTTATACTTAATCAATAATTAAAGAAGCTATAGGAAGTCTGCAAGAAAAAAAAAAAAACAAGCCTCAGACCTTTGCCATATCATATGCTGTTGTTTTATAGATTTTTAGAAGTAGCAATCTTCACCTGAAAAACTTCCAGGTTTATTCATGCAGAGATTTTGGAATTGACATCTTGGAAAGTGATGCAAATACTTCAGTTACTGACAGCTTATTACTTGGCCATTTTGCCCACAAGGTAAGTGCCTTAGTGTAGTTGTTTAAGGCTGTCCATCAAACAGAATCATATGTGCTAGGTTCCCTGGTGATCCAGAATATGTGATTTTAATAGCAGTCTTCAGTGAATCTTGTGTTTAATTGGTAAAAGTTGGAAGAGCTTTTTATTTGCAACCGTGGTGATATTTATGATGAAATTCAAATATACACAAGGTTTCAATGTTATGAGTCCATATAAATCATAAAAGTCATGAGTAGCTTGCAGAATTCTTACTTGGTTGCTATTTAGCATTATTTTCATACCAATTCAATAATAAACCTAATGATTTTGGGTTAATTTATTCTAACCTCACAAGGATTATGGACTAGCATAACTCCACATTTTCTCTCTGTGTTATGGTTTGCCAAGTTTCAGCATCAACATTTTGTCTATAGGGTCCTTATTCTACTTAGAGTACCTCCCCACAAAGGAGGTAACATAAATTTACATTGTATTGTATACTAGGGTTTCTTAGATGATTCCATAATACTTACCTAAGTGTGGGTTTCTACATGATAAACATCAGACTATAGATGACCTTTCTGCCACCACTGCATGGACAGGGTACCAGAATGTAGATGAGGCAAAAAAATTTCCCAGGTGTGAAACTAGAACTACTGGCTTCCCTTAAGGGAAGTCCATGATTGCCATTGGTCTTAGTGGGCTTCAGACCTGTAATGGGTCCCCTAAGTTCTTGTTTTTGAAGGAGTTACATGTATATTCATATCACATTGTCATAACAGAGATGGAAGAGATCTATGGTACTTCTAGAAACCAAGGAAAGAGCATTATCTTTAGTTTGTTCCTCAGTGCTTTGACCAATTGAAATTTAAATAATCATTGCCCTTTGTACTTCCCTTAGAGGTTACTTTCTATGTATAGATATAAATATTAAGGTTAAAAAATAATTTTCTTACCAAGCTTTATTTTCCTACGTTTAATTCTCAAACTTAGTTAAATCTTTTTTGAACCATCCTTTTCAGGAGGGAAATACCTGTCTGTTTTTCCTTTTCTCTGAAAGGATTACCACCTTGAGAGATGAATCTTCTTTTCAGATTGCAGAATTTTCAAGAAAGGATGGAACCCAGAAATAGATTCTATGATACTGGTAGATCAAAGGCCCTTAAATTCTTCAGAAATAACCTTAGAGAAGATGTTGAAAACAAAATGTCCATCAAGCTGAGTCACTAACTGTCCTGGTAAATTAATGTCACAACATCTTAATTGATATGATAGACACCATAATTAACAGGAGAGTGACATAAATTAAGATATAAATTATGACAAAAGGGTGCTTATCATAAGGTAATAAAAAATATTCCCGCCCCTGAGGTGTGATTCACCACGAAGCCAATTCAGCCAAGCAAGGATCGCTCAGTCTCTAAGAAAGTGCAGGACAAAAGTCCCTGGATAGATATTAAATGGTTAGTTCTAGGAGAGATCTAGATGCTGGTTGGGCATTCAAATCATAAAACCATGGAGCTGTAGAGCTAACTATGACTGAAGAGCTGATTTCGTTAGAACGCCTACATTTATAGGTAGAGTGATGGAAGATTTGGGAAGCCAAGCGATAGCCCAAGATCTACACCTAATACTGTGGAGCTGGGACCACCAGCATGTCCTCCCACTCCTGGCCGAACACTCTTCCAAACGCACATGGAAAATAGCTTTGGCAAGGAGCATTGCCTAGTCCAGTATTTTCTAAAGTGTTTTTCATGGAAGGCTAGTCCCAAAAGGGGATCTGAGAAAAACAAAATTCTTAGGTTAATTACATTTAAGATATGCTGTTTACAATACCTCCATTCCCAGACATTCACATTGCATATTCACACTTTCAAGGCGCTGTGAAGTTCTGAGGTTAAGAACAAAAGAGAAAAACATTTATGAATCTTTATTTCATGCAAGATTGCTCAGATTTGTTTGGGAACCACTTTATTGTCAGGTGAAACTGTCAGTTTTTTTTTTTTTTTAAAAAAAAAAGGATGCCCGACCTCCTGTGGTTGTGGAACTCTGATTTTAGCTTCTATCTTTCGTGCCTGCCATTCCTTTAGGAATTAAGATTTTCAGAGAATGTGGCCTATCCATTCTTCGACCTTCCACCCACGCATACGTGGTAGTGCTCAATTACCAGTGAGTCCTATCCTAAAACAAACACTTGTTTCCGGGAGAACTTTTTATTAAATGGAATTTTTCTCTTCTAAGCATAGCTGTGTGTATGTTGGGACCCTCACACTCAACATTACCTTTCTATTGAGGTGGGTGGACTAACGTTCAGGGAGGATGGCTTTAAAACACAAGGAAAGGAGATGCCTTCTCCTATCTCTATGCCCCCCCAGTCTGGCTGTGTAGTTTGCTTATGCCTGTTGTCCTGACATCCTATTTCGTTAGCATCCGCTTTCACTCTCAGAAGTGTTCTGATTTGGATGTAAATCATGGTCACCCTACTTTGGGAAGTCTCTGTGGGATGGTCGCCTTCTATTGTTATTGAAATTAATTTGAGCAGATGACAAGACTTTAACATACATCTTACTCAGACAGATGCTGATGGATGGCTTCATTCTTCCTACTATTTCTTGGAGGGGGAGGTTAGGTCCTATTTTTTGTGAATTTGTCTTCCTTAATTTAGACCTTTCATCCTTTTGTTTCTCTAAGTTCTGTTGTAGGGCCCTTTCTCTTCTCAATGTACTTGCTCTCCCTGGGCGAAATCTCATTTTCTCTAGTGGTTTCAATTATCCACATGCTGATGTCTTCCATATATTTGCATTTATTTCTACCATCTTACTTTGTGCTCCCAGTTGGCAATCAGTTTTCTTTCTTTCTTTCTTTTCTACTTTTCAAACTTGATTTGTCTTGCATTGAGGAGTATCTTTTTTTATATTTACTTATTTGAAAGTTACTCATTTTGTTATGATTATTTTAGTTATTGGACTTAAAGTTTCAACATGCCCTATCATCTGAATGAAGTCTAAATTACAACAGCACTGTTAAACTTTACCTGAGTAATGCAAGGACCTTAAACTCCTTTAACGTCTTTCTTCCCTCCCATCTTATATGTTACTTTTCTCTCATATCCGTTCCACTTCTTAAAATAAATGTTTTATGGAAATATAACATTTATAGAGGAAAGTGCACCGATCACAAGTGAAGAACTCAATAGATTTTTATAAAGCAAAAACCACGTACATACTACCCAGATCAAGACATAGAATATATTACCTGTTCCTTTGAAATCCCTTCATTCCTCCTGCCACCCAACGCCCCACCCTAGCCCCCCAGCCAAAGGGGAAACCATTACTCAGACTTCTATAGACATAGATTAATTTGAATTCCATTTTTGGACTTTATATAAATGGAATCATAGAGTAATAATTCTTTTGTGCCTGGCTTCTTTGGCACAACATTATGTCTGTGAGATTTATACATGGTTTTATATTTTTTATATGTTACAATAATTTGTTCTTCCAATCACTATCACTATGTAGTATTTCACTTCATGACTATACCACAGTTTTTTAAAGGCATGTTGCTATTGATGGGCATGTGATTATTTTTAGTTTTGGGCTACTATCAATAATGATGTCATGAGCATTCTTCTGTATGTCTCTTGGTGTTCATGTGCATGCACTTCTGTCGAATATAGACCAAATTATAAAATTGCTGGCTCAGAGGTATCCCTGCAGCTTTAGTGAATCATGCTAGACAACAATTCCAAGTGTTTACACTTGCACGAGCAATTTTGGAGAAGGGTTTCACAGCTGCACCTCGAAATGGTTCTTGACCAACATGCTAGTTTTCCTGTGTGCCTCCCTAGTATTGGAGCTCTTGTTCCTCATTCCCACATTTTCCTCCTTTCTGTTTTAGTTCCTCATTTTATTAGAAGATAGCCTATAGGAAACTTCTTAACAAAGTCGGGGTCTATGAAAGGTAAGTATTTTGAGCTACTGACAGAGACCCCATTATTCATAGGTTGTTAGTCATGGAATAGCAGGTTGGCGTTCATTTTGACTTGACACTGGAAGGCTATGCTCCATTGTCTTCTAGCTTCTAGCATTGGGGTTGAATAGTTTAAGACACTCTGATTCTCGGTCTGTTATGTAACCTTTTAAGTTTTCTTCTTTGGAAGTTTTTAAAATCTTGTCCCTGGTATTTTGCAGTTTCAGGATGATGTCTCTTGTGAAACTTTTTGTTCTAACAACTGTGTTAGGCACTGAATGGGATGTTGCAATTTAGAAAATCTATCTTTCCCTTCTGAGACATTTTCTTCAGTCATTTTTTTGATAATTCTCTCCTCATGTTTATCTTTCTTCTTTTCTCTTTTCTTTTCTTTTCTTTTCTTTTCTTTCTCTCTCTTTCTCTCTCTTTCTTGAAAGTATTATTATTTGGGTATTGGGTCTCCTCTATTGCTTTTCTACTTAGTGTTCTGATTAGTCAACTGTCTTTTTATTCTATTTTCAGGGCTATTTCCTCAATTTTTTTTTTTTATTGAATTGATTATTTCTGCTCTCTCATTTTTGTTCTTTTTTCTTTTCTGAAAAATCCTTTCGGGGGGGGGGTTCTTCTTGTTCTGTGGACATAATATACTTATTTCCCTGAGGTTTTTAATGTTAGTGTTTAAGTGTCCTTCTGATTTCTGTACTGGCTTTGTCTCCACTGGTTTGCTTTTCTTCTTTCTTTTCAGCACTGTCTTTCATGGTGGAGGCCCCTGACAGATTTCTGGTGATTCTCAGGTATACAATTATTTTTAAGAGTAGAAGAGTAAAATACTAACAACTCGATTGGCCAGAGTTTTTTGAAGAGATTTTGTGGAAAATACGAGAAGCAGTTTTCGTTTCTTTTTAGATTTTTCTTATTTTTATTTTTTATATTAACATACAGTAAAACTAATTTTTTTGATGTAGCATTCTATGATTTTAAGCATATATAAAGATTAGTGTAACCACCACCACCATCATGACCACAATGAAGATCCAAAACAGTTGTTTCAACCCCAAAAAACTGCCTCAGGCTCCATCTTTGTAGCCAAATCCTCCTCTCAGGTCTAGCCCCAGGGCAAGGGGGGGGGAAATCTCTAATCTATTGTCTGTCACTATAGTTTTGTCTTTTGAATAATCATCTAAATGGAATCAGATAGCAGGCAACCTTTTGAAACTGGCTTCTTTCACTCTCAAATGCCTTTGGGATTTACCTAACTTGTTGAAAGAAGCAGGAGTTTTTCCTTATTATTGCTGGGTAGTACTCCACTCTATGGATGTGGCACAGTGTTTAATCCATTCATTTGTTTAAAGACATTTGAGTTGTTTCCAGATTTGGTGATTACAAATGGAACTGTTACCATCATTTGTGTAAGGTCTTTGTATGAACATAAATTTTCATTTACCTAGGAGTTGAATTGCTAAGTCATATGATAAGAGTTTGTTTACCCTGATAAGAAACTGCCAACCTATATTCCATAGTGGCTGTGGAAACTGACAGCACTTGCTCTCATCACTCTTTTTTATTTAATCATTCTAATGTGTGTGTAGTGCATCCTATCTTGATCCTTTGTCATATTTGTGATTTGTAAATATTTTTTCCCACTCTATAGTTTGTCTTTTTATTCTCTTGTTTTTATTTGTGCATTACAAATTGTATTTCATGTGGCCAGTTCTTTTCTTTTTTTTTCTTTCCAAATCATAGGGAAGCCTGTGTATGTCAGCTGGGATCAAAACTCCCAAAAGATGGGAACTGATAATATCTAACACAACCTTTGTTAATTTTGATCTCACTGACTGCGTGTCCATCAGGACCTGTGCCGGCTGTTCCCGGGGACAGGGTAAGTTTTTTGAAGAGATAAGACAGACACTAAAGAAGGCCCACATTCAAGAAAATGTGATAAATAGTGATAAAACTTTTGTGAGTCATCATTTCTTTCGGTTATAAGATTGCGTCAGTAGAAACTGCTGCTCTGATCGCCTGAAAGAAATCCTATAGGAGGCCAGGTACTCCCAGTGTGACTCTTGTAGCCCTCCATTCTTTCCCTATGATGGCATCTGTCTTACTCCATCTTTATGGTGCCCCATCTCTGTTGGACTCTGAGCTTCACAAAGGCAGGGACCCTGTCTCCCCTGCTCAGAGGTTTATCATTAGTCCCAGCAGCTTGGTGCCCATTAGGCCGTTCATTGATTGAATAAATGAAGTTGAGTGGATAGACATATGGGTATAAACTAACACACACGCAATCTTTCTTAAAAGAGCCAGAATTCGGTACTTTATGTTTTCAACAGCCCAAGGCTTGTTGTATACACAAAGAGAACCATAGGAATTCTCGTTCACTTGTTAACCACATCTCTGAGGTGGTGAGAAATACCTTGAAGGACTCATGGGCCAAGGTGAAAAGAAGTAGAGAGCAATCTAGTTGATTTGATCATTGTAAACAGCCAAACCAAGTAATTCAAGTAAATATGCTCTTGTGGTTTGATTCACCAATTTAGATAATTGTTTGTTTTTTTAATTAAATGAATAATCAGTAAGTCTCCACTTTACTTTTTTTTTTTCTGTATAGGCAGAGTCAGAGACTGTTTTTTTTTTTTTTTTTTTTGGGTGGCATCTGAGTTTAAGATTGTAGAAATAATAATAGGAATAAAAAATGCCTTATGGCATTCCCTTCAAATTACAATCCCTCAGTTCTTTAATAGCTTCACTGTTTCATATCATTCATGAGACCCTGAAGAAAAGCATACTACTCTTCATGACCTCTAATCTCTTCTCACTGGATGACCTGGGCTAAGCTGTCTCTTTCATTTACTTAAAAACTGTCCATTCCAGGTTCTGTCTGAGGAACTGGGGTGTACAAAGATGAAAAAACACATAATTCTTCTCTTCCAGGATCTCTTGACCTAGACACAAAAATAAATTTAAGCCAGTCACTGTAGTAAGTGTGATGAGTCCAGTCCTAGAGAACTGAACAAGGTCAGTGAAGGAGCAAGAAAGGGGTCAGGCAAGGTTTTATAGAGGTGGCTCTTGAGCAGGGTTTTGAAAGACAAATAGAAATTTGCAAGGGGACACAGGCAGAGAAAATTTTCTAGGAATTAGGAACAGCATATGCAAACATTCCAACAGGACCTAGTGGTAGAGGGGTGGGTGGTTGTGGTATTAGATGAACTATATAAGTTGCAAGAGGTGGAATCCTGGAGTCTCGAATGCATGACAATTCACTGCATGGACTCTGCTGGGATGCGGAATGAAAACATCGGGGCCACTAATTATTTGTATCTTACTCTTTTTATTTTCCTTTTATATTTTATAATGTATATTTTATAATGTACATAACACAGAAATATAGTAGCATATGTACTGAGGTCCTATATGTACTCAGTTTTTACATTTTAATAATGGGGCTGTGGGAATTTGAGGGACCTGGCCGCTGGACCAGCAGCAGTACTGATGAATTACATGCAGGTGGGGTGAGAGAAAGACCACAAACAGTGTAGCCCTACTGCTAATACTTAAAAAGTGTGCTATTATTGCCATTTGCCCACATGGCTGATTGAACGTTGCTTTTGAGGGTGAATGCTTGAAATACGAGCCTCATAACAGATAGAGTTAGACTCCCTATAGAAGAACGAGAGCAGAAAGATGGAAAGACTGAACCACGACCCCTTTACTAATAACTAGTAAATTAGTGTTCTGTATCTTTATTTCCCATTGTACCTGTTTCTCACCCTTCGTGCTATTGGTACTTTAGGCTGGATAATTTTTGGTTGTGGGGACTGTCCCATGCAGTGAGTATGTTTAGCGGCCTCCCTGCCTCTACCCACCAGATGCCAGTAGCCCTGCCATTGACCCAGCTGTGACAGCCAACCATGGTTCCAAACAGTGCCAGATGTCCCTAGAGGGCAAACCCAGTCTGGTTGAAAATCACTGCCCTAGAATACAGGCAGCATGAAGGCAGTGCCAATCCCGCTCTTGCTCCCTTCTGTGTCTCTAGCGCATACCACAGAGCCTGGCATACAACAAACTCTCATGATTTTTTTTTCCTTGAATAAATAAGCAAGTGAATGGTAACTGTACAAATAGGCAGTTTAAAGTACTAAAAAATCCCAGTGAATTCAGCTGTCATTTGTTGTAATAGTCTTTTGGGCCATGTGTAACGGTCTTTCTGTTTTCCGATTTATAGGTGGATTTACTGTGAAGACCAACCAGCTGAAATTTATAAACTCTCCCAACTTAGTAGCATTTCCATTTCCTCATGCAGCAATTTTGGAAGACTTGGATGGGTCTCTATCTGGGAGAAACAGAAGTCATATTCTTCCTTCTATGGAAACCCTCCCAGCTTCTTGTTTGGTCAATGCAGGCTTCAGTCAGATTGTTCATGGCAGTGTCTGTGGGGAAGATGTTCTCTTTCATCGGATGTCTATTGGTTTGTAAGTTGACTTCACCATACTTTTTGGCTTGCCAATGAGCATGCATATATTGTTCAGGCTGTTGGGGTTTATAGAAGGGAAACTTTTCTAGATTCTATTAGAAGTATTTAGTTCTATAAAAATGATATGGGAATGCTTTTGACAGCTGTCAAATCATGTTTATGGTCATTTTAGGCTGATTCAAGTGGCAGCTAACTTTCAATATCAGTGGACCAGATCCCAAAGCCCATGACCACTTATTGACATTTTGAGCCGATGGTTTCTTCTTGAAAAGATTTGCAACCAATGGAGAATTTGAAAAGTATTTAAATTAGAAGTATTATTTAAAAAATTCCAATAATGTCCATTCTCACTTATATACATGTACTCTCCCCAAGCTCTTTTTAAGTGTTCAGTATGCTCTGGGGAAGCAATTGCTGATGCCTTCCTATTACTTGCAAAGTTGCTCCACTCCAGTTCATTTTCCTTGTTAATTTCATGAACTATTGGATCTGCACAATACATTTCCTATTAATATTGGAGCAAGGACTCCTTGGTTATGCTAGTCAAACTACCATTAAGTCAGCAGCTAGGCTGTTTATAATGCATAATAGGATTGCTTCTGCCCTCTTTAATTTCCAGGTAATGATTGCTGAGTGTCTAGGGTTCTATCTTTTACCTATTTCAAATGCATTGCATATATTTAGCCACACTTCTTTCCTTCCATTGTTTTAAGTGTCCTAACTGCATGAATATTAAGTCAAGTGATTCAGCCAGACAATGTTGGCATCTTATTTAAGCAGGTAAACTCCATGGTAAGTCAATGCAATCAGGACTGTGCATTTTGATTCTTTTTTAGAAGCCATAGCAACACACTGCTAGCATTGGCTAGTCTGAAAACTTACCACTTTTGCTTTCTCAACTGCTTATTATTCTTTCAGATGTTAATGGGCCTAATTCTAGTGAGCAAAATAGCAATGTGGAGAGAGATTTTAATTTCTAATCATTTCAGTTGTGCACAGTATACTTTCTGTTTTCAATATCAGGGATACATCCTTAGTATTACTGTTATTTTAGTGATTTTACCGACGATGTTGTTAATGTGTGTTTGAGACTTCTAAAAGTTAGTGATTTATTTCTTAGATATATATTTTTTCAAATGGGGAAAAATTAAAATAGATTTGTGTAGTTAAAAAGAACATGATATGCTTATGTATTTTTTTCTGTGTCCTTGATACTCCTTTTTCATGCACGACCTTGAGAACTACTGGAGACTGTCTCTTAGAACGATACTTAGTAGGGGAGTAGGAGGCACAGGCTTCCAGTTATGGAATGAATAAGTCATGGGAATACAGCACAGGGAACATAGTCAGTGGTATTCTAATAGCGTTGTATGGTGGCAGATGAGAGCTACACTCGTGGTGAACATTACATACAAAGTTGTTGAATCACTATGTTATATATCTGAAACTAGTGTAACATTGTGCACCAACTCTATTTAAATAAAACAAAATAAAAATTAAAAACAAAAAGTACTTAGCCATGTGGTGGTAAAAGGTTCTGCAGATGTGATCTTGTCTAAGCAACTCTTCTTGGACAACTGCAGGACAGGATACTTAGGTGCTTATCTTGGCAGTAGGTCATGATCCCAGCACTCAGGGACTGATAAGGTAAAAATGATAATAGTCCTGATACAATATTAATGTGGAGATTCAAAAGGGTCCTACAAGGATGAAAGATTAGTCTTGGTTTATCTGGAATTTTCCTGGTTTTAAAATAGAAAATTTCACGTCCCAGCCTTGAGGAAACCAGGATGGTTGGCCACCCTACTCCCTACGCTTCTATTTAAAAAATTTTAGGCGGACCTACAGGTCTATGGACAAATGCCCAACTACCCCAAAATAATCCTCAGGGAAGTTGCAACACACTCCCAATGATATGTCTTTGGGCTCTAGTGTCCTTACCTCTAAGATAAGGTGACTGGATTTGATCATCTCTTGGGCCTTGCTAGTCAAAGTGCATCAGCATTACCTGAGAGCTAGTTAGACGTGGGGCATCTCAGACTCCTGAATCAGAATCTCTAGGTGATTGATATTAAACTTTTAGAAGCTCTGCTCCAAGGTCCTTCTAACTTTGTTTTTCTATGATTCTATCTCTAGCTATTTGTGCTCAGTGACTTGATCTCTGTCCCAGAGCATTATAACCTCATTAGGAACATGTCAGAGCTAATGAGCAATTTGAATTCAGCATAGATACAAACTTTGCTGCATTTCATGGAGAAAGGATTAATTTGTTGTGCTATTTGCCCCGGAGCAAGCACCCTAAGAGTTGATTTACAAAGCTCCCACAGTCATGATCTTTTGGGGTTGCGTGTTGATGGAGATCTGATATGGCACAAGCACCCTGCTGTCTTCACTTTCAGCTCTTACCTCCCTCCCCCAGCACAAGGCCCCCCCAAGGGCAGGGTGGGAGGCCTCACAGAGCTGCATAAACAAGGCATCCATTCCCCCCTTTGCTAACAACCAAGTGGCCGGAGAGTGATTTCTTTCTGGGAAGGCCCCCTCTATGGTCCAATTTCACTCTAAGTTCTTTGTTTGACATTGGAGACCTTCCGTTTCTATCCCTCACTACCTTATTTAGGTCTGATGTGTACCCATATTTGTGACATTTCCTGTTTTGGAGCTTCCTCTGACTCCAACTGTAACAGTTGGGTTGACAGAGGCGAATATATATATTTGAAGTTGGTAATAATATTTAATACTTAGGTGAAGACAAATTCCCACTCTCTACAAGGCAGAGTCTAGTTCCTGTTTTGTTAAAACGGCAAGGTGCTTGATCTGTATGAGTGTTGCTTATGTTCTCTCTCCCACTCACCAATTGTAAAACATTTTCTTTCTGTAGGAGCCACAGGTATCTGGATAGTGTTCTTTTCCCAGCTTCTGTTACTGCAAGTCTCATTCTACCGACCCCATCCTTCCTGATAAGACAGGGGTGGTGTTAGTCCTATTGTGTAAGTCAGAACCTCATTTCAGAAAAATATATCCGTGACCATTTTTCTCCAGAGGTCCCATAATGATGACATGCCTCACATAATTCATTGATTTATGGATTCCCCCAAATTTAGATGGATATTTTCTTCTGTATAGGGATACTTACGTGGAACAAAGATAATATTACCAAGAGGTTGTTGTGCGCTCCTTCTATGTGTCCTTTATAAGCTCTTCTCCTTATCTCTTAAATGCTAATGTTGGGGCACCTGGCTGGCTCAGTTGGTAGAGTGTGTGACTCTTTATCTCGGGGTTGTGAGTTCAAGCTCCACAATGGGAGATTACTTGAAAAAATAAATTAAATGCTAGCATTCCTTAGGGCTCTGTGAAGCACTTTCCTTTCTTCTCAAGTCATACTCTTTCCAGGGATCTGGGTTATTTCACCCAGTTATTTCAGTTAACATGCAGTGATGCTTCCAGATTTTTTTCCTCTAGTCTATACTGTTCTACTGAACTCCAGACCCATTTATCCAATTGCCCTTGGGATCTGCACTGTCCAATATCATAGCCCCTAGCCACATGTGGCTACCAAGCACTTAAAATGTGGCTAGTCCCAATTGAGATGTCTTGTAAGTCTAAATTATACTCCATATTTCTCAGACGCTGTAGGAAAAAATCAAATATCTCAATAACTTGTTTATTTTGATTATGTTGAAAGAATAATATTTTGGATATTTTGGGTTAAATATATTACTAAAATTAATTTCACCTGTTTCGTCTTTTTTAATGTGGCTACTATAAAATTTAAAGTTATAGCTGTGGCTTGCCTTTATGGCTTGCATTATATTCCTACTGAGCAGCAATGCTTTCCACTAGAGTGTATAATAGCCATCTCAAAGTCAACTTGTCAAAGCTGAATTTATGTTCTTTATCCATAGACTGTTGCTCCCTGGGTGTTGAGAAATCCTGGATGTTCAGGCGAATGCTTCAGTTATCTAAACCAGAAGCATGGGGTCACCCTTGACTCCTCTTTTACCTTATTTCCCACATATATCACCTACCAAGTCCTGTCCATTTTCTCTCTTAAAATAAAAAAAAAAAAATCTTTCTTGCGTCTTTCTATTTCTCTCCTTTCCAATTTCCCCTCTCTAGTCCTCTCACCTGTGGGACCACAATGGCCTCTTAGCTGGCTGCCTTGCTGGGACCTCATCCTTGAACTTTGTGAAGGCAGATCTTGACTCGCCATCCACTCATTCCCTTGCTTGGAACTTTTTTAGGGCTCCCGGTGCCTCCCAAAGAGAGTCCCAGAGTCTTCATGTCTCTCAGGGCCTTCATGACCTGCTCCCTGTTTATAGCTGCAGCCTCATTGCTCAGTGTTCTGCCCTCCCTTCCCTACATCCCGTGCCTCAGCCACGCTCAACTTCTCAGTGCCTTTCAATTCCCTGAACTCAGCATGAAGGTCCTTTTCTCGGGTAAGCTTCCCTGAGTTTCCTGTACAGGTTTTGGTGACTCTGCTGTGTGCTGGCTCTCTATATTTGCTCTACCCGATACTCAAAGCTCCGGTAGAGCCCCATAAATTGTCCATCTCTTGTAGATGATAAGTCGAGCCAGGATAGGGTTTATTTGTTTGTTTATTTGTTTGTTTGACTCAGAGTGCCCAATATCATGCTGAACACACAGTAACTCAATAAAATTAGTATTTAATAAATGAATATAATTAAAAAAATTGTGGACTCCCCAGATTTTCCCCTCATGTTCTTACTGTCCATTTCTCTGTTGAGACATGTTTGTGAGGAGCTCATGGCACTGAACATTTGTTTAGAAGATCCAAGATTAAGATACTATCCTGACTTTATTTCTAAAATTCCGAGGGACATGTAATACTTAAGAATGTTCTTTCATAATGTCTTCTGGGCTTTTGCTTCCTGAGGCTGTCGGTTGACCAGATGATGTGTTCCAATAACTGACTCCTTCTTCACTCTGCCCCATCCCACCCTTACTGAATTAGCAGTTTGTCAGCATTCACAGTTGTTTTCTTTACCTGGTGGTTTAGATGCATCTAGTTGTGATGGGGAGAATAAGAACTCAACCCTCACCATTACTATCTGGGAATTATCATTATTATTGTTATTATTATTAGTAGTAGCAGTAGTAGTATTTCAATTGTCATAGACTTATTCAAATATCAATAAATCAAACCCTGATGTCTCTCTAATTGTTGACTGTATTGAATATGGGAAAAATTAAAAGTTTATAAGGTGTTATAGGTTGGCCAACCAGTCCTTCCAAGTTTATAGGATATACATAAAATAGTCAGGACACATGCATATATTTGAAATTATTTTTCAAAGACTAAAGAATAAAAAAGTAAGTAAGACTAATTTGTGGGTACCAGTTGTAACTCCCCCCCTTCCTAAGGGGTGTTTTTCTGGACAAGTTGCTTCACCTTTATTTTTTGCTTCAGTTCTCATATCAATAAAATGGACATAATGGTATTTAATTCACAAGGTCATTGCCTGGCATATAGTGAGTACTTAATAAATGTCGTCTTTAAAAAGTCTCTATTTTACAGCTGTGATTTACAAAACAACATATAAACATACTACTAATTGAATAAAATACTATAGATTTTATGTTTCTGAGAAACAAATGCCTGGCAAGGGAATTAAGTCAACTCAAATGCGGCTTAATCCAATTCTTGAAAATTAAGGAATACTTTGCAATGGTCACATGACATTGTACCGATCCAGCAAAACCTCCCAGCTAATCTTAGAATCGGGAGTCATTCAGGACAGTCTTTGACTCATTGTGCTCCAATACCTTCTATTTCTTCTTCCTACTTCTGGAAAAGAAAAGGTTAATGTTCTTGTTGATCACCTTGATTCTTAGATCTTGCTTAATATCCTCTCCTGTAGTGCTTGCGTTCAGTTTTTACCTATGTAACTGCTCTTAATGTGTCGTGTTCAAAGTATGAGGCACCCCCTGCCTCTGTGAATGCAAAAGTAAAGAAGAGTTCAAATGGAAATTTTGGCCTAGCTTCTCCTTTAATAATCGCCTAGCTCTCTTTCCTAGGGATAAAGGCATAGCATCACTAATGGTATCTTTTCAGTTCTAAAAAAAAAAAAAAAGTGAGGCAGGAAAATTCCAAGAAGTATTATCCTTTCTTGTCACCAGAGGTTATAGAAGTAAAGTAGAAAAAGATCTAAAAATGGACCCCAGTCTGGGGAATATCAACAATACTACATGGTTATTAAATTTCATGAATAATGAAGGGCCATAGCAGCAAGCCAGTAAATGTTTACAAGCTAGCTCTCTAGAACAGAAAAGCCCTGATTTGTAGCATTTGCCCAATTCCGTGGTGAAAATACTCTCATATGACCTATTCACGGCTACCATCGTGCTGTCACTGAACACATCGGGAAGAGGGGCTGACAGTGAGCTAGTGAGTAGGTGTCAGTCAGCTCCACCACAGCACCAGGTGTGTGTGTGTGTGTGTGTGTGTGTGTGTGTGTATAGAAGGGAATATGAGTTTCGTAGTCTAACTCCCTATCTGATGCATAAAATTGTTTTTCAACATCCCTGAGAAGTAGTTGTTTGCCTTCTGGGGACATAGCTCCAATGGTGAAGTTCACATGTTCTGAGGTGGTCATTCTGGCTGAATTCAACAGATCAAGAGAAGAGATGCAATGTATGAAGGATTATCTTAGGTAGGACATTAGACATCTATTGCTTCTCTTCACGGATTCAGAATAGAATAAGCAAGAAGTATTGTCCTAAGCATGCTGCCAAAACGATAGACGCCATCTTTGAGGAGGTGCTGGGTTGATTCCAGGACTTCTCTACAATAAATTATTATTGCTTTAGCCAATTCTGAAAAAAGAAAAACAGAGACAGATAGCTGCAAAGTCACGGGGGAGTGAAGTTGGGGTGTGCCTGTCGGAAACACAAGGATTATTAAATCCCATGTTTTCCTCTCTGCTTAACCGTTCTATTTTGTATGTGTATTTAAGGATTGTTAAAAGTTTGGGGGAGACGACTGAGTGTGGTGGCTTTCTTCCTCTTTTTAGGTGTCTTACTCAGAAGGAGAAATGTTTGTAAGTGTTTCTCAATCCATAAGGGGATATAAAAATTATTGCTACATAGAAAATAGTACTGGATGGTGGCAGGTCAGAGGTAGGATAGTGGTTTTCTGATAAGGACGTGTTATGAGCTCAAGGACTTTTAAAGGGTGCTCAAGCAATGCTGTCCCACACACAGCTGGTGTCTGTGCTCGAAATTCTGATTTCGTCCTCTTTGTGCGGTAGAAGAGGAGAGTGACGGCAGCAAGAACTAATATTCAGGAGATGCGGCACCCTTTGAGGCCAGTTACTAGGATGTGTCTGGCTTAGGAGATGTGTAATTATAAAGGGTTTATTTCACAATTGTTCTGAATTGAGAGCATTTAGAGCTCAGTGCAATGTTTGTCTTAATACACAGAGATATGGACCCTCAGGAAAAGTAAGCTAATGGTAAACACAAACCAGAGAGTTAATATTTGTTCTCATTGGTATTGTTGATTGCCTAACAAATCCTTTGTGGGCAGTATACATTCAACAGCTCCACACAGTATATGGGCACTAAATTACATAACTGTTTATGCAACTAGTATCTTAAATTGATACTTAGGCTGGGAAGTTTTATCCAGTGATAGTGCTGTATTTCTAAAGGAAAATATCCCTTAGTTAAAAACAAGCTCTGTTATTAAAAAAAAAAAAAAGAACAAAAATTAGGGCACTCCCTTGAACGGGAAAAAAGAAGGAAAGGCTTGTAGTCTTTTTGTCTTTTTGATTATATACAGAGCTCTTGCTGAGGCAGAGGGAAGGGTTAACATTTAAAATGGACTGGTTGCCTCCTGATTTCTTGCACATAAAGCCATGAGAAGTTCAGGGAGAGACTTCTTCCCCTAGTAATGAAGCTCTCCGCTGCTAATGGCCCATGCAGACTCCCTTGGCTCCTCCAAATTAGAAAGACTTTTGTGCTCCTTTGCTTCATTAACAGTAAAAAGAGGGAGATTGGTGGCTATTTAGGGCACAGGGAAATTGGTGGCTATTTAGGGCAAGTGAAAATCATAGTCATTATGGTTGGTAAATTCTCTTCATGGTGTTCTTTGAGACTTGATGTTCTTTTGGTGCTTTTCAGAAGAGCCCACCATTGTCACTGCTGGCATTTGGCCTACAAGGAGAGGAGTTGATTTGACTTTGGATTTTTGGCCCCCAGTGATGGTCAACGTAAGGCATCTTGCCTATGGGGTGATGGGTCTTTGACATTTGATTTTCTTTTCAGAATGCACCTTTTCCATTACCAGCTGTAATGAAGGCCTATTTGATAACCACCTTCTCTACCTGGACTGAATTACACAAAGTTGGTGCTGTACACGAGGGCCTGTAAAATTGCATCCCACATAAACCTTAGCTGAGATGGTTGGGATGGCTTGATAGGGTCAGGGCAATGCATGAAGAAGGCAGAGGAAAGGATAGTTTAGGACCACAGTGTGCTATGGTGGGTCTCTGGTTGATCAGGCAGCTAGCTTCAGATTGTCGGATGCTGCTTGGGAGGAGAAGGGCATCAGAAGGAAGGTATGATAGGTAGTCCCAGAGACAAATAGAACCGAATGAATGTTAACATTCGGTGGTTTTACAATATTTGAAGAGGGGGTCATGTTTATATGAGCTTTTAGGAACTGGGGCGTATGGTCTGAAAAAATGGCACCTTCAATAATTGAATTCACAATTCATAGAAACTGACCCCAGGAGAAATTGTACCCTAAACATTGATTTATAAATGTGATGCTGATAGAAATTTGAGAAATAATGAAGTCTAGTCAGAATGACCTGGAAGATTCTTGGGGCCACACTGCTGAAATTAAGAAGCATTTCTGAAACTATCTACCCAATTGATTGTTTTGTAACATACTGAGGTAATATTTTCATATTTTTGCAGATGGTATGCATGATATCTTAAGAAAAGAGTGACAAACATAGATTGCTAAGGCAATGTAAGTGACAAAATATAGGTTGGAGGAACTAAATGTGAACAGACAGATGGCTTTGAATAAGTAGAAGTCTTCTTTTGGTCTATAATTAAAAAAAAAAAAACTGTTTGTAAAAGTGGTATAATTGAAAGCACCTGACTAGGATAAAAGAAATACCAGTTCATAAGGAAACCTTAGCATTTTAAAGTTTAAATTAATTTTTTTTTTTTTTGCCTTCGCATTTTTTTAAACCAGGGCTCACTAGTAGTATAGATTGCTTATATATGTTCAGGAGACGTTTTCTGACCATTATGTATAAGTGTTTAAGTTTTCATGGCAAACTTCCTGCTAATATGGGGGTTGGCTGTATCAGGCTCTGATAACTTATGATCAAATTGCTTGTCTTCTTCAATTGATAAGTTCATAAGAAGTCTTCTGACCCTCATGTGGTTTTTCCAGGTAGACTTCTCTGTTGGGGAGAGACATCACCAAACACCGGTTTGGAGTGTATTGGTCCATTTTAACACTTACTCATTCAACAAATATGTATCAAATACCTGCTGTTTGAAAGATAGCCTTATTTCTTACTGTGAATTATTAAATGGGAATTCTGATTTATCTATATGTCTCTCCTGGATTTAGTTCTTGTGATTCATTTTCCAGGGCCCATATGTTTCTGTGAAAACTGAAAGGAGACACTTTCAGAATCTGAAATACTCAGAATCATTCTCTGGAGTTCGAGGACTCTCGCTTTACAAACTGATCAGGGTAGCTACTCTGGCCAACCTGTTGACCTCTTTGGTATTTCTTGGTTCCAACTTTATCTCTTCTTAACACATTAGTTTTACATTTATTTTTTAGAAGACTATTTTTGAAATGTATAAGTGGGGCCAGATTGTGCTGGAGCATCTCCTGGGACTCTGGAACATGTGGTTTCAGTTGGAGGAAAAGAGAGCCATGAGGACTGCGAATGGATAGGAAATACAAGGAAGAAAATTTACCTTTCTAAAGATTGTCTGAAGATTAAAATGTAAAAATAAACACCATAAATGTAATGGTGGAGATCCCATAACTGGAGGAAGGGACAGGCTGAAATGTGGACGGAACTCCTACAGTGGGTTGGAAGTTGGAACAGATGACCTTCCTGTCCATTCTGACTCTAAGAATACGAGTTTGGGATTGTTCTTTCATTCTGATGTACATCCTGATACACATGTGAAAAACGTTAAGTATCCCAAGCCCAATCAGAGAAAGTCTTCCACCCCAAGCTTCCTAAAGATTCAGTTAGTGCTGCATCGGGAAATCTGGGAAACGAGTAGGGTTTGTTTTTTTTTACCCCAAATGCCCCCCAAATTTTTCATCCCTTTCATTTTATTAATTAACAAACGAAAAAACCACATGTATTCTTTTTTTTGCAGTGTCTTTACTTTTTATTTATTTATTATTTATTTTTTTATAATAATATTTTTTATTATATTATGTTAGTCACCATGCAGTACATCCCTGGTTTTTGATGTAAAGTTCAGTGATTCATTAGTTGTGTATAACACCCAGTGCACCATGCAATACGTGCCCCCCTTACTACCCATCACCAGTCTATCCCATTCCCCCACCCCCCTCCCCTCTGAAGCCCTCAGTTTGTTTCTCAGAGTCCATAGTCTCTCATGTTTCATTCCCCCTTCTGATTATACCCCGTTTCTTTATCCCTTTCTTCCCCTACCGATCATCCTAGTTCTTATGTTCCATAGATGAGAGAAATCATATGATAGTTGTCTTTCTCTGCTTGACTTATTTCACTTAGCATTATCTCCTCCAGTGCCGTCCATGATGCAGCAAATGTTGAGAAATCGTTCTTTTTGATAGCTGAGTAATATTCCATTGTATATATGGACCACATCTTCTTTTTTTTTTTTTTAATGTTTTTTTATTATGTTAGTCACCATACAGTACATCCCTGGTTTCTGATGTAAAGTTCGATGATTCATTAGTTGCGTATAACACCCAGTGCACCATGCAATAACGTGCCCTCCTTACTACCCATCACCAGGACCACATCTTCTTAATCCAGTCATCTGTTGAAGTGCATCTCAGCTCCTTCCACAATTTAGCTATTGTGGACAATGCTGTTATGAACATTGGGGTGCATATGGCCCTTCTCTTCACTACATCTGTATCTTTGGGGTAAATACCCAGTAGCGCAATGGCTGGACCCTATGATCCAGCCATTGCACACGTATTCTTTTAAGAAGTATGTATCAAATACTGCAGTGCCAGGGCCAAGGCTCTGTACCATGGAGGGTTTTGAGTGTGTTTTTAAATGACCAAATATCATGGATAAATTGCTAAACATTAAAATAAATAGTACAGAATGGCAAACCTGGCACATCTGAGGTTTGTTCCTTTTTTTTTTTTTTTAAGATTTATTTATTTGAGAGAGAGACAGAGACTGTGTGACTAGGGGGAGGGGCAGAGGGAGAGAATCTCAAGCAGACTCCCTGCTGAGCGCAGAGCCCAGTGTGGGGCTAGATCTCAGGACCCATGAGATCATGATCTGAGCCAAAACCAAGAGTCAGACGCTTAATCAACTGAGCCACCCAGGAGCCCCCTCAGGTTCGTTCTTAAATGAACTGTGGGTAGATGTTAACCAGGCTTGGTGATGGTTACTGAATACATAGATCATTTCTGAGTTTCACAGTTTTACGTATATGTAAGATACATATTATTTGCCTTCATTTTTTGAAAAAGGAAATGAAAGCTTAAAGAGGGTCAGTAATTCACCCAAATGCCTCCACCTCGGGTGTGCAGATACAGATTCCCAGTTGATGCCCATTTGATCAGAGTGCCCAAGCAGTTCATGCTAAAAACAGTTTCCCTTTTATAAAATGCACTGGATTGTAAATTGGCTTTGGATATGCTCATGCCACACCTCACTTTGAAAACCCAACATCCTCCTTTGTCTCATTTACCTCTACTTTGAGAATTTAATTATCTGCCTGCAGCAAAATGCCACGGTTAAAGATTCTCATGAAAACCAAACCAAAGGGGGAAGGACAGTCATAATGTGTATTGATTTTTTTTTTTTTTTTACTTTTGCCTTTTATTTTCTGTCCACTTTGACTTTCTTTTAGGATCTTAGCATGTGGCTAAATCTATTTGTTCTAGTGAAGTCTTAAAAATCACTTTCTAGGGTGGGCTGTGTAATTTGTAGAAATTAATAAATTTCCAGTTCTGCCATTGACATTCACATAATGCTTTTGCCATACTCTGCCTCAGTTTCCTCATTTACTAAAATGCACTTCTAGAAATGCTTTCTGTAAACTAGGAAATGGGTGGGCACCAGCTGCCTTAGAGAGAGCTCATCCATGCACTCTTCCTTCTTACAACAAACATGGTTTGAGTGCCCATCATGTGCAGGTCCTGTGCCAACGTGGAGGAGACCAAAATGGACAGAATATCTCTAACTTAAAAGATCTCACAATCTATATTAACACACAAAAAAGCCGACACCAGGTACGGTGGTAGCAGTGAGAGCTGGTCATTATGCAAGCCCACAGGAGAGAGGAGCAAGGTTACCTCTTCATTGTAGGGAAGGCTACCGAAGCTGTTTCTGCCAAGCAGTGGGAGGTGGGCTTCTGAGAATATGGGCACATTAGGTTCTCGGTCATTGCTTCCCGTAAGAATATCTAATAACTATATAATGTTTTCTGATGCTGATAAAATTGGTCTATGGCAAAATTCCAGACATGGACATTACTTTATAAAAATAATAGTATATAGTCCTGGCCTGTGTGAACTCAATGGGATGGCATTTATCAGTGGCCTCAGGTCTGAGTGTTTCTACCTTCAATCCACCAGACCAGTGGAATGCACAAATGATCCAATGACATCTTCCCAACTGGGCTGTTTTGACCCACACAGTGATTGCTAAAAGCTCCATAAACATACAGACAAGATGGCCCAAGACATACGTGGAAAGAATAGAAGATGAATTACCACTGACGGGAGAGGAGTGGATTAGATCCAGAATGGACAAATAACTTACCACCCATTTGGGTTTTTTTGTTTTTTTTTCTTTTTAATTCACCCTAGAGCTACTGCTCCAGTTGTTTCTTATGATTTAACCATAACTGACAGCAGAAATAAGACAACCATTGTCAATTATATACATGACACATTGTCTAACCTTTATGGCTGGATGGCTCTGCTCTTGGATCAAGAGACCTACACACTGCAGTTTGAGACCCCTTGGATCAACAGATCTCTGCAGGTAACCCCAGGAATTCATTCACGGGTATGGTCCATTCCCCAGGGGTTTTTATCTTTCAACCTGTGAAATAGCAGTTTGCAGAAATTTGAATCTTCTGGTGCTGATAAAGAAAACTGCCACAGCATTTTGGCCTGATGAATGTAATCTGAATATAAGATATGGCAGTTATTTTTTATTTTAATTTTTTTAACTTAAAAATTTTAGAATCTGTTTGAATTTTGTCTTGAATAACACAATGGTTCTGCCTGAAATTTTAACTTTATTAATACAATGACAAACACCTTCTAAGCATTCTGTAGAATTATGTGATTAGATTAGGGATTAAGAACCAATTTACCCCTTAGAGAAGTGTTTGTAGCCAGAGAAAAGGTCTTAACAAAGCATTTTTACATTGCATACTGCCACCTTGTGGTCAAATATTAACTTGCAAATAAAGGTCTGGAACTTCATTGGGGTGGTTGAAGGAGTCAAATGGTTAGGGGCGGTGAAGATAGGAATAGCTATGTGGAAAGTGGGTGTATTTTCTGAAAAAAAAAAAAAAGATAATCCAGTGGATTTCCTCAAGCTTCTCCTCTTCCTTTTAATGCATTTCTTACTTCCTTCACATTCTCCTTAAAGTCATGAGAGCGGGTCTTACGTGTGGTATAGTTGAAGGCAGAATCTCCTTTGATCCTCTCGCTACGCTTCTCAGAAAGAAGAGTTCTTTCCTTCCCTCGAGGTTCCCATGAGAACATTTTGGGGAATTTTCCACCAAATAAGGTGAAGGCATCAGAATGATGATTGTAAAGGTGGAGACCCTAGTGTCCATCCTGGCTCGGTACTCCCCTGCTTTGTGGTGTGGGGCAAGTTCCTGAACCTCTGCCTGCCTCAACTTCCTCCTCTGTAAAATGGGGGCAGTAGTAGTGACAATCACAGGGAGTCTTTGAAGGATTGAATGCCTTGACATGAATAGAACCTGAGCATGTAATGAATGCTCCAGCAATGCTCGCTTTACTATCACAAACGGATGGGTGCGCCTGCTATCATTGCCTGCCTCTTTAAATTATGGGAAAAACTGGAAAAGAATTCTAGATCTGGCTCTGTCTCTCCTAGCTGTTTGACCTGGGACAAGTCAACTCACTTGTCTGGGTTTTCTCCTCTGTTAATTGAGGTTGTTAAACAAGAGAAATCTATGGAGTTTTTCAGTCCTCACGTTCTAGGATTCTGGAGCCCTGGTTATGAATTTATCATGGAGTGGATTTAAGTAAGCCTATTTCCTTCAAGAAGAATAATCTGGGTGTGAACTGCTGTATTTCTAAAGTACTCCATCTGGGTTCTTTGTAGTTCTTTTTCAGGGAAAGCTTTCCTTACTCAATGAGCGTTATTGTATTGTTCTCTCACTTCAAGTACTCAGCAACTTTTGGCAGCTTTGCTCCTGGGAACTACCTCCTGCTGGTGCACACGGTCCTGTGGCCTTACCCTGACATCCTCGTAAGGTGTGGGAGTCAGGTGGGGCGGTCCCTTCCGTCTCTGCCATCACCTGGTCAGGACCAAGGTTGTGACTGGTTCTTCAATACCCAGTTGAGGCAACTCACCTATCTGGGTAAGTATAATTGGATGAGAATTTTGAGGGCACGTAGTCTGAAGCCACTGTTCACTCTTGAATTCCAAATATTTGTGCTATGAAGTGATGAGGACCTGAAGGGGAGAGCTGTGTTTTATGGTTAAGTGGTTGGGCTCTGAAACCAGACTGCCTGGACAGTTGTTCTGAGTTCCTTGCCCCTCTCCATTGGTCAGCTGAGCCTAATCTACCCTTGAGCCCTGTGACTATGAAATTTCAATAGCACTAGAGAGGAGAATATGGTGATTCCCTGGTATTGTTAAGTCTTTGCCAAATGGATTGTTGTACGTTCTATTTGTACTGAATTGTACCATTCAAATTTTATTTCTGATTTCATCAACCATAAATGTAACCTAAAATTATAAAAACTGAGAGTGGACAGAGAACCCTGAGACTATTTTTACAGCTAGAGCCAAATGCAGCCATTAAATAAGAGCAAAGAGGTGTCATTAACTCTGACTGTTCACTTGATATATATTCTAGAACAAAATTTTAATTTCGAATTGTTCTCTATTACTTAGCATGCTTGTGAAGAGCCTGTCTTGTCCATTGGTCCGATTTTGTTGATGAACTGCAAACTAACTTAAATGGCCAAGTGAGGCAAGCATGGCAAAGGGACATTTATGGCATAAAGAAAAAAAAATCAAGTCGTGCAGCTACAGATTTTCTTCCCCTTTGTTATCATTATTTATTGAATTAATAGCAAGTTATACTCATATTATTTATACACATATATGGTAGAAAGGCACATCTGTGTAAGTATGTATATTTATGTTTACATGTACATCTGTATGTATGTAAGAGTATATATATATATGATATAGATGCATTTTTCAGTATAAAACATTTTTATTAGGTAGGTAGCCTTTATTAATTGAAATCATTCTTTGTATCAGAATACCCTGGTATCTCCACCTTTAGATAAGAGGAACTGGAAAAGGACCAGGAAATCTCAGAGGGTTGGTTGAATGTTTAATGAACATGGAGACCCTTGTTCCTTAAGACGATTCCCAGTGCTCCACGTACTGGCCTCTGAGGTCATTTGTGCCCCCTGTATGCTCTGAGTGAATGGGGTAGGTAGGTGGCAAGAGCCACTTCCGTTCTCATTCCTGGGCCGGTACAGTGAGGATACGAGGACTCATGGGGAACGAAGCTTGCATTGCTCCTCGATGGTGGTGCGTCCCAAGCAGCTATGTTGGACCCGGTAGATTTGGTTATAATTTTGGCTATCCTCTGTGTCAAGTTTACAGCATCACTGGGAAGGCTCATAATGCCGTAATGGCAGTAAGGTAGTTGGCGGCGGGGACCCCAACAGGACCCCAAGCCATAGAGTTCTAGCTCTCTGCCCTGCACGCTCCATATTGATTAGTTTGTTACTTTCACGTAATTGTTTTTTTCTGGACCATGTGACTTTATAGGTCGGTGACTGGGATAATTTGCATAGAATACACTTAAATCTAAGAAGAGAACATAAGTCGAGACCTCACAGTCTATGTGGACATATTCCTGAAAAAAAAAACAAAAACCAACAACAACGTGGGGAGAGTTGTGTGTACAGAAGTTTCATTTTACCGCAGGGAGACTGCTTGACCTGTTTCAAGGCCATTGAATTTCCTGCCAGACTTGGGGGGGGGGGGCATGGAATGGAGAGACCCTGCTCCTGTTCCTGGCTGGCTTTTCGCTCAGAGTGCTGCCTCACTGACAGTTCGCTGTGTTTCATTAATCTGTTGACCACTTCTAAGCGGACCATCTTTGTTTGTATTGTTTGTTTGCAACCTCTCCACATCCCCCAGGATAGGAAGTTTCAAGCAAAATCACAATTATCTTTGTTTCCTCCATTTGGCTACTTGGTGTGTGTTTGCAGATACCTGACTAATCTTAGACCCAGCTGAGAAGGGGGAAAAAATCAGAACCCAGGCATTCTAGCTCCTGGTCTGGATCTCCCCACTAGAGTGTGCTGCCCACTAAATAATCATTGATCACTGACCAAATAGGGTGTGTGTGGGGGGGTGGGGGTGCTAGGCAGGGTTGTGGGAGAAAACTTCTCGCTGATCCCCAGTGACAAAGAAAAAAATCCTATACATATAATATGTTTTGAGAGTATTCCTCTTCTCTACCAAGGCCAGTTTTGTCTTTTTTTGTTTTTGTTTTTGTTTTGGCAAATGTCTTTATGGGATGCAGATTCTTTTGGAAAGCTCATGGCCAGAGCTTAGGGTTTTAATCAGTGGCTGGCTGGCTATTTCACCTGGGGCATGGAATTATAAATGCTCTATGCCTCAGTGGCTTCATCTATACAACGAGGTTAAGAATACCTACTTATCTCGGAATTGTGGTACAAAACACCCAAATATCTTCAAATGTGATTAGCATGCCCTGTTACTTGACTGTACGTTTTCTCGGTAGCTTATTTCTCTAGATTTGTTCTTTCTCCCCCCAGAAGATGAACGATGTCACGTGCCTTGAAGTTAGCGTACACATCATAACCTTTCCGGAAGGGTGTCATTCTATTTTCCTTGACTAGATTTTATAAGATAACCGAGATTCGTGATAACACGACATATATGATATCTGGTTTCCATGATCGAAGTGTAATACCACTTAAGCAATTGTGACCCACAGAATAAGATCACCTCGCTCATTTAAAAATATCTTTTAAGGAGATTGGTTCAGGTTGCCTTTCTAAAGCCCCTGAGAATTTTGCCTGAGAAGCCACTTGCAGCACAGACCACCGCAAAGGACGCATGGGCCACAGTGTGTGTTAGGACCCAGGAGGAGCAGCGTTTGATGTGAGAAATGATTATGAGTGGCAGTTCCGAACTCTGACTTCTATGCCACGCTTGGGAATGGGCAAGACTGCAGGACACGTAGTCTTTTATAGTTTCCGAGTCGAGTCAAATCCAGCAAGCCCATTTTTCCCTTTATGCGATTTGATTAACCGGCAGCTCCTGTCTCTGCCTTCCCCACTGCCTCTTTCCCTGCTGTTTTTTTTTTTTTTTCCCAGGGATGTTTCAGTTCATGGTTAACTATTTTTATTTTTTAGTTACATTAACGCTATGAAATAATTAGTCAGCTAATTAATCTGGTTTACAAGCTTTGTAGGATTCTTCAGCTGTCAGTCAGGCCCAGGCCTGAGGCCTACATCTAGTCTCAGCTCTCTTGCCCATGTGATTCCCGTTGCCATGGCTACTGGCTACATCTGCTGACACCCCACTCTCTATTTATTGCTTAATTAAGAATTTCACGCTCAGCCCTTATCTGCCTCTAAGAACAAGCGCACACTGTTAAGAAATTCCAAATTTAGGCCCAGGCACAAGGAAAGCCTTTCTTGCAGGCTTGGCTGGATGGAGCCTCTCTAACGATCTTCTCGGCATCCCAGCCGCCACCCTTCAATCAAAAATCATTAAATGGGGCAGAGATAATGAGCATGTAGCATATCAAAAGAAGGATGTTTGCTTGGTCCAAAGGAGGAAAAGCTGCTAGGCCCCATGCGCAGCTCCACTTCAAAGGGAGATGAGACCCCCTCATCACTGGGGCCTGATAAAGCCTCATTTGTTCTGGGCTTGACTTATGAAAAAGGTCTGGTGTGTCAGGGTCCCGTCTCACAGACGCAGGATCCCCCCACCTCTTGCCTCCACCTCCACCGGCCCCCTCCCTGGCCTTCCGCACGCACGCTCGTGTGTCAGCACTCGGGCAGCTGGGTCCCCCAAAGCATCAGGCGGAGCGTATAATCACTGACTCTCCACTCACAATGGCCACTTGTAGGGGGGTGGCCGGGAGGAGGTCTTCATCACAATAGGAACACAATTATTGCAGCTGCTAGGGAGGGCTCTGCTCCTTCCTGTAGGAAGATAATAGGACTTGCCCAAAACAGGAGGAGAAGGTTGGGGGGAGGTGACGGGGGTTGATAGGGGTGGAGGAAACAATCTTGAGTTGATTATTCATATTCTGACTCCTGGAAGCCCGACGCGGAGCCAGTGGGGTTCCAGCAGCTGCCCGTGCACAGTCCTCTCCTAATAATTGTACATTCTGTCAGGGGTCAACTTACTTTTGACCCCGTCCTTTTATATCGGGAAAAGGCTCTTGAGGGCAAACTGTTGGGTTGTGGCAGGGTGCGTTAAACACCCACAGCCCCTTCCCCTTGCGTTCTCCTTCACCCAACCGCAGCCGGTGATAAATTCATGTCAGATGCCGAGCCATTCACGGCTGCCCTCCCGGGTTCACACAGGCCAGCTCGCGCAGCGGAGAGCGGCCGCGCCGGGATATTGTGCGAGGCGGCAGCTGAGCGAGCGCCTGCGCGGCGCAGAGGCTGCGGCCTACCACCTTCTTCTCATCTGCCCGGGAAACAAGGCCTGTCTAGCCAGGCCGGCCAGTGCCTGTCTCCAAATGGCCCCCTCGCCAAGATAAAGGCAGGCTGTTTGGCAAGAAGCCGGGGCCGTTTTCCAGGAGGGCAAGAGGGCCGTAGATGGAAAGACAGATGGACTTCTTTGTGTGCACCCGTTGCCCTGAAGAAGTCAAGTCACGTCACACAGAAGGCCCAGAAAAGAGGCTGCTAACCCGCGGGGTCCTGAAAATAAGGAGTGCTGTCCTGAGTTTGCGGCCAGGAGCTCCTGGGGTACTTGCCTGAGTTTCTCTCCCCAGAGCGCTCAGGGCACAGGGAGGGAGCAGGCTGCTGCCTGCGGCCTTCTGCTGTTCAGCGGGTCCAGAAGACCCCCTCAGCGCCTCGGGAGGAGCTCTGTTAGCATCTGTGGAGGAGAGAGGACTCAACCCACTGCCCCGAGCACTTTGCGAGGGTGGCCTAAGCAGAGCAGAATCATAATCCTTCGAAACTCTGCTGCCATTCCCATGCTGAGGCCCTCTAAGGCAATCCATAGCATTCTAGTTAATAAATTAATTTACATTCTTATAGAAAACTCGTTCCCCAAAGATCCCCAGGGATTTTTGCCAGCAATATACAGGATTGACTTTGGGGAACTGCACTAACCTTTATGGCAAACAGAGAGAATGGAAAAGGCATTTTGCCTCTTGGTTATGAGCAACTTCTCTCCCACAAGGAAAAGGAAGAAAATAAAGGAGAAAAGGAAAGGAAGAAGGAAAACTTAGAAGTCAGGATCAAATATTTTTCCTAGGAAGCACTCCGCTTAAGGAGCTAATTCGTAGCAATGCTGATGGCTGACCCTAGTTCACGCAGGGCATAGGGGTATAATCAGCATTCAAACTCAGCCTTTCTGACTCTAGTTCAGTGCTTTTTCTAGTAGACTGGTGTTTGGGTTTTTTTTTTTTTAATCCAGACTTATGTATATACCCTTGTAAACCAGTTCTTCTTCCTTCTATGTATAGGAAAAACTTGGGCTTATTGAAGGCTCTATGCTTCCTAAGCTTTAGATATTTAAATACCAACTTTACCCTTTGTCACACTCTGTGTCTCCTGTTCTGTCATTTACCTAAGATTTTTCTTCAGTCAATTCCCACACCATCCTATTTTTAAAACCTAACCTCTTTTTAAGTAATAATATCCATAAAATCAGGGGTTTAATAAACTAGTTGCTTTTTCTAAAATACATTAGCATCCATACCTACGAAAATAAAACATTAGTGCCACGAACATCATCACCTCGCAATTTACATATTGGGAATATAATGTGGTCTGCAAGGTTTTGGTATAATTGATGAAAAGTAAGAAGTGTGAGCCCAGGGATCTCTTTTTTATCTGGGTCTCTTCCCTCAGTTGCTAAGAACATCTGCTCTTGAGAACAAACCACATTCTTTTTTGTTTGGTTGGTTTTTGTTTTTTGTTTTTACCCAGGGATATTTGTTTGTTTGTTTGTTTATTTATTTATTTATTTATTTACTTATTTATATTATGTTCAGTTAGCCACGGTACAGCACATCATTAGTTTTTGATGTAGTGTTCAATGATTCATTAGTTACATATAACATCATCACACGTGCCCTCCTTAATGCCCATCACCCACCCCATCTCCCAACCCCCTAACCCTCTGAAACCCTCAGTTTTATTTCCTGGAGTCCAGAGTCTCTCATGGTTTATCTCCCTCTCTGATTTCTCCCCCTTCAGATTTCCCTCCCTTCCCCTATAGCACTTCCTCAGTGCTATTCCTTATGTTCCACATATGAGTGAAACCATATGATAAATACCTTTCTCTGCTTGTCTTATTTGATTTAGCATAATCCCCTCCAGTTCCATCCACATCGATGTGAATGGTGGGTATTCATCCTTTCTGATGGCTGAGTAATATTCCATTAACAAACCACATTCTTGAGAGAAGTTGTAAAATTCCTCAATTCGGGGCTTTTTAGATGTGCCTCATGGGCAAACAGCTGGAATGCTTGTTCTCAGGCTGCTCCCTTGGACGTTCTGGTTCTGTCGATCTGCACAAATGCCCCATTTTTCACAGGAATTGCAAGTGTGGCAAACATCCTTGACTTAAAATAACAATCGTTATTATTTTCTGAGTTAATTAAGAAGGTTTAATTGAACTAACTCTCAGGACTGAAGTTCACGTAGTCCCTTGTAGACTGAAGTTAATGACAGTCCCATCTGTCAGTCCCTTGAAGAAGTTCTTGTATTCTTACACCTCAAAAAACATGTATACCCTTCCATGAATGAATGTTAGTGGGGATCATGGAAGACTCAAAGGTGATCACAGGATATTCATGTAATGTGTCTGTGAAGGACTTTGAAAGGTCCTGTGTTATGAGGGCCAAGCTGGTTCTGTGGCTGTCCCTGTGAAGGTGGCCTCAGACAGAAGTGTGGTCCTGTGAATCAAGCTTTAGCTGCCCAGGGACCAGCTGGCAAGTACTTCTCAATGGCTAAGGGAACAAGGCTAATTTCTGGGGCGTGAGGTCAAGTTCACTAAACACGGAGGAAGAGACAGAGCAGGAGTCTACAGGTGTGTGAGACAGATCTGAGAGAAGAGGTAGACGGAGAAGATAGGGCAAGCTAAGCTGCAATGCAGAGAGAGAGGACCAAAGCCAACAGCTGACTCATGAGGACAGAGCTGGAGCCTGGGTCCAGTGTAGACAGAGACCGAGAGAGAAGGCGCGTCAGGGAGAGAATGGGTGAAATCTGCAGACACAGATTGTGGTCACTGTTTCTGGTTCTCTCCATGTGTAGCCAATGGCTGACTCACACCATATAAATGTGAATTGAATGAGAGATCCAAATATGTGCTAAACCTCAATGGTGAAGTGCGAATGGGAATATGGATGAAGAATGAAATAGGAAAGGAGTCAAGGCCCATGAAGATGCCACCTGTTTTTTCTTTTTATATAGATAGGTACTTAATTCTCCCTTCAAAATTGCAAAAGAGAATGGGATCTACTCAAGGAGAGAATTAATTTTTCTCTTCCCTAGTGCCCTAGTGCAGACAAAACTTGCCGGGCAACATACGAAATTCTGGAAGACACTAGTATCATATTTGGCTGGGTAACTCTCTTTCCTCCTTCTTGGCACATTTCTTGCTTTCTCCCAGATCTCTGTGTTTATAGCAACCTTACATCACATAGCATCCACCAGAATAATTTGACTGTAATTGACCCAAAGGCTTCTTTTCTTTTTGAGGACCAACCAGATATTCTTACAACCTGGGAAGGATCAACTGCAATGAGGCTCCATTTATAAACAAAGTAGATTAACCACTCTCATATTACAAATACACGCTCAGAAATCATAAGCACTGAGAAGACATATGTATAATATCACAGCTTGTGTAAGGCTTTTAAACCCTTCCTGAGTCAATACCTTTATTCTCAAATGATTTTCATCCTTCTTTGTGTTTGTCCAAATTGGAAACGACGTGTAACTTTTACACTGTCTTTTATAGAGTCAGAGCACTTAGCAACTTTAGCAGATCTGGTTAAGTTGCTTCCAACTCTGAATACTAAGGCTCATCATGATTAGGTACAGCTGTAAAAAAGAGTAAAAAGAATAGAAGCATATTTCTTGGGTTTTGTTGACTGCTGCTATAATAATAATAATAATAATAATAATAATAATAATAATACATGCCATAATAACAGTATAGGAAATGACTAGTATTTCTGTGCCAACCACTGTGCTAAGCATGTTATAGGGATTATCTCATCTTTTCTTCCCAATGACGCTATGAGGTAGATAGGACGACTATTTCCATTTTTCACAGGAAGGGAGATTCAGACATGATGAAGAACTTGTGGGTTGCCCACATCAAGGAAATGGAAGACCCAGGATTCAAAGCCAGGCTGTTGGACTTCATTCAGCAGCCACACTCTTCCCCATGACTCTCTATGGCTCCACTCTCAGGGTGTGGAAATGGTATTTGGGAAGAATAACCCTCTGACCTCAGAACCAGCCTGCAGAGGGCCATGTACCAGTGGTGGTGAAGGAAATCAGACTTGTTCAGTCTTTCCTACTTTTGGTAACTTTCTCCATTTCGTGGGATACCGAAACTACTCCTTTTCTCAGATTGAATGATATTCTCACACTCGCTTTAGTAAAAGGAGCAATAGCTTTTCAATGTATGCTTTGGGGAAGAGGCTTTCCAGGAACTGGGACACATCTGTGCATGTGTAGAGGCTGAACGAGATCAGTGGCCATGCAGTTCAGAAGCCATCAGTGTAGAGCCGCAGACGTGACAGCGCCCTCACCAGGAAGCCTTGGCTTACCAAGGATGGGGCCTGGGTTAAGGGACTTCTGAACGGAAGGACAAGTGGAACAGTCTGTCATGGGCATTGGATGTGCTGGGGGTTACCCTTTTCCATCTCTGGGTTCATCATCACCATGATGGTTACAATGCATGATGCATTATAAAATGACTACAGTGGTTTTGAAAAAGACTTTTTCATGTGTAACTTTACTTTTTTTACTCTCTTTACTCCAGTGGCTGTGTCTTAAGGAAGAGGGCACAGATGTAGTGCCTCTTGGTAGCTGCTTTTAACAAGGATGATTTAAACAAAATCTTTAAATGAACTAATAACCCTTTCTAAATGATTCCTGGAATTTTTTCTAATTTGCCTTCTTTGGAGTTTGATTCTATTACAATATTTAATTCCTTCCTCATAGGGAAGAGTGCTCCATTGTTACGGCCTTATGCATGTTTTTACATGTCAACTTGTCCATGTTCTCTTTTGCTTTTCTTTCCAGTTGAGCCGATTATATTATTTTGCCTTTTGGCTCCTTTAAAAAGGTTATTTCCTGCCTCTATTTGCTCAATTGGTTGAAATAGCCAGTTAAGTACTGGGTATTCAGAGTAGAGCCCTATAAATTTAGGATTTCTAGATTAGTTCATGAATTGTAAGTGTCTACATGTCCAGCAATGTCTGGTGTTCTAAGGTACATGAGAAAATTCCCTCCCTCCAAGATTTAGAGACAGAGCTCGTGACTGATGCAATGTGAAGTTTACCACAGTTGATGCTTTATAAATATTTGCTAAATTGAGAGCAAGCTTGGGATAAATATCACCAAAATCAGTATGAGCACAAGTGGGTAAATTAGACATTATAGAAAAAGAGAGAGATGAAATGCTGGGCTGGTGGTGTTATATTTATTTATTTACTTAAGGTAGAAAGTGGGTAAAACATGCAACAGGATAGAGAAATAATATAAGCGAAGCCTTAGTAGTAGTGATAAAGTAGAGTACACAGAGAACATGTTGGCCATTGTGCCTGGTCTCAAAATACGTGCAGTGTAAGGAGAAAGTCACTTTTTACAATGGGAAAAAATTATATGAGAGTAATTATCAAAATCAGAATAAAAGGGGAGTTCTCATCTTGGATCCCTTTGAGGATTATTATTATTATTATTACAAATAATATTATTACAAATATTATTATAAATACAAATATTACAAATAATAATATTGGTAATATTTTGAAGCTTATACTTTGTAATTAGAAAAAAAATGGTCTTTAGTCTACTCCATCTTGTGATGGAGGTAAAGGTTTAGGGTTCCATGGAAAGGCAAATGGAGAGCGTGAGTTTGACCTAGTCCTCAAGGCTACAGCCTTAGACAGCATTGGGCCCTCCAGTGGTGGGAGGTGTTGGCTCACATGACATCTGATAAGGCAGAAAGGTAATTAACCAATAAGAGACAAGGTGTTACTGAAAAGTGGAGTTGGCGCACCTGATTACTAATTAATCAGGCGTGAGAGCACCTTGTAGATGCATTCACTATTTAATTATAGCAGCCTCTCTTGGCAAAGGAGCATATGTTCCCAGCTTAATCTACTGGTTTATACTGACATCAAATTGTCATTATCAGAAAGAATCAGGCCTTTTGATTATTTCCTCTAATTTATTGAACACTTAAAATTAATGAACCCCAGGCCTTTTAAATGTGCTCAGTTGGTTTGGAAGATGGAGGAGAAAGGGGCGGGGGGTGGAAAAAAGCCTTCATTAAAAGGACAATTTGTTTGGATAAAGGTAAAGCAAATACATTTCATGGGCGATCTGAACTCTATTGAAAAACACATGAATTCTAAAAGGTAAGCCTTCAAAATGTGGAGAGGAAATAGGATAAGAGGTGTACCCTGCTGACTAACGTTGGCCTCCCAAGAACATATGGCTAAAGGGTCCTCTTCCCCAATTATTTATGTGCCAATTCTCTTGGAGACCTCACTGCACTTAAGTTTAATCAAATAAAAGAAATCAAAATTAAATGTTGGAAATCAATTGGTAGACTAACAAGGACTTCATTTTTTTTTTTTTTTTTGAAAATTTAGTTAGGTTGGGAGGAATTTAGCATAAAGCCGTCTTTATCACATATGAATATCTTCTGTATTAAGGTGCTCTTTGCATCACATCCAAGTTGTGGCTTTTTGCATTCAGTTTCAGGTGAAGGCAACATTCAAGTGACTCTCCAGGTGAAGGAGGGTGTGCCCCCAACTATTTCAGGTGAGTATTAACCCACCCACCAAATAGAAGTGCCTGGTACAGCAGAATGTCGTCCAATAATAGTTCTATAATTTGCTTCCATCAAATTGTTTATAAGCAGGTAAGCATCAGCCCGAATGCTATCATCCCTAACGATTCCCTATTGTGTCACCCCGATAGCGGAAATATGTGTCTGCATTTCAAAGAAAGATATAAGAAGGGCGCATTTCAAAACATTGGAACGTAAGAATTAAAACATGTAAATAAGCACATTTCATAAATTATGGACCATATGTGCACACAGGAGTCCAGATCTGCAGATGGGCCATTAGGCCTCTACCAAATGGAAAGAAAAATTCAGGGTATCTCCAAAGTTTAATTGTTCCCAGTAATCTCAGGACATCAGGGTAAACAAACCCTTCCCCAAAGTCAGATGGTTCTGTGAAATCTCTCTAACTCATAAAAGCCAAATTCTCAAGGACTAAAACTCAAGGACTCCTAGGCACCTTCTAATGCATTTCATTGTTTGTTTTTGTTTATCCTGAGCCAGTTTAACTATGCATTTGCATCAGGGACAAATCTTTTCAAAGGCCAAATTTTCCTTTGATTTCCAGTGGCATTTTTGTGTTATGTCAGAGCAGAGCCCATGCTAATCAGAAAATGATCTAACTGCTCCATTTAAATTAATAAATAAATGAAGAAAAGGTACTAGACTAAAACTATAAACTAGATGTACTGGTGGCTACTACTCCATGCTTATTGGACTGGGAAGAACGTGGTTCTTTGTTTTTATAACTGTTTCTGGGCTATCGTAGCATTTTGTTCTTTATGTCCCCTGTCCTTTATCCCTCCTTTCCTTCAGGTGGCTCATGATGCATTATTTATTGAGGACCTCTTGTGCAAGATGCAGGAGGATACAATGATGAGCAATGATGTTTGACTCCTTGGGGTCTTATGGTCATATGGGGATGTCAATTAAATGACTAACTAAATAATCAATGAATAAATCTCTTTTAAAATAACTGTTACCAAGAAAAGTATCTTGCAGTTCTCTCTTCTCTGACAGTTCTGTGTTCAGATTTCCAATTGGTTGGGTCAGTCGCCATTTGTAGAAAACATATCTGTTGGGGATAGTTCTCCTGCCAGGTCCCCTCAGAGGATACTGGACTATTTATGGGTGGCCATTTCTCATTCAACCAGCTATATAGTCAAGGTGCCATACCACTCAGGACTTAGTAGGAAGATTTTTGTATTAAGGACTCTTTGGAAGGAGACTGTGGGTTGCCAGCCTCCCGGGCTTCTTAGCAGGGGTCAGTTTAAATGGAAGATGCTTTACTTGGCCTATCAATTACAGCATGCTAAATAAATAGAAAGCTTCATAGAGTTATAGGATATTAATAAGGGAAAGAGCCTCACAGACTATCCTATCCAATTGCTTCATTTTACAAGTGAGGAAACAGAAGCCTAGAGATTAAATAGTTTACTTAGTCACACCTAGTCAGTGGTTGAACTTGGATGAGAGCTCAAGTTACCCAACTCAGTCCAGTGTTCATTCTGCTATACCATATAAACTCTAAGATGTTTAAAGTACCTTTTTTGGCATATATTAATTTATGACTTAGATTAAAATTAATTGTATATAGTTAGTTTTCCTAGCCGATATAATTTGCAACAGAAAACAACCCTAAACACAGGGAGTTACAGAATTTGTACATTACCATTCATCAGAAAGAAATTTCAAATACTAATATACTTCAGAGACGTTCCCTGATTCCCATAGTGTGGGGTATATGTGCTAATGTCAAACTTGAAATGTGAGTGTGTATTTTGCTTAATGAAAGTTTCTATGAAAAATAGTAAAATATTACAGTATCAAAAATTCTTTGACAAAACAGCAATGGAATGATTAATGGAGTTCTATCTATATGTTAACCCACTCAGAGATTCAATATGAGTATATAATGCAGATGAGACATTTTGGGTTAGGGTGTTCTGCTGCAGAGCGTCTCCTAGTTGACTCACTTGAAGGCTTATTCTGAGTGTACAAGATTGTGCTGGACACTGTGGAGAAATTGTGGACAGGAAACTCCAGAACCAGGAGAAATTAGGGGTATATATGGGCCACTGTTGAGGAGAGGCAGAGGAGGTGGTGGTGATGTAAGTTGTGGTATGGATGCTTAGTGGGTTTGTGGTGAGGCTTTATGCTAATTTGACTCAAGAGGATATCCAGGTTTCTGAGCACCCCTGTGCAGGTCGTTCATGTTCTTCCAACCCTGTGGCCTTGCTGGTTTCCTCTCAGTGTGCATAATGCTTTATAAGAAAAATGGGAAAGGGGAAAATGGACAAAGCAACCCACTTTTGGGGGAGGATAAAAATATTTCTGAATAGCCTTTACCGCGACGATGTTGTCTTCTCAGTGGGGGCTAACTAGAAATATGGCGTATAGTCATATGGGACTATGATGATCAGATATTCTCTTCTTAAATTTGCCATCCTTTCCCTCACGGATCTAAGCTTATTTCCTTTCCTCGGGTTTCTGAGAATCTGTCAGCCCTTTTCCTTTTTAAAGTCAACTCATCCCTGTCAGCATCTTCTGAACTTTGTCCCATCAGTAAATGACTCTGTCTTGTGTAGTTAACCTCTTCTTTACTAGTTCCTTCTGGTCAGTGCCTCTCAGTTAAAACAAAACAAAACAAAATTCATGAATACTGAGTTTTCCCCTAGTTGGTATCTCTGTTGCAAACTTCTTGAAAGACTAGACTCTTGATGCAGAGCCGTAAAAAGCTGGGTGGATGAAGGATCAAGGTGGAGAGGGGAATATTTGGCTCAGGTAGCAAGTTGGAGACCACCTTCAATTGTAGCTGTTGCTGAGTGACAGATTTGTAGAGGAAAGCAAGGTGAGGCTTCCTCACAAATGTTGGTCTTGACCAAAATTCATGGAATCTGGTTTCGAGGTAAGACTCATTTATCTAAAGATTGGGAAGACAGATCAAGGCCTGAGGGTTTCAAATCCTAAAGCTGCTCGTTCCTCCATGAGCTTTTGGGACGACCTGACCCAGTGTCTTCCCTGCCTCACCTCCTGTGCATTCCTCAATCCACTGTAATCCACCCTGGTTACCATCTCAACCACCCCCTGGAGCCGCTCTCATCTGGATTATCCAGATGACCCGCTCTGGTTGCTGAATTCAAAAGCCACTCCTTATTCACTCTCTTATTAGAACTTTGCTGTGAAGATCACTTCTGCCCTCTGGACATGCTCGATTTTGTAGGCTTCCAAGACATTGCTCTCTCCTGGTTCTCCTTGCCTGATTCTCTGCTTCTTCTTTAACTCTTGTAGGCTTCTTGTTCTCTCCCCACCTTTCTATATTAGCAATAGCCATACAGAAGCCTGATATTAACTATAGAAATCTGATAACTTTGCAAGAGACTGAAATGTGTTTTCTTCTCCATTGAGTGTTCTTATCTTAAGGCAGAATGGTATGGAACGATTAAATTTGTTCATAGTAACAACTCTTAGAATAGTTACTTTAAGATTTAGTTTGTTCAATTAAAGACCGTTTCAGCCCTCTTATAAATAAAAACGAAGATGACAAAGTGAAGAATTTGTTTCCAACATCTGTGATATAAAGAGTTTTTGAAGCCTGGTATGTGGTTTTTAAGAGTCTGTTCATTGCCCTTTTGAAATATCACAGGAAATAAAGCATCAGAATCTCTCTTTCTGGCCATTTAGTGGTCATTTCAACAAAGCCCCCACCCCAACCCCACCTGAATATTTAAAGTATAGTGTTGGAAAGGAGGCAAAATTGGGAGGAATCTAGGTTTTATAGTCTTGGTGTTTATAAAATATTTATACAGCCTCTTTCTGAGTGAAGCTTGTGCCAAGCCCATGTCTGATTCCCATGGTGTGGGGTCTATTTTGTGCTAATTAAATCGCCTAGGATTTCTACTTGACCACAATCTATATACTTTTCAGTTATCCCAGGGCTCTAATGAGACCATGATTATGAGGGAGTTGGGTTCCGGTAGACAAAGTAACTGGGTGTTTCCCAAGGTTCTGACCTCAGGTATTTTCTCTTTTCTCATTATAATCCTCTGGAGCTGTCACAACCATCCTTAGAGTTTCAAATATGACCACAAAATCCATCTCTGACTCAGAGCTCTCTCCCATTCTTCAGATTCATATCTAATCCCTCCTTGCTGTGTATCTCAACTTGGAGGTCTTTCAAAGACACCCCAAACACTTTATCGCCCAAACTGAATTCCTCGATGTCTGACTTAATGAACATCTCTGCCCATTACCAGCTGTGCTGGAAACCCAGGGGTCATCTTTGGCTCTTCCATCTTTGTTACCCATCATACCTGGATCTCTGATTATTTCTCCAGCCCCATCACTTGCCTCCTCCCAGCTCTGTTGCTTAGAGACCTCCTCCCAGCTCTGTCTGCTTAGAGACCCTGCACTTCATCTATTTCTCGCCATTACTTATGATCATCCTTCTGTCTGGAGTGCAAACCTCACCACAATCCACTTTACCTTTATAGCTCCTAAGCCTTTAAAATGTAGCTCAGATGCTCCCTCTCCAGGAAGCCTCCCCTGGCAAGGTCTCACTTCCTGTCTTTGTGGGATACCATTAAAGAGAACTCCCTTTAGAGTTCTATCCTCTCACTATGTATTTATACAACTTATACACCATCGTTCGCTCCTTTCGGACAAGAATGACATTTTACTCCTTTTCGTATCCCTACTTTTTAGGAGATTTTGGTAGAGAAGGCATTCGTTATTTGTGCTTGTGAAATTAGTATAATGGATGAGATTCTGCCCCCCCCCCCCATCATGTGAGATCCCACATCATTTGAGCTCTTGAAACTCAAAGAACATTTGGAGTCACCTGGAAATATTTTCATTCTCTTTTGGGAGACTCTGCCCTCTGTCTCTGTGCTAGGGATTACACTCCAGAAAAGGACATGCGGGGGGCAGTTCAACATGGTGTTGCGTGTGATGGATACTGCACAGTCTCCACTGGAAATTATTAGACTTATAATTCCCGATGAAGAAGCTAGTGGGATGGTTGAAAAGAAAATGCCATTTGATCATCAGTGGCAAAATCAATAAAAACCAGTTGGAACATATGAACTGTATGTAAATTACTACAATGAGAGGTGTCCAGATGATTATCTTGCCTTTAATATGCATTAAGAGCTATGACAGGATTACACCTTTGACTCAGTGATTCCATTGCTAAGATTCTATTTTAAGAAGAAATCATTTTTACTGGCAGGTTTGTATAGAGATATTTAACACTGTATTACTTAGAATTTTAAGAGAGTGGAAAGATCCTAAATACCAAACATTAAGGATTGAGTAAGTGATAGACTTTTTATATGATAGAATATTATGTAGCCATTAAAATTATGTTGACAAGGAGTTTTAATAACATTAGAAAATGCATATTAAAATGGCGAAGCTAAGTAGAAAAATAAGTGAATATAAAATTACATATATGATGTAATCTCAATTATATAAAAATGCTGAGAAATTCAGGAAGGAAATGCAAATAGAAGGTTAATGGCAGTTATCTCTAGGTAGTGAGATTATAGGCCATTATTATTATTTTTCTTTCTGTATTTGCATTTTTCAAATGTGCCATGATAATCCTATGTCATATTTATATCAGGCAATGCACAAATGTTTAATAACAAAAGTAGAACGTATTTTCCCTAGAACTAGAGGAATTGAAGGATTGAATAATTACTTGTTTTACACTGATAAAATGATTTTTAGAAGATTATAAAATATCAAAAGGCAGCTTACCTTGAGAGGTAAAAATATTGTCAATATCCTAAAATAAGGATAGAATTTGAAAGTTATTATAGTGAATCAGATTTTCACAGTTACTTTGCTATTTTCTTTCTGTTTTGTAGCTTCTACCTCTGTACCTGAATCAGCTTTAAAATGGTCCCTTCCTGAAGCATGGACAGGCATTGAAAAGGGCTGGGGAGGACACAACCATACCATTCCAGGTCCTGGGGATGACGTCCTGATTTTACCCAGTGAGTAAAACCGTCCATGAATTAAATAATGAACCAGGACAATCCAATTGGGGATTATTTGTCATTTAAATATATTGTACAAGTCAAGAGTGCGGGCAATCTTATTTGTGGGCACATGCGCCTACAACCTCCTTTTTAAAATTATTATAGGTGAAGAATTTTATAATCCTATGAAATCCAGAAAAAATAGCTCAGCTTGCTTTCATTAAAGGTGGGATAAGTAGTTACAATGCCACAAGGAGTTAGGATAATCCACTAATGAGGTATGTTTCTTATGTGTCAGAGAACAGATCTGCAGAAAAATGCTAGCGTCCTTGTGTTGAAAAGGCATAGAGTGTTTGGAAAGAAGCAATTTGCAATGTTTTCTTTTCTTTTGCCTTTTGTGGATCTTTTAAATATAGAACTTTTAAACTTTAAATATAGAATCTTTCAAATATAGAAAGATGATGAATAAGCTCTTCTGTTGCCATGATTTTTCAAAGATGCTGGAAAAGGAAACCGATAAATCAAACAGAAAAATGAAAGTCTATGTACGTATGTATGTATGTATCTATCATCTATCTAGAACACTCTTCCCACATAGACACATATGGAAGAAGATGATTCTTCAGATAAACAGAAACACACAGCCATACTTAAAGAAAATTCTTCTTTTTTTTAAAGATTTTATTTTATTATTATTATTTTTAAGGAATTTCTATGCCCAACATGGGGCTCAGATTCACCACCCTGAGATCAAGTCACATGCTCCGCTGACTGAGCCAGCCAGGTGCCCCCCAAATTCTTTCTTAAGAGTGAGTTCTTGAAACTCCCAGAAAATCTCTCTAGGCTGAGAAGAAAATGGTTTTCAAACAACAAATATATTTTCCCTAAAAGACCTAATTTCATTTATGGCTTGATTCGAACTTCCTAAGGTAATACTGAATTTAAAAAGATCCGTACTGGAAGAAGAACGTTTGGTCATCTGTAAAGTGATAACAATGATAATATCCAACATTTATTGACAACAACATGGCAGGAATGATTCTCCATATGTTAACTAATTCAACCCTGACAAGAACTTCTTTGTGATATAAGTGATATTATCATCATCCCTGTTTTTTTAGGGCTTTATTTATTTATTTATTTGGCATGTGCGCATGAGCTGGGGGGAGGGGCAGAGGGAGAATCAGACCCCCCACTGGGCGGTGAGTTTGAGATCTCAGGAACCTGAGATCATGACTCAGAGGCTCAACCTGCAGAGCCATCCAGACGCCCCTATTACCCCAATTTTTACTGACAAGGAAACAGAGGCCCAGGGCAGGTAAGTAACTTGCCCAGGTTCATGCAGTTTGCAATTCAGTGCTCAGGATTTTAACCCAGGCAGTCTGACTCGAGGCCTTATTCTTAACCCGTCAAGTGCATTCCTGTTGTAAAAGGACAAAGAGGAAATGACAAAGAGTAGTTGTGTTGCTTTTATTTAGGATAAAAAAAAAAATGAAGGCAGAATGATTAAAACGCGGTAACCTCCACTGGGCTTTGGTGGTGTGCTGGTATGGTTGTGCATAGAGAGATGGGGGACTGGAGGGGGTGAGCTGACCAGTACGAACTTGAACTATTATTATCATCCAACTCCCCTATCATCCACCTCTCTCAATGGAGAATGTAACTTTTTGAACAAACAAGCTCATGAGTCATTCCCATACGGAAGGGAAAAATCTGTTCCATCTCAGCCATTTCTTTGATGAATGTAGCCAGCGGATTGGCCCTGGGCTATGGTTTTTCCCACTAAGCAAGCTGTTTCCCCCACCCTGTGCAGGAAGCAAGTGAAGCTTTTGAAGGTTGCCAAGCTTTTAGTATCCTTTGGGACCCTTATGCTGAGAGGGGAGTAATCTTAGCTATCTTGCTTGGCACTGCCGTTGACTGTATCCACTGTGCGCCCTGACTTTGGGGAGCCCCTAGCATTGTCCGTCATTCTTCATTCCTCTGTTGGTGCGTGGTCAGTTTATATGATGGGCCTGAATTCTCTGTGAAGCTGCTTTTAAATAGCACAGAAATGAATGAATGAATGAATGAATGAATGAATGAATGAATGAATAAGAAAAGAAAAGAAATAGCACAGATCAGTGCTTTGGAAAAAAAGGGGGCATGAGGGGGAGGCACAAGCATTGGCTGTATAAAGTATCTTTCCATTGGTCCTTTAGTCCTATTGTGAGAATCAGAGAAGTTAAGATTTTTAAACCATGCAGTTATTGTTCATTATTTCTTGTTTCCAAGTGGAAAGATAAGTGAATGAAAACGGGTGTGTAATACATAATAATGAAGTCTTACCCTTGTTCTGTTGCCTTTTCCCCCTTCTCTTATAAGCTCTCTTTTAATTCCTCCAACACATGATCTTACAGCGGCCAGCATTTGACTCTGTTGTTCCCCTCTGTTTGGGGTCTCACGTAGAAGCTGTGCTGGCTTTACTTTTCCTCTCAGATCTTTGGCACACCTGGTATTTTGACCTCCAATGGACCTTTCGGTTAAATTTACCTTCTCTTTCTACTTGTGGTTTTGTATTTGTGACCTTTTCCTAGCTTTTCTGGTTTCACTCATTCCCAGCTTTCCTTGAATCAAGTAAGTTTATTCACCCAAGTGTGGCACAAAATAGACAGCAAATATTGCTTGAGTGAGGCGCACAATCTCAATGCTGCCACCCGTAATTTAATAGTATAATTACATCTTTGAGTTTGATGGGTTTGATACAGCACAACTGTAAGACCGTGCAGGTCTGTGAAAAATAATGTCTTCTCCTTTGAGCAGGTACCTACGAATTAAGATTTTTATGATGATGCTGTTGACGATGATAGCGGCAAATGCGATTTGACTGCTTGGTGTGTGCCCTGTACTCCACGTGTTCTGCATTCATTCTCACAACTGCTTTATGAGTGGATCCTGTTGTGGGCCTGCTTTTTATAGTTGAGGAGTCTGAGACATAGAGAAGTTAAGTAACTTGCCCAGGTTTCATCCAGCTAGTAAGTCAAGCGGCTGGGGCAGGAAATCGGTGTGATTCCCAAGGCCTTTTTATAGAGTTCTTCAAAAAAAAAAAAAAAAAAAAAAAACCACAAAACTCACCATCCCTGCCTGTTCTGATTCATCCAGATCAGATTGCATATTATACAGGATTTATACTTCTCTGCTTGTTGTTCATATTGTCTCCTTCCCTTGGAATTAAGAAGGAAAGAAGAAAAACCCCAACTATTTATTGAGTACCTAGCATATGTCAGATACTCAAAGAATTGAATCTTACCACATCCCCATTAGGTACATACACATGAGAAAACTGGAGAAACTTCCCAAAGAGGTATCTGATGTAATGAGCCTTTAGTAAAAGCATGTGCTTTGCATCTGGCAGCAAATGTAGTTGTAATTCAAGTTAACACTTTCTCCCAATTCAGTTTAGCCAACATTCACTGAACACTCACTGTGTTCGGGGCGCTGTACCAAGTGCTTCTGATCTGGGGCTCCAAAGGCAAGTCAGATACACCATGACCTCAAATAGCTAGGGAGTTAGCTGAGTCAATAAAACACAGAATACATAATAATACAACAAATAGCTGGAATCAGCAACAGAAGTGTTTTGGAAGTGAGATAGTTTCATGGCAGAAGAGGACCTTGAAAAATGGAGTAAGAATCTGAGGGGCAGTTAGGAGACACAAAAGCTTATTGGGGAGTTAGTGATGCTTCAGGAGATGAGGACAGGCTGTTGACTAGGATAAACCTGGGTTCACATTTGGATTTTGACATTGACCCAATTGTGTGACGTTGGACAAGTTGTAAACTTCTCTGACCCTCATCTATAAAATGAGGGCTGTAATTAATATGGATGTCATGGTGTTAAAAAGATTAAATGAGATCATGTCAGTACACATGACCATTGCATAGAGTATTGGCAGTAATGGAATTAGAGATGAAAGCTGTGATTTTTAATGTATCAGGTGCTCTTTTCCTTCATTTTTCCATCTGGCTGCCCCTCTTGGCCTCTGGTATTAGCAACACTTTGTATTTGCTTTCCAATGGCTTATTATTTAATTTTCACAACATCCTTGGGAGCTAAATAGGTAATAACTATTATTACAGTAAAAACCCATTTTTACATAATACGATTTTAATGGAACTGCTGATTTTACAAAATGAAAGTGACTGGTAAAGAAGATTTAAGTGATACTTTTGAACCTCTAATATAATTTTATGGTGTTTTGTGTATTTTAATTCATTAATAAAGGAAACGTGTAGAACATTCCCATCATTATTCAAATAGAATAGCATAATTTTTCAATAAAATTCTTAGGGTAAATTGCCTATTTCCATTTTCTGGGAAATCAATTTTATGGAATGACCTCAGACCCATCCTATTCCATAAAAATAGGACTTTACTGTACTAATAAAAGATATCACTATCTTAAGTATGGTACCATTTTCCTCCAAGGCGTTCTGTCTTTATAGACATTGGATTTTGAAAGAGCTATAAATTCTTCTCGGTGGTATTATATGGAGTAAGCTAAGGTAATCATGAAGACTTTGCTTTGCATTTTAGTTTATGATAACTTTGCTTCCCACAAACAAGTATATCTGATTGTCTTTGCCTCCTAAATATTGAGAGAATTGGTATAAATGCATTCTAGGCATCTTACAGAGTGGAGACAAGTTCTGTCTAACATATTCTACAAATTGCACTTTCACAAGCATAGATGGTCAATGCGCGAAATAATCTTGCTAAACTGTACTCCACGTTTTGTCCTGAAATGACCTGAGAGGTTTTGTATATGATGCTTCCAGTGCTTTCTCTGAAGGAATTTCAGCCATGACAGGATAACACCCTTTTCACACAGAGCAGGCTTAATGAAAGGAAAATGTGTTTTAATTCCAAATGATAGGATTCTGTTTTGAAGGGTACAGATATGATATCATATAGCCTCCAGCGTTGTGTATGTGTGTGTGTGTGTGTGTGTGTATGATAGAATTCACTGTGTTCCTTTTTCTGTATTACTTTGAACTGTCCTTATTTGAAGAAATGAATGGAAGAATACTGTTTTTCCTTTATAATAGTTCTTCTGTTTGTTCTGATTTTCAATACTTGGGTATTTTAAATGGCAGAGAAGCTCATGTGATGTTCAAATATGGCAATATTTCATGCATTTCTTTATTAAATCACAAGGCATTAAAGTTGGGGATATGAGGTAAAATGATCATAAACCAGGAAGTAATAGTGGAGGTGAGAATTGCTACAAAATATTGTAATCATAGCATTATTAGCTCGATTTACCTTTTTCTTACTTGAGATTATAACTACTTGAGGATAAGACACATGTAACAAAGATTTAAGTCTGCAAAATCAGTTAGAAATCAGATATTGTAATATTATGTTATATCCCTGTAGCTTGAGTAGTTTTCAATATTCTGACCTCGTCCCGTTTGGATGAGACCAAAGAGTCTTGCAAACCATCACCCCATTTATTCTGGATTACTGGCAAATGGAAAAGGGAAGAAATTTAAGCTTAAGTTGCTGGGATCCTTTTTATGAGGAATGGCATCAGAATAGTGACTGACATGTTCTGGAAATCTCTTTCTATTTAACGAACCACCTGGAAACTTACTAGCTTAAAACTCACATTTTATTTTGCTCACAATTTTTGGGGGAAGGCTGGAGTGTTCTCGTTTGGGATTTCCAGACGTTACAGCCAGATGATGGCTGGGATGTAGTGATCTAAAGCTCAACCTTGGCTGCATGGTTTAGGATGGCTCGCTCCCATGGCTGGCGGTCTGTGTTGGTCATTATTGGCTGGGAGCTCAGTCAGGGCAGTCAGCTAAGAGGCCTCGGTTGCTTTCCATGTGGGTTTCTCTGTGGAACTTCTTGGGCTTTCTCACAGCATGGCAGCTGGATTCCAAGAAAGAGCAGGCTAAGAGGGAACTCTCCTAGACTGAACAGTCCAAGAGACCCGGGTAGAAGCTGCATGTCTTATAAGCCAACCTTAGCAGCCTCAGAATATTATGACAACCACATCCTCTTGGTCAAGTGAGGCACTAAAGGCAGCCCAGTTACAAGAGAGGAGAATTGGGCTCCACCTTTCAACGCGAGGACAAGCAAAGAACTTGCAGCTGTCTTTAATCTTACCACTGTGTATTTGTTTATGTGTGTGAGTGTGTGTGCACGCGTGTAATTAGAAGCAGATGTACCTGACTTAATTCAAAAGATTTGAGGGTTTTAGGGTCTGCTAAATTTGTACTGTCTTCCCTCTCTGGGCAGAATTTATTTAGATTCTGTTGGCTTACCTGAATCAGAAATTGAAGAACACCAGGAGACAGACTGGCCAAAAGATTTTAGTTTCTTTATTCTTTACAACCTGTGATGCTTGGTGGTCTTGTATTGCTTCTTTGCCACCCAAAAGTAGGATTCTTCAACCCTCTAAACAGAACTGTGGGCCCCTGACCTGGGACTGCTCACTTTGAGGGGGGGAGTTGGATGACAATGTTTGGGCTGCAGCATCTGTCCAAATCTTTACATGCACGACCAGAAGCCTCTTCTTGGGAGAGAGGAGTGTGCTGGGCTGAGGGGAAGAACAGAACACAAATATTTTGAACATTTTATTTCTCTCAGGGCAGAAATTAAAAGTGCACAGGGATGACAGTCAGGATTTTCTTTTGCCTTATTTAGAATATGACTGGGAAAGCTATTCTTTAAGATTTTATGGGGAAGAACAGATGAATATGATTTTTAAGAGATACTTTTGACACAGAAACTTTAATCAGTATTACAGCCAAATAAAAATAAATAAAAAGAAAATCTGAAACCAAAGATCAAAGGATCTTTAGTACTGTATAAATCCCCTTCCTTTCAGGCAGTTCCTTGGAGGAGAATACAGACCGTGAACATCGCTTAATGGTAAAGGGTGTTAAGGCCACGTTCTTCCCACAAGAAGGAAAACTCGAAATCTCAGGTTTCATGGGGCAAGTATTTCCATAGAGCTCCCCAAATAGTTTTGAAATATTGAATGTAAATTGACTTTTCATACGTCCATTAATTTAAGAATACACGATAGAAGCTCACTCTGGAAAGCAATTTAAGCATAAAATTTTTTGCAAAATGGAGTCCTTTGATGAACTGAATGATTATCTAGGAATTTGTCTTATTTGGGGGTGTCTTTATGTGGATTGACTTGTATTAAGTAAATATTAATATAAATGTAAAAATATGGATACATAGCATTATTGAAGCTGCTAGGGAATTTAGGTGCTATCTAATTCAACTGAAATGAGCTAAGGTAATGCAAGTGTTTTAGAAATTGTAAAATGCTGTGAAATGCATTATTATTGCCCAGACTTCTATGATATTTTGTACCGAGGATAATAGACTTCCTGTCTCCTTGTTTTCAACCCAGTGTTGCAAATTGCCTCCTAAAATGTATAAGAAGGGATATTGTTATTTTATTTGTTGTTTTAGAGTTCTGTTTCCTTAAAATAGGATTACATCTCTGAAACACATTTGCAGCCTTGGGAGATCCTTCTAGTGCAATGACCATGATTCAAATGGCTTCTTACAAATTAATAGTAGTAGTATCTGAACTACTGACCTAGGCCTGTAATGGAGTACCCTTTCGAGGAGCAGACAATTCCAAACAGGAGTTGGAATTAAAAAAAAAAAAAAAAAGTATTTTTATAGTTATATAGGTTTTCTCCATAAAAGTTAAAGTTCACTTAAAATAACAGCAGCACAGAAATTTTTACTTCCTATAAGTGACAAAATGAGCATTATTTAAAAAATATATATTAAAATAAATTGATATCCTTTTCCTAATCTCAATTTGTCAATCTCTGCTTGACTCACTCATGGTGTTTGTTTCTGGGCTAATTAGAACTCACTTAGAATCTTCTCTTGGGACCCAAAGTCATGTAGGCCCTTACACTCTTTATGGCTTGCTAACTTGCTGGAACTAATGAGAGTTCTACTTGAATTGAGTGGTTTTTCAAACCCTTTGCTGTCATTACTCACCTGACAAACATACTCATTATCATAGTCCATTAGTGCTAGTATCAGCGATTTTTTAAGAGGGGAAATATTTCTTCAGGGTTTGCAGATCATAATTTGGGTGAGGGGACAGGGTGGCGTTGGCAAGTGTGAAGTACCTAAGGGGCCCAGGGCTTATTTTGGTTGTCACCCCCACCTGGAGAATCACCACTTTTATCAGTTTACGAACTCCTGACTCAAGGCTTACAAAAGTGCAACCCTTCTGGGCACCTTCTGCTCCAGCCTAACGGGTATGCCTATAGAACACCCATGGTGCTTTTCCTTCAGTTGCAATAGATACGATTTCTTTGCTTCTGTAACAACTTCTTTCTCCTCCATAACCTCTGCATACCTCCACGCATAGTGTCATACTACTTGTTCAAGAAACTGTGCACTATTTTCCTTAGAACTTTTAAGTATACTTTGACCTTAACTGTGTAAACTACCAGCTTCATAGGAGGAATACATGCATTGGGGTTGCTATGGAACCGTGCTGCTATGGTGGGAAGCAGAACTGGCAGGTCTTGGCATTTTATTAATTGTGAAGAGTAGAGAGAATGAACCTGAAAAGAGTACTCAGAGCTTTTGTGCTTGGGTGAACGGCTAGGGATGCCATCAATAGGGAGAGAGGATGCAGGGGAAAGAATAGATTTAGCAGGGAGGATAATACATTCCCTTAGACATATCCTAAATTTCATGTGCAGATGCCTGAATGGTAACAGGAAATGTGGACCAGAAGTTTAGTAGGGAAGCCAGTTGGGAATCTGGACTTAGATTTGGTAATCCTCAGAAGAGTTGACTGAGGAAGCCGTGGGGATTGAACTAGGGTTAGAGCCAACAGGAGAACCATCACACACGGCTGTAAGGAGAGGGAAGGACACAACATCTTAGAGGAAATTCTAATTTAAGTAGAAGGAAAAGAAACCAGAAAAGGAGCAATCGCGAAACTAGGACGTGAGCTAGGACGGCAGAAGGCAGGAAAAGAGCAACACCAAGATGGTGGAGTTGGTTAACAGTAAATGTTCCAAGGATTTAGAAATTGCCTGAAGATAAACTACCTACTCCCTGGAAGCTGCTACAAGTCAAATGCAAAATCTAATGCTTGTCTGGTCTTACAATTTCACACATCTACATTGGATCCTTATGGAAACCCTTGTTTAGATCAATGTCTTTAAGGATCCCCATGTCTTTGTAAAAATTAAAAGCAATTACTCTCAGATGAGATAGCAGCCTTTCTAGGGTGGCAACCAAGTTGTCTCTGGTCACTCTCTGGTTAGAATACTGTGTTCTAAATTAATAGGCTCCTATGATAGCTTAATTCCAACAGAAGCGGTCCATTTGTATAGTTCAATCTGTTCAGAAAATAGAGTGGACTATAATCTCTAAGATATCAGCTGTCATTTCCTAAAGGGGTACAGTATTACAAAAACACAGAATAGGACAATAGACAATTTTTTAAAAATGTGTAGAAGATTGTGTATAATTCTTACAGTGGGTTTCATTCTGGAGGTAAGAATTGAGGGTCACATTTAAGACACGTAGCCGTAGGTCATCAGAGCACTTCCCATTCCTCTCAACTTCAGCATACTGAAAGCAGCATCCGGAGATTTTGATGTTTATTTTCAGGTGTTGATATTAGGAATACATTTCTTAAAGTCATTAGTAAATAGAATGACCAACCACTCTGGTTTACCCAGGACTTGTGGTGATAACACCTAGACAGTCTATGGGAAACTAGGACAGTTTGGTCAGTCCACTAAGAAATCACTTTTAAAATTCCTCCCAACCCCATATTCTATGATTTGCGTTGCTATGCATTTGCTGAGAATTAATGAATCTTTTCTTGCTTTAAATACATAAACTGATATTTTACCTAGTTTTATTCCCTCAGGAAATTTGTCTCATGGAATTAATATTCTTTGAAGAGACACAGGCGTTTCTTACAAGCGAAGGGGACCTGAGTGATTGCATATGCATTTTGCCCTTCTGGTTGGAATTGGGGAAGTAGAGCCAAGTAAGGAACAGCTGCCCATGGGGCCCCTAATATAGAGCAGGGCTTTTTTTCCCTTGCTCTAATTGAATTACATCTTTTTTCTCTTTACTTCATGGTCTGTTTTTCCATATTCTTGGAACGTAGACTTAAATAATTCATGATTTCCCAAGTATTGGTTTAGTAGGTATAGTTGCCATTTCTTGAGTTGATTATACTTTCTTGAGGTTGCTTTTGGAGTTTCTTCATATGCAGAGCTTTGCAGATAAAAGAAGTGTGTCCAGTGAGGAGGTGATTAAGGGCACAGTCCAGCCAGCAGGGGCAGGAGGAGCATAGGGGGCTTGCTGTCAACTCCTGAGTCACCACGCTTTTATACAGCCCAGGAGTTCTTAACTTTTCATGTGTTCTAGGTCTGGTTGGCAGTCTGGTGAAGCCTACCTAGGTCCATTCTCATAATAATATTTTTCATACATAAGATAAAATAGGATTATAGGGGCAGCTGGGTGGCTCAGTTGGTTAAGTGTCTGTCTTTGGCTCAGGTCATGATCTCAGGGTCCTGGGATCAAGCCCCAAGTCAGGCTCCCTGCTCAGTGGGGAGTCTGCTTCACCCTCTCCTTCTGCCCCTGCCCCCTGCTTGTGCTTGCTCTCTCTCTTTCAAATAAATAAAATCTTAAAAAAATAGGATTATAAAAGAAACCAGTTATATTAATATAGCTATCAAAATATTAAAAAATAAAATTTGTGATATATATAGCTCTTTATTAGAGCATTAAATGATAATATCTAGTGCTGATTCTAATTATTGTCATAATTTAAATGTTGCAGCTATTTTTCAAGAAGTATTGCCATATATTCCTTCTCTCCCTGTAAATGTGTTATGTTCTCCCCTGGAGAAGTTGGGCCTCACTCCTCTCCCTTTGAATCTAAGCTGGCCAATAGAATGTAGTAGAAGTGATGTTCTGGGACTACCAGTGGCAGGTCACAAGAACCCTTATATAAGAAGAACCTTTTGCCTAAATGTCTTACTTGCAGTTGGGATGCTCCCATTTCAATCCCTTAGCCTTAGGCTATGGGAATCCCAAATCATATGGAGAGGCCATGTTTTTCACACTGATTGCTGGCCCCAGATAAGTGCTAGCTTGTGGACAACACCAATTCCCAGTCATGTCAGTGATCTATCTTGGACATCCAGGCCAATTGAGCCCAATAATGTGGTCTTGCTGACAACTCTGAGGGATTTCTTTTCCCCTTTATCTGAAAACACCTTAAAAATCTCCTATTTTGTCCTTGGCTCAATCTTACTCAGGATTTTTTGGTAGGGTTAAATGAGGTTTTGTCCATTAAGATTCCACATGGGCCCTATAGGAGTTAATGGCCTCCATGCTCTCCAAGAGAGCAAAAAGTGACGAAAAACTTCCCCTGAAAGTGAACATTGGATCTTTTTTCTCCAAAATTGATTTACGCTTATTCTATCATGCCATTTGCACACTGTGCCTGATATTAAAGCAGAGTTCAGGAGCCATGAATATATTGAACAACTATTTACTGGATTCATGTTTTATTATGTGCCAGGTGCTTGGCCTTATGATGGGGATAAAATGGTGAGCAAAACAGTTGTAATACCTGCATGGAACTCACTGCCTAGTATGAGAGACAGAAATGTAATCACACATACAATTATAAACTGATAAAATTAACAACTGTGCTGTAGGAAACATTTAGAGAGTTCTGAAACCATATGTCATGAGGGCCTGGACTGGAATGGAAGAGAATCCAACTAGGTGAACTATATTTAAAGCTAAAAACAACCATTTGTATATTATTACTAATAATAAATGTATCCAGAATTTCTCAAATTGTTTCCTATGAAACTGGCTGTTTTATAAGTATCACATGGGAAAAAGATAACAAAGTCAAGTGAGCTTGGAAAATTTTGGACTAAACACAGAAAAATAACTTCTTTGCATCTGGTCTTTTCAAAGCCTTTTATATAGTAATATGGATTGTGTAATTTCCAGAAGGGATATAGTATGTGCTGTTTCTCAAAGACGCTTAACCACGTAATCCTTTTATTCACAGAGCAGCTCATGCCAGAATTTTAGGGAAACACTCTGAGTACAAAGTAATCTCACACTTAACCTAAATCCTTGCAAGGGCTCCACAGGGTTGGGTATTCATTTGTATTAGGTAAGATTAGTTCTTCTGTGAATTACAAAGACCCGAAATAGAAGTTTATGTCTCCTTAGTAATTGCAACTCCATTTATCTTCTTGCTTCACCATGTGTTGCTTTCATTCCCAAAGTCACTCTGTGGTCCAGTATGGTTGCTGGAGCTCCAGCCTTTGTAACCACATTCTAAACAGCAGGAAGTATAAAAGGAATCTCCCTACAAGTCACACATGACACCTCTTCTTACATCTTATTGGTCAAAACTTAACTAAATGGCCATAACTCGCTGGAAAGGAGGCTGGGAAATGTAATTTTTGGACTAGGTAACAATATATTCAGCTAAAAGTTGGAGTTTTATTTGTTTGTTTGACTAAGGAATTTTTACTAGGAGGCAGCTGGTGGTCTCATTTTACAGCTGAGAAAAATGGGCCCCAAAAGGGGTGCCCAAAAAAGCTCAGGGATAGGAGAGACAGCACAGATTCAAATCCAAGCTTCCAGATTCCTTGAGTCTCTCTAGTTCATGACACTATCCCTATTTACACATTTGGGAGGGATCAGAATAGAGCCTTTGAAAGGATGTGGTATAAACAGATAACGGGTCTAAACCTGGTGATCCAAACAGATAACACTACTGTCAAGTATAATTTTAAGGGAAAGGTAGGAATATATATTAGAGGTATATCCCCACATTTGGAAATTAGCAGCCCCTGACTAACAAAATCTGTAAGTGAGGTGTGACTGCCTTTCGCTATGGATGTGTTACTAAAACCAGGATTCTGTTTGTCGGGCTGCTGTGCACGCCAGGCCTGCTCTGCGTCAAATGACTTGTCCCAGCTTTTCTTCATTTGTAACATCAGTGATGCTCTGCTGCCCTGGGTCCTGTCTGAAGCCATCTGTTTGCCTCTCTTTATTTACACGATAACATCACCTGATGGCAATTTAGTGTCTGGATAAAAAACATTGCTCTTACCTAGATCGAGCTGGGTTTTTGTCTGGTTGCACGACAGTGGGCTAATCCCTCTGACTGCGTTTCTCAGGCAGTGGTAGCGTGTGGAGAGATGGTGTCCATCAAGCCCGCATGGAGGGTTTGCACAAAGGTGGTGGACTCATCGCACTGTGTCAGGACAGACTGGGCTGTGCTCAGCGGTACAAATGGCAGCCATCACTCTGCCGTCTTGTAGCACATTCTTGGTACCAATGAGAACTCGTCATCTCTGTGTTCCCAGCGTCCTGGATAGCCCAGAACAGGGTGGATACTCTTCACATCTTTGTTAAATAAACAGTTGAGTGAGCAAGTGAGTCAATAGTGAATTGGATAGAACTCTGATTAAATCCCAGGCCCTCTCTACCATCCATATTGACGGTGCAACTGCTGGATCTGGGATAGATCAGAAGGAACAATCGCTTGTTGGCAAACACCTTGGGTGGTTGCCCTGGGGACAAGGCTCTAGTTCTGAATCAGAGTGTGGACACTGACAAGCCAGATCCCTTCCTCTCCCTTCAGCCCATCACAGGGCAGGGGCCTGGGTGTGGAGGCGCTTTCTCCTTGAGAGATCCAGGGAATGAGGGGGTCTAGAACAGAGTCTCCTCTCACAGATGCAGGTATTTATAATTCCAGTCTTCACCACCGTGGTGGTTTTTCTTTCTAAAACCCCGGGGAAAAGGGAAGCAGGCAGGATCCTAGGAGTAGGGTTCAAGCTCAGCAATGCTTCCTCTGGCAAAGAAATATAGACACGTTCCTCTGACGTAGAGTGGGTCCCAGAGTGCTGACTCCTAGATCCTCCTGAGGGAAAACTGGAAAATTAGCCCCTAGAAATATGGATCTGTCTTGGAGATTCTGGAGTTCTGGCAATATGAAAGCAGAGGCTTTTCTGGAAGCCCATGAGTCCCCCTCACTCCTCAGGTGAAGTATCCTGCCTCGAGTCCTCTGACTTCACTCAGGTTGCTTTTCTTGTGCTATAAAGGGGGATCGAGAGTTTGCTTCATAATTTGGGCTAGGTTCAAGCTTGATAATGACCCCAGAATGCTGAGAGAAGGGTGTCAAGTTGTGATCTGTTGCCTCAATCTCTTATCAGCTATACAGAGATTAGCTGGACTGGAGCGTGTTATGTCATCACCATCTTTGATAACTCTCCTCGTCTCTGTTTTCCTTCATTTAGTTGATTTGTTTTCATGAATGGCATATTGACATCTATATACATGCATATGTATGAGTGTAGGGGAGGTGAGTCTAGGCATTTGTTAGCTATCTAATGGAGTGGCTTCCAAAATGGGGCATGAAAGATAATCCATGGAAAAGCAGATAGAAAATTCCTAAAACCTTTATTTTAATTTGTTCTTTTTTATCCTATCCTTTGAAAGTTTTACCTTTGTATATGTTTGATTATATAAATAATATGTATTACATTACAAATTTATCATTAAATTTATAAGTAAATAAATATTGAGAATAGATTAAAATTTTATTAAGTCTAGAGAAGGAATATTTGACATTTATTTGAATTTTAATGCCATAGTGGTGTTTAATAACTATAGTAAGAATCCCCTTTAAAAATACTTACTAGTAAAATATGGGCTATATATGATACACATCGTTTTATATGTATATGATTTTACAGAAGCTTTTAAAAGTGAACGATAGAATATAAAATGAGAAATTTGACTTCAAGAAGCTTAAACATAAGTTAACCTTTATGGAAATCTAAAAAAGTGAAATGGTCAAAAGAAGCAAGTTTTCATTTTCCTAAGGCCTTGGTCTGTTTTTTTTTTTTTTTTTAAGATTTTATTTATTCATGAGAGAGAGAGAGAGGGACAAGTAGACTCCACGCTGGGCGTGGAGCAGACATGGGGCTCAATCCCAGGATCCTGAGATCAGGACCTGAACTGAAATCAAGAGTTGGAGGCTTAACTGACTGAGCCACCCAGGCGCCCTGAGGTCTTGGTCTTTTGTATTGATTTTGTATCTTATTTCAGGAGCTTCCGAGTGCTTTCAAGGTAAGTCTCAAACTCATTTGTTCCGACTACGGAGTCCGGAGTCCGCCGTGATCTGGCCTCATCACCCACCTTGTCCCTGGGTGCCTGGAGGCCCAATCACACCCATCTGCTTACCGCTCTTGGGTGGAATCAACTATTTCTCCTTTCCCTTCCTGTGTGCCTAGCTTCCCCCACCTCTCCTCCCGGCTCTCCTCCCCTTTCCACCCCAACACTCCTTTCCAGTTACTCCCTTTTGTCCTTTAACACTAGACTTAGTGTTATCTCTTTCAAAAGTATCCCTAAATCCCATTTGATCTAATTCTCCTTCCCCGTGTTCCTACAACACCGAGGGCGTATTTTTATCATGTGCCTGTATTCTGAAATTATGCTTTACTTTTACGTCACCTTGAGGACAGAGGCCACGCCTCATTTGACTTTTTATATCTGCAGGGGAAAGGACAGCATTTGGCATGTAGCCGATACTAGTGAATGAGAGAGTGGGTAAGCGAAAGAGTGAGATGCACGGACTGTGCAGTCGGTTCCTGCTCAAGGACTTCTAGGGACTTGGGAAGCTAACGGGAGGGATGTCCCTGTCATGCTGGGAATCTTGTGAACAAGGGATGGGTGGAGGGTGGTGGGTTCCTAAGAACCTTAGCAACTGACTGGGAGGTGCTGACCGTGTTGGGGAGCCCCGGGTGTCTGCCACGGAACCCAGTCTGGGAACCATTCAACACCAGCGTTTATTTAGAACTCTTGAGCCAGAAACTGGCACTTTGTGAGATGCGCTTCCCACGGGTACGAAGATACTCTATGCCAGAGAGCTCAGGCTCATTCCTCTTCTTAATGGAGTTCTCTGAACTCTGCTATTCCCAGTAGGTGCCTCACATTTCCCTTCTCCCCCGGTGAGCTGGCGGCCTTTCCTGCAAGCTCCTCCTCCACACAGCTTGCCTCCTCCCTCCTTCCTGCACCTTCCACCTGAACGGTTGATGGGCCCCCCCGTGGAGCAGCACCTGAGGAACGGAGGGGCCTGGCGTGGCTTGCCGATCAGGAGTTTAGAGCACTCTGGGGATTTACTGCCTTCCCAGCCTGTCGGCCTCCCGCGGCTTCTTCGCCTCTAGACGCTTGACACGCCTCCTGTGGTGGTAGCTAGGGAGCGGCTGGAGGATCTTCTGTTTGCTGTGAAAGAGTTTCACAGGTTACCTTTTCTCATTTGCATAGTGTGCCTGCACCTGCTCTTGTTTGGTTTCTTTTCTGGTGAAGCTATAAAAGGCAGAGCGAAAATGAGAACACACTGGTGCCGGCTTAGAGCCATGACATTGGCTACTGCAAAGGGACCCAAGTTTTGCTCTTTGTCCAAAAGTTAAAGTCTCTATCATAGTACCGGTGAGGGAGTCATTTGTAACTGAGGGGATCAGAGAGGTGTCGTCAGTCTTTTATGCTCCTCGTGTGTGAACCTGGTGTGTATTTAGTGATATCCGATGGGTCTGAATGAACTGAAGTGGCTTCTAACACTGCTGAAATTATCTTATTCATCTGAAAGCGCCATTGAGATGAGGCAGAGCAAGCTGGCTGCATAGTGCAAGTACGAAGGGAAGGAAATAGTTAAAGTATTTCAACTGCTAAAAAGGGCTTTTCCATTTTTCTGGGAAAGCAGCAGTTTGCATAGAAATCACAGCTTTTATACATTAAGTACTGTTATGAGTCTCTTCCCCAAAGCTGTGTGAGAAATGTACATCCCCCCCCCCAAAGAAGAGCAGAATTAGGACCAAAGGTGCACGTATCTTCATGCTAAGGTTTTTCAGGTGACAAAAAGAAGGGAGAGATGGGTTGGTATTCCAAAAATAGAAGATTCATTGGTAACAGCTCTGTCACACTGGGCTGAGTTCAAGCCTCACTCCGGGAGGAAAATTTTCACCACGATTTTTATAAACTCTACTGTTTTACTATCTTCTCTTTTCCCATCTAATTCTACCATCTCCCATCACAGGCAGATGCAAATCACATCACATTAATAAGGAGCATGCCAGAATATTGGCACCAAGTAATGAATGTGCCCTTCAAGGTCTCAAGTTATTTGAATAACAGTGGTCAGAGAAGCTGGGTTAAAACCAGAAAGCCATAAATGATTATTGGCAAGAAATGATGTAGAAAATAGCAGAGGTATTTAAATTTGATTTTTTGAGCCAAAAAAGGGCGTAAATTATGTAAATATAAGGCAAATATTGAGGATATTCCAATTCAGGATATTCAGGTGGATCCTGGCATATAATAAAGTGCTCTGTTCATTAATGATTTTGAAATCCATACATTCTATAAGTAAAAACGCACGTTAGGAAGAATAGTAGAATCCCAATTAAGAATAGCAGATATCCGGGGGGGGGGGGGCAACATGAAGGGGTTAAGAATTCTTTGATAATTTTGCTTTGTGTATCTTTATATTATTTTGGACAAGAAAGATTTTTCATATATTATTTAAACTTTTTATAAAAGAACAGCCAGTCTGGAAAAGAGTATGGAGGTTCCTCAAAATGTCAAAAACAGAGCTACCGTGTGACCCAGCAATTGCTCTACTAGGTATTTACCCCAAAGACCACAGATGTAGTGAAAAGAAGGGGCATGTGCACCCCAATGTTCTTAACAGCAATGTCCACAATAGCCAAACTGTAGAAGGAGCCGAGATGCCATTCATCAGATGAATGGATAAAGAAGATGTGGTTCATATATACAATAGAATATTACTCAGCCATCAGAAAGGATGAATACCCACCATTTGCATTGACATGGGTGGAACTGGAGGGGATTATGCTAAGTGAAGTAAGTCAAGCAGAGAAAGACAATTATCATATGGTTTCACTCATATGTGGGACATAAGCAAGAGCACGGAGGACCATAGGGGAAGGGAGGGAAATCTGAAGGGGGAGAAATCAGACAGCAAGATGAGCCATGAGAGACTGTGGACCCCGGGGGAAAAAACTGAGGGTTTTCAGAGGGGATGGGGGTAGAGGAAGGGGGTAACAGGGTGAGGGCACGTGTTGTGATGAGCACTGGGTGTTATAAGCAACTAATGAATCATTGAACACTACATCAGAAACTAATGATGCACTATACAGTGGCTAAGTGAACAGAATAAAAAATAAACAAAAAGAAGAATAAAATGACAGAAGCCAAACTAACTGTGAAGACGTCCAATAGTATATGAAATTGGGTGTATAAGGCAAGAAAGGAAAGTATTACACCTATATTTGGGTACAAAGCAACATGAAGGAAAATACAGATAAGGCAGCAGGAATAAGACAGATCTGCATGTGATTCTGACTCAGTCCTTACTGGTTGTGTAATCTAGGGAATGTTACTCTAAGCCAGGGCTTTCAAAAGTGGGGTCCATGGACACCTTGCTTTATTACTAATTGCAGAGTTCACCCAAAACGCAGATCACTAGTATTTTAAAACCATCTCAGGTGATTCTTATGCGTGCTCAGGTTTAAGAACTTCTGCTCTCAGTCTTGGCTTCCTTGTGTGTAAAGTGTGGTGCCAGTGTCACAGCATGTTTATGAAGCTTCGATGATAATGTATATTAACGCAATGCCTGGCACATTAAAAAAACTGAATTCATATTGTTATCTTATCATTTTAATGGGCATATTATTACTAGTAATGCTACTATTAATACCAGACTGTAATTACTGCTACTATTATTAGATACCAATGTCACAGCATCTTTATGAAGCTTTGGTGATATAAAATAAACATTAATGCAATGCCCAGCACATTAAAAAAAACCTGAACTCCCATTATTATCTTGTTATTTTAATGGACACATTATTATTATAATACTATTATTAATACCATACTGTGATTAGTTCTATTATTAAATTACTGCTACAAATCTTTCTTATCCATCATAAGTATTTAAGATGAATACACTTTGTAACCCTCATAACCACCTTATGAAGCACTATTATTATCCTTCTTTATCAGTCAAGCAAGCTGAGACTTAAAGACTGTAAAGAGGGACAATATTTGGAACCAAAAGTCTGACTGGAACTCTTACATGCCACGCTAGATTCCTTCATTTCAGCATGAAACTATGTTCTAAGTATTCGTATGTGGCTTTTAAAAAAGTTAACAATATATCTTGGTGATACTGTCATATGAGTGAAGAGAAAGCTATCATAACCTTTTTATGACTACATTATATTCCAGAGTAAGAATGTAACATGATTTTTGAACTACTATCTTACGGATAAGCACTGACGATTTTTATTTTTCTGTTTTTTGCTTTTATAGAAAATACAGCAGCAAAAAATAGCCCTTATTGTATGGGAGAATTTCTTCAGGCCAGTTGATTCCCAAAGTGGAGTCCATAGCCTACTTATATCTGAAATCAGAGGCTGCTTCTTAAAAAAATGCAAAAATACCTTAAAGAAACACATAATCAGCATATTATAAACTCTTCAGAGCCCCGGGGGTGGGAGGGAAGATAGAAGGCTTCCCAATTCATTCTCAAGGCTATAGAATTAATTCTAAAATTAGTCAAAGTTAGCGCAATGAAAGAAAATTAGAGGCTAATCTTAATTGACATTGATAAGAAACCTTAGCAAATCAAATGTGCCCATGCTTTAGAAGACTCATAAATGATTAAATCCTAGGAATGCAAGGATGGTTCTACTTCAGAAACAAAAAAAATCTATTAACATAATTCATTAAGGCAAAATTAGAACTTTCTCTCTTCCTTCCCCAAGACTGCACTTTGAATCTTTATTATGATAATGAGACAAAATTTTCACTATATGGAGAACCAGAGAATGGTAAGAGCTTAACTTTCCCTCTCCCTGCCTTATCAAATACAATCACAGTCTCCATCTACACTGCTCTGTTCCTCTACCCGAGTATGGGTATCTTAGATACCCAGACTGTCCAAGTCTCCAGAGTCCAGAGGGTCTTGGGAGTTAATGATGGAAATGTTGTCTATTATAGGGAGCTAAGTATGAATGAGCAGAGAAAACTATTCTAGGGGAAGAGAGAAGAATGGGATAGAAAGGGTTGAAGGAGGAACAGACTAATTGAAAACAGAAATTATGGGTTTTAACGATATCCCATCACAAGTCTCTCAACATATTTGGGACTCTGAGGGGAAAATTTCCTCAAGTTATTTCATCTAAGATTTAGAGCAAATGAATATAAAATCTAAGCATCTTTTCCAAGCAAGACTTTTGAAGGTATTCCATGTCCTTTTTTTTTTTTTTTAATATGCAGTCTCCCTCTTGAATGTGGCACAGAGGTATTTATATGCCTTGAATAAGGACAAAAGCTAATAATAGTGTGTCAAACTTATCTGCTTCCCACCTGAAGGAAAAATGATTACATGGTGGTATCAAGAGGATTTTTCTCAAAGGCTGCTCAATCTATAAAAGAGAAAGCATTTGATCAGTTTCAAGAACTGCTAAACAACAAAAATTGTCAGGTTAGAAATAGAAGGAATTTTCCTTAACTTGATATAAAATACAAGAAATCCACAGGAAACATCGTAAGTAACCAGGAAAGATTAATTGCATCCTACTAGAGTCGAGAACAAAACATGAATGTCTACCATTATTTTTACCACTGGCATTGCAGAACAATGCAGTAGAATACGAAAAAATATAACAAAGCTCACAACCATTAGAAAGAAGGAGGAAAATAATTATTGGCAAACCAATAATTGGTAAAACAAATCATTTTTTTTCTAGAAAAATACAATAGATTCAAGTGAAATACTACTAAATAAGAGAGGTCAGTAAAATGGAAATAACACCAACATGCAATGAGCAATAGCATTTCTAATTTAAAAAAGTCATAAGCAAAAGATTCTATTTTTGATTAAAAAAGACAAAAAATATCTAGATATAAACATAACAAGAAATTCATATATTACATGAAAAAAAAAAAACCCTCAAAACTTGGGTAAGTAGAACGACATACCAGTACAGGAAAATACTATTACAGAGATTCCCTTTTACATGAATCTAGAAATTCAAGTGGTTCCAGTTAGAATTGCAGCTAGTCTTTTAAAAAAATAGAATGGGAGAAGGTGATTATAACATTTTTAGGAAGAAATAAATAGACAACAATAGGCAAGAATTTTTTAAGAGGAGGTTAATTTGTGGAGGCTTATTCTATTATTTTTTTTTAAATGATTTTTTATTATATTATGTTAGTCACCATACAGTACATCCCCGGTTTCCGATGTAAGGCTCGATGATTCATTAGTTGTGTATAACACCCAGTGCACCATGCAATACGTGCCCTCCTTACTACCCATCACCGGTCTATCCCATTCCCCCACCCCCCCTCCCCTCTGAGGCCCTCAGTTTGTTTCTCATAGTCCATAGTCTCTCATGTTTCATTCCCCCTTCTGATTACCCCCCTTTCTTTATCCCTTTCTTCCCCTACTGATCATCCTAGTTCTTATGTTCCATAGATGAGAGAAATCATATGATAGTTGTCTTTCTCTGCTTGACTTATTTCACTTAGCATTATCTCCTCCAGTGCTGTCCATGTTGTAGCAAATGTTGAGAACTCGTTCTTTCTGATAGCTGAGTAATATTCCATTGTATATATGGACCACAACTTCTTAATCCAGTCATCTGTTGAAGGGCATCTCGGCTCCTTCCACGATTTAGCTATTGTGGACATTGCTGCTATTAACATTGGGGTGCATATGGCCCTTCTCTTCACTACGTCTGTATCTTTGGGGTAAATACCCAGTAGTGCAATGGCTGGGTCATAGGGTAGCTCAATTTTTAACTTTTTAAGGGACCTTGTGGAGGCTTATTCTAGATAAAGCCCAGCAATCAGGGTGGTGTCGTATTGACAGAACAGCTGGAAGTGAACGAAACAAAATAAAGTCCAGAAACAGATCCATGGATACAGGAGAATTTACTTGGTGATTAGGATGGCTTTTTAAAACCGTGGGGAAAGACTAAATTTCAGTAACCAATGTTGGAAAAGTTATCTGCCCATATGTTAAAAAAATTCATGTTCTATTATCAAGCTATATCATTCAGGCTAAATGAAAAAGCCCTATATTAAATATAAAGGAATTGAAAGGAAATATTGGAGATTATTTTTTTTTTGTATTCTTGCTTATATTCTGTGTAAGGCCTTCCTGAACAAGACAGAGGAAACTTTAGATGCAGGAAAAGAAAAGATGGAAAAATTTGTTTACAAAAAATTAAAAACTTCCCTATGATCAAAGAAATTGTAAGCAAAGCTAAAGTTCAAGCCATGAGGACAAACTATTTGCAATACACAGTACATGACAATACATATTATTACAGTATATGAAGAAATCCTATGAATTTTTTCTGAATGAAGAAAAACACTAATGGTGGGCACAGAGAAATGAACAAAATGACCAAAAAACACAAAAAAATTCTGAACCTTACTACTAATCAGGAGAATATTAATTAAAAAAAAGATAGATATTGGGTGCCTGGGTGGCTCAAGTCAGTTCAGCGTCTGCGTTCTGCTCGGGTCATGATCTCAGGGCCCTGGGATCAAGCCCCGCATCGGGCTCCCTGCTGGCAGGGAACCTGCCTATCCCTCTCCTCCCTGCTTGTGCTCTCTCTCTCTCTCTCAAATAAGTAAATAAAATCTTTAAAAAGATGTAGTATCTTTTTTGGCTCCCAGATTAGCACAGATTACTGAGATTATAAAAGTTAGCACTTATTGAATACTTGCCGTTTGCTATATATGTGCTTTATATATTGACATTCTTTTTTTTTTTTTTTTAAAGATTTTACTTATTTATTTGACACAGAGAGAGACAGCCAGCGAGAGAGGGAACACAAGCAGGGGGAGTGGGAGAGGAAGAAGCAGGCTCATAGCAGAGGAGCCTGATGTGGGGCTCGATCCCATAACGCTGGGATCACGCCCTGAGCTGAAGGCAGACGCTTAACCGCTGTGCCACCCAGGTGCCCCTATACATTGACATTCTTATCCTCCTAATAACCTTATTAGATATATTGGATATGTATGATTATTATCCACACTTTATAGATGAGGTTTTAATCGAAACTTACATTATTAACATTATACATTAACAGTTAGAAATCTGTAATTTATACTTGATTCTCTGCATACTACCTTTTTTGTATCCCACATCTTCCTCTTTTCTGGATTTACTTTTTGTTTGCTGATACATGTCTTCTAGTAATTCATTCATGGAACAACTGAAGAACTTTGATGATGTTGTCCATTGTTTTCTAGCACACAACACTGAAATCCATTTGGTTTTTAGTTTTTGTAGGTAATTTGTTTTAATCTTTGGAAAACTTAAAGGATTTTCTCTTACTCACTGAACTATTTTATTATGAGGATATATTTTTCTTTGACCATGGTAAATTATTTTCTTAATGGTTTTTCTTCCTGATATTTTGCTTTTTTTCCCCTTTGAAACATGTAAATAGATGTTAAGACTTTAGGGTATATTAGTATGTTTTATAATCTTCCCCCACCTCCCTATTTTCTATCTTTTTACTGTTTTTGTTTTGGGTAGAATCTATGAGCTTGATTTTGAATTTAAACTTCTAGCACTATCCATTGTACTATTTACTCAGTCTACTGATTAAAAAAAATTTGTTGATGATATAACACTATATGTTTATTATACTTCAATAAAAAATGTTTGTATGATAATTTTTAAAGTACCATATATCTAATTTGGTTTTTTTTTTCCACAGATATAGTTTCTAAAATATCTCTGGAAATATGCTCAAACTGGATCCTTCTATTTGCTCTATTTTGTGTGTTTTAGTATTGGTTCTTGACATTATTAAATTGATTATTGATTATTTGGTATCTCTCTTTTATGGTTCTCTGCTTATGTTTGTGTTTACAATTCCTTATTTGCCTACCCATGAGTCCTTGTTTTATTAAGTTGTCTCCAGTGACTCTGGGTGAGTAAAAATGCAATATGGAGAATTTTCTGAAGAGCAGTGTAATCTCTGCAAGTATTACAGTTTGGTTTCGTCCAAATATTAATTTATCAAGCAAAAACTGAAATCAGAACAAATTAAAATGTACAAAACTCCAATCCCAGTGGCAGAGTCAAAATTTTCCTGTATTCACAGTTACTCAGCAATAGGAAGCATTTCACAAATATCCAAACGTAAAAGTGGCAAAAATGGAAATAAATGGGAAAGGAGCACTACATACCAAAATGTAAACTAAGGACACTAGAAATAGAAAGCCAAAAAGGGCAAGTCAAGTAAGAGACTGCATAGGTAACTCTTTTCCTCAAGGCATTGGTAGCAGTGGAAAAAAATTATACGTCTGGCAAAGACAAGAAGAGAATTCAAGAAAAGACTCTCTCAATCTCTCTCCCTCTCCCTCTATCTCTCTCTCACACAGACACGTACATACACACACACGACTACAATTTAGCCTATAGCAAATAAAGATATTACCAGTTTATTTTTAGTTTGGTAATAATTTTTAAAATGTTTTAAAATAGTGCATTCACATTGTTCACCATTCAAAAAAAAAACCCACAAAAAATATTCATTGGAAATTCTCCCTTCATCCTGTCTTCTGTCTAGTTTCATTTCCTAAAAACAACAATGTTACTAATTCCTGGGTATCCTTCCAGAGATATTCTGCATATACAAAAAAATTTAAATTACACGTATATACATATAGTTTTCCTTAACCATTTCCTTTACCTAAATGATAGCATATTATAAACTGTGTGGTACCTTCTTTTAAAAGATATTATTTGAAGATTTTTCCATTGTATTACGTTAATTATGTCTTCATTTTTTGAGAGTTTTATTGAAGCATAATTCACATTCTATATAATTCATCCATTTAAAGTGTACAATTCAATGACTTTTAGTATATTTATAGAGTTGTGCAATCATCACTGTCATCAGTTTTAGAACGCTTTCATTACCCAGAAAAAAAAAAACCCAAACCAAACCCGTACCCCTTAGCAACCACTCCCTACTCCCTCTATCCTTCCCAGCCCCAAGCAACCACCAATTTACTTTCTGTCTCTATGGATTTGCCTATTCTAGAATTTCATATACATGAAATGATACAGTGGCTGTTTACACTTTGTATAATGTTTTCAAGGTTCACCCATGTTGTAGTATGGAACCAGTCTCTTTTTGAGAATGGACGGATGGCTAAAAAGACCCCATATATAAAATATATGTTTGGTTTGATATGTGGATGTCTATTAATTCCATTGCATTAATCACATTGATAATTCCGTGTATTTATATAGCAGTCACTCATCTCTATGTATTAATTCTCATCAATTACTTTAAAAAGAATCCCCTTCAGATGTTGTTAAGGTAACACAGTTTCTTAGGGAGATACTAAGCCCAACGCCCTGCTATATAGATTTATTTCACACAAAGAACTTTGTAGTAGAGGTCCTCCCTGATTGGTTGTTGGCGGTGGAGTTGAATGTTTTATCTGATTTAGAGGCAAGCTGAAGGTGTGTCCTAACTTCACCGTTTTTCCAGGGTATTTCATTTTTACACTTTGTACCAACCCTCAGTTTCTTCTTGAAAGGAGGTGGGTACATGTAGATTGCACGTGTTTCTATCTTCCCTCCTGTTCTAATGGAGAAAGGGCTTTACCTTCTCTCAGAGGTCAGTGTCACCTGGTGTCCTTTGCATCTGATGCCAGTCTTGCTTTCCAGGTACCTCAGGTGTCTCTTTTCTCTCCCTGTCTGCAGGCTTTCCCTCCTTCAGCTTACTTTCTAGCAGCACACATGCATCTTTTTATGTATGTATGATTAAAATGAGTCCCTTGAGCCCTCATTGACTTCTAGATACTGGCTATTCTCTCCTCATTCTGTCTTTGCTCCCTTGGTAATTCCTGAGAACATAAATTTGATAGTTGTCAACCTAAAGACAGCATTGGAAGCCAGTGAAATCTTTTTGCTTTTTCCAAGTATCAGACCCATATGTCCAACTGCCAACATGAAATCTCTACTGGGATGACTTAAAGGTATTTCAAACAAGAATAACCCGGAGAAAATCCTCTTTATATATCCTCTTCTGCCCCCGAGGCTGCCATTCCCAGCTGACAACTTGCTCCTCCTCTAGCTTTTCCCATTCCAGGACCTGGTATCATTTTCCACTATTGATTGCTTTGAGTTGTTCTTGACACTTCAACCAATATTGTATATTCTGTTCCTAGCTATTTCTCAAATCTGTCTGCCTTTCTTATCTCTCCTCTCACCACCCTACTCAATGCATTATCACCTCTTGTGTGAATCACTGGAATCCCTCTTATTTCCCTCCTGCCACTCTTGCCCTCTTCCACTCTACTGAAGCCAAAGTGATCCTTTTAATTTATGAATTGCATATGTAATCCCCCTGCTTACAAGCCTTTCCTGGCTTAATGTCATTCTTAGGATAAAGTCTCCAATTTTTTTTTAAAGATTTTATTTATTTATTTGACAGAGAGAGAGGCAGCGAGAGAGGGAACACAAGCAGTGGGAGTGGGAGGGGGAGAAGCGAGCTTCCTGCTGAGCAGGGAGCCCCATGTGGGGCTGGATCCCAGAATGCTGGGATCATGCCCTGAGCCAAAGGCAGACGCTTAACGACTGAGCCACCCAGGCACCCCTAAAGTCTCCAATTGTTACAGAGCCTCCAAAATCCTGCTTAATCAGCTTGCTCACCTACCTTTGTGTTCCCAACTCTCATGGCTCTCCTCCAGATTGTATAGTCCAGGCACTCCTGCTGCTTTTCAGTCTTTTTAATTTATGGGGCTCTTTCCCATCTCTCACTTTTCATGTATACTACTTTCTCTCTCTAGAGCATGCTATCCCCATAGCTTCATGCAGTTTTCTTCTTATCATTTAGCACAGTTTGTGCTATGCAGCTATTCGTGGGTGATTATGTTCAATGTCAATTTTCTCTAAAATATTCTAAGTTTCATGAGAGCAAGGACCTATGCCTCTCTGGCTCACCAAACAACAGAGCAACTGGTATATAGTGGATACTCAAAAATATATATCGGATATAAAAACAGGCAATAGCTAATCATTTTATGCCTGTTATGTGCCAAACACTGTAATACTTTTATATGTGGCATTTCATCTAATCCTTACTATCACCTCCATGAGGTATTATGTCTCTTATTTTTGCACTTGAGGAACAGAAAATTGGAGAAGCTAAGCAATTTTTTCAAGGAAGGGAAGGCTTATTTAGGATTCCAACTTTGGTCTGTCTGGATTGCAATCTGGTGAATGTTCCATTGTACCAGTTTGCTTTTGGGGCAAATAGTAATAGATGAATCAGCCAGTGTATTTGTCCTACACTAATTCTTTATTCGTCAGGTATCAGTGAAGGGAGCCTGGAGAGAATGAGGGCACAGTTGAGAAGTGACTGAAACTACAGAACCACTTAGACCCCGGGTATGTGTGCAGTGTAGGTAGATGGGGACATCAGGGGGATTCTCGCTATTAGGGAGTTATGAGCAGATGAGGGCATTGAGTGCTCAGGGATGGATGGGCACTAGAAGGAAGAGGGAAACAGATGCAGTCTTCCTTACTTTGAAACGTTACCGGGGCCTTGCCGTGATTATTTTGGAGGGTATCAGAAATAAATACTAAAAATGATTCAGATCTACTGCTTCCTCATCAATCTTATGAAAATATTCACTCCTCTATGTGGAGTGAGAGCCTTGTTTTATTTATATTTGTTTCTTTGGCAGGGGTCAGTATCTGGCAAGGCCACTGGATCATATTTGCTAATTGAATGAATGGACGAATGAATATATGTATTGATCAATAAAAACGCTTTTCTTTACATATCATTCTTCTCTTAGGAACTTCTAGGTACCCTGGATTAAACAGGGGATTAGCTCTAAAGATGGGGATTTCAGTACCTTTGCCAGGCACCATGGAGATATTATAGAGCATTGGGTTTTTGGCAGAGATTATAAGATCTGGATATTGTTATTGAAATACTTAGCATTGTGAGTAAAAGTTCTAGGAAACTTCATGGTCTCTGGGACAGTATTTGAATTCAAGGGGAAAGGAACTTATTTTGGAAACTTCAAGCAGGAACTCTGCATTAAATAAATACAATTATTTATTGGAATTTATTAAACATTCTTAAAGGCTTTGGGAATTTCTAGAAAATGTAACCATGGAAACTATGGGAGTGTTGAGAACAGTGAAAGTGTCTACAGAAGTAATTTTTATATTTATATAGAATATAAGCACTTTATGAATTTAGGAAATAATTCATAGACTAGTTTGTCCAAAAAATATAAATTTTGATACAACATATTAAAATGTAGAATAGAGGTTATTTTCTCAATATTTATTAGTCAGGTACTATAGTCTAAGCTCTCTCTTAAGCATTAATTATGGATTTATGCAATAATAGATATAATTTTTTTAAACAAAGAGGATATAAATATCTTTCTTTAAGAAATTTAGTAATGTTTTAGGATTTGGGTTTTTTGTTTTGTTTTGTTTTGGGTTTTTTTTCCCAGTTAGAAGCAGCAATTGAAAGCTGGAGAAAAAAAATAACTTTAAAAAAATGAAAATCTCACCCTGTTCTGGACATATTGCCTTCTCTCAGGTCAAGCAGAGACAGAAAGAGAGTATTTATTTTCAAATAAAAAAATATTTGATGGGGGAAATAAACTCACTGAATAGAATGTTTGCTACATGGGCCTATGCCTGAATAGCCTCTTTCAGGAACAAATCATTTATTTTATGGGTATTCATTTTTTTTCTTCAGGGTTAAAGTGTGAAAATATATTTGTTAACTAGCAATTGGTCTCATTATTTTTCTTAAGGAAATGAATAAAAAACCCCACAGGAAAATAAGATCTGTGTGTCCTTGGCTTTGACACTAATCGTAACATGTAAAAATGTAATGATTCCATTGCCTGAGAGCTACCAGTTTATGCCCTTCCACATATATATGGATCATTCACCATAATGACTGAAGAGGGATTTTGTCCTCAAACTTATGGTTAGTATAGATTCATCAATGATCTATAGAGGTAATAAAATTACGTGGATAAAGCCAAACTATAGTTTAAATCTGACCTCATGTTTCTCAAAAGGTATACTTTTCACTTTTAGGTCTTCTGGGGATTACAAGGTCTAGATTTCTTTTTGAGACTCAAGACATCAAAGCAACCAGAGCACCATGGACCTTGTTTCAAATGGCAACACCAATGAACATGGGAATGCAGATAGCTCTCTCAGAACCTGCTGTCATTTCTTTTGGGTCGATACCTCTACCCTACTATCATAGGGTCGTTTAATTCTTTGAGGAAGCTCCATACTGTTTTCCAGAGTGGCTGTGCCAAGTACATTCCCACCCATAGTGCACCAGGGTACCCTTTTCTTTAATCCCTTACCAATACTTGTTATCTTTGTTTTGGGTTTTTTGTCTTTTTTTTTTTTTTTTGATGAAAGTCACACTAACAGATATGAAGTGATATCTCATGGTGGTTCTGATTGCATTTCCCTGATGATTAATTAGTGATATTGAGCACACTTTACTATTACTTGTTTATTTGTATGTCTTCTTTAAAGAAATGTTTAGTCAGTTCCTTTGTCCATTTTAAAATTTAAAAAAATTTTTTTAAGAAAATGTTTATTTAAATTCCAGTTAGTTAACATACAGTGTAATATTAGATTCAGGTGTACAATTTAGTGATTCAGCACTTCCACACAACATCCAGTGCTCATCACAGCAAGTGCTCTCCTTTATCCCCTATCACCTATTTAACTCATCCCTCCACCCACCTCCCCTCTAGTAACCATCAGTTTGTTCTCTAGAGTTAAGAGTCTGTTTCTTGGTGTGCCTCTCTCTTTTTTTCCCCTGTGATTGATTTGTTTCTTAAATTCTACATACGAGATCTCACTCACTAACCTATTTTTTTTTTTTTAATGGAGTGATTGCCAGGAACTGGGAGGCGGAGGATATGGGGAGGTGATAGCCAAAGGGTACACAGTTCAGTTATTGAAGATGAACAGGTCCTAGAGATCTGCCCACAGGAAACAATACTGTGTTATATACTCAAACATTTGCTCAGAAGGTATATCTTAGGCTAAGTGTTCTTGTCACAAAATAATAATAATATAATAAATGAAAAGGGTGGGAGGAAACTTTTGGAAAGAATGGGTAGATTTAGGATGATGGGTACATGGTTATGTACCTATCTCCAAACTCATTAAGTTGTATACATGAAATATGTACATATACATATTTTTTGTATGTTGATTATATACCAATATTTTTTAATATTAAAGTTGTTTTTTAAAAAAAGACACCACCAAGTTGGTCACTCTGAATTCTTTGAGGTCTAATGGAGAGAAGAGCCGCGCAACACCATCCGAAGATTCAAAAAATAAAACAAAGAAAGCCTGGAATGAGAGAAGGCACAGATTCTTTTCTATTCTTATGAAAACAGCAGCACCTTCTGGCATTTTCCTTTCAGAATTTGGGATTCAGAGGATTGATCTGATACAGTTGGTAATTTTACTTAAAGACCTTCCTATTAAATAGATTCAAAATATTTTTGAAGAACAGATGGTATAGACTAGAGGAAGAGATAAACATTGTATGTTAAACATTTTATTGATCAATTAAAATATCATAATTTAAAATGTTGATTCTACTATGAGAGTTATGCATGTCTGTATGTGACTGAGAAAGACAGAGAGAGTGTACACGGGGAGTGGGATGCGGATTTATTATCCAAAGTTAAAACTGCCCCTCCCCCAAGCTCCCCACCCCTCCCACCTCGCCCACAGGCAGGCAGACAGACAGATGGCTTTTCTTCAAGGTGTTAAGGAAGCTGGCTTTCAGTCTTGAATCACGTGCCTCTGGGCACTTTGAAAACTGCCTCTTCTGCCTATTTTTAAGACCAGTTTGAAAGAAAATGATAGGCAGAGTAGAATAAAGAAACCACCTGTGTGGATTTGATAAAAAGGCAGGCTATAAAGTTACCAGCTCTTTGAAAAGAATTTCGTTATAGAAAGAATGCATCTTTACCTTCTAGCTCTTCTTTGTTCTGCCTTTTCTACAATAGAATGAATTCTTGATAAACGAATACCATCATCTGTGTAAATTAGGCTACTTGACACTAATTTTTTTAAATATTTTTTATTTTGTTGTATTAGTCACCATACAGTACATCCCCAGTTTTGACACTAATTTTCAACCACACTAAACTTTCATCCCTGTGAACTATTTACGTATGAGAATTCCCATTCTATTTTAAGAGTACCTTTTTTGTGTGCCAGCCATTCTCATAAATTGTATAGACAGACTATTGGATAAATTGTTAGATTCACCAAAAGTTAAGCAAGACTACAAAGGAAAGAAAACACCACCAAATTACTGTTTCAAATGGCATTAAAACTTACTTCTCCATTTGTGCATATATTTATGGGAAAGTATTGTGGGTCAGGCTGAATGTAGAAACAATTGTGTTTAATTGTTAATTATGGAAGGTACAGGAAAATGACAAGCCCACAAATAGTCCTTGTATGTCCTGCTCTGCCCTTGCATGCCATCACGCTCCCTCAGAAGTCTGAGCTATGTCCAAAGTTGGTTGTAAGCTGTGTTTTTGACAATAGCAGGGTTGTAATGGAAACTGTCTTCACCACCTAAGTTATGGGGCCTGATACAGTGAATACCATAGAAGCAGTGGGCCGGCCTGCCCTAAATTATGCCTGTTAATGTGACCCCATCATTATTCCCAGGATCTGTGCCCTTCGCCCTTGATCTCATTTCTACAGGATTTAGACAAGTGTCAGACCCTTGGAATGCTACACAATAGTGACCTTGATTCCCTGACTTTGCTGTGAAAAAAAAAATGAGTTTAAATCTAGTGTTGAAATGATACGGAATGCCTTGTAACCAGATTAGTCCCAATACAAAAGAATCCCCAGCCCTCTGTCAGAGACATCTGCCTTTTGATTTGGTTCAGGCTTTCTGGTCATAAGGGAGCTAGTGCATTTACAGAAGACTAAAGCCTCTTTGTTGTTGGTATATTTGATACATGGGGAAATTCAGGTGATTCCTCCTTAGTGTTAACTTTCCAGATATTATTTTTAAGGCTTTGTCCTTATTATTGTCAAAATACAGCTCTTTAAGGGGAAAAAAAAAACCACTGCTTGGCAAAAGATGCTAAAATAAAGATGGTGGGATGTTTAGTGCTTGATAGATGAACAAGTGGAAAGGGGGTATAATTCGGAACCAAGAGGTGCCACCCCAAGGCTGGTCCTGAGCTCCTTTGGGGGGAAAAAGCAGTCTTTAATTACATCTGGTACTTGTTAATTCTTTTTGGAGTCTCTCCCCAGATCTGTTCCCCTATCAGCCTCCCATCAAGCAACAGAAATTCCAGATGGTTCCCTCCATATGCCCGTGCTCATTCTCTCAAGTAGGATAGATTGGTCACTGACAGAGTAGGATGGAACAGCCTTGGTCAAAGCAAGGCAGGATGAAAAGCATCAGGCCACCGTTTTAGAGGTGGTCTATCATTTATGTTTTTAAGTGGGTTGTATAAATAACTGTTTCTGAGTGATTTTTTTCCTGAAATGTTTTGAGGAATTTCATGGAAATGAGGCTACTTAGTGAAAGTGGCATATTGATCCTAATTTTCCACACCTGGAGGGGAGAAACATCTACTACAAGCTGTCATTATAGTTGAGGGTTGGTCAGTTTGGACCTGCAGCTGATTTGCTGTGGAGACTATATTGGAATGAATTTTTCTCCCTTTGTTACTTGCAATGATAGCTGTAGTCTCTGTTACTGTGATATGAAAATTCCCTTATAGAAATGTTTATAGGGCGGGGCGCCTGGGTGGCACAGCGGTTAAGCGTCTGCCTTCGGCTCAGGGCATGATCCCGGCGTTGTGAGATCGAGCCCCACATCAGGCTCCTCTGCTATGAGCCTGCTTCTTCCTCTCCCACTCCTCCTGCTTGTGTTCCCTCTCTCTCTGGCTGTCTCTATCTGTGTTAAATAAATAAATAAAATCTTTAAAAAAAAAAAAAAGAAATATTTATAGGGCATATGTTTCTTTCATCTTAGCAGAATTTTGTTATTAGGCACATTAATAGACTTTCCATTTTGAAGTAGTTGGGAAAAAAGATGAGGTCAACCTCTATATAATGAAAAAATATACATTGATCTTGAACAATATGGGAGTTAGGGTTCTGATCCCCTACACTGTGCAGTCAAAAATCTTTATATAACTTTTGACCCCCTCAAACGTAACTAGTAATAGCCTATTGTTGACTAGAAGGCTTACCAATAACATAAACAGTTGGTTAACATGTATTTTGTATGTTACATATATTATCTACTGTCGTCTTTCAGTAAGTAAGCTGGAGAAAAGAAAATCATAAGGAAGATAAAGGACATTTGCAGTAAGTACTGTATTACAGTATTTACAAAAAAAAAAAAAATCCGTGTATAAGTGGACCCATGCAGTTCAAACCCATATTGCTCAAGGGTCAACTGTATTATCATTTCAAGTATACCACATTGTACTTATTTTTTATCTATCCTCATCTGATGATAGGACCCATGTCTTACTCATGGCTGATTTCCCACCACCCAACAAGATTTGGCACATCATGGGGAAGGAAAAGAAAGAAGAAAAGGTGAATAGACGGGAAATTTCATTCATTTTTTTTTTTAACATTTTATTTATTTATTTGATAGAGAGCACCAGAAGGCAGGAGGGAGAGGGAGAAGCGGGCTCCCTGCTGAGCAGAGAGCCTGATATGGGGCTCGATCCCAGGACCATGGGATCATGATCTGAGCCAAAGGTAGATGCTTAACTGACTGAGCCACCCAGGAGCCCCTAGACAGGAAATTTCAAAGTGGAAGGTGGCACAGAAAGCAATAAGAACAATGTTTCTACTCTTGTCTTCATCCTGTACTTCCCCTCGAATACCTATTAGATTTTACATGCAGGGTGTGTGTGTGTCTGTGTGTGTCTGTGTGTGTTCTTTGGTGTTATTTCTGAGTATCTATAGTTCCAGTTCCTCAGAAAATAAAAGTGAGAATCATAGCTATAGTCTCTATTCTCATGGAGCTTACAAGAGTTAGGCTGTCTATGATTTGTGTGAAATTTGTTGGTATATTTGGAGTGGATAAGGCAACTGAAAGGAAAAATTTCTTCTAAGAAGGATATGTGATGAAGACCAAAAGGAAAACTTTAGATTCTGTGTTATTGTCATATTTTACCTGATAAAATTTGTTAAAAAGAAGCCTAATATCATGCTTTTATGTGCGTGAGTACTCCGTGAATGAGAGAAAATAGTTTTTGAAGCAATTTAATCATTATGTACAATCAGGCCCAGCAGCCAAACGTTGGTAGTTTGTGCCAAAGGTTGGAAGAAATGCCATCGGTGTAGAACTCTTGTTTTTTTTTTTTTTTTAAGGTGCTGACTTGAAATAATTTCTGTCTTGCTTTTGAAATCATATAAAACTCATGAACTCACAAAATGTGTATTAAACCTAGAACATTCTCTAGGTATTTCACTCTTTTGTTTGAATGTTTTTAAAGTACCTGAGATGAAATTGAAATATATATTTATTTTTATCTGTTTAGCCTGCTTGTTCATTTTGTATTACTTACTAATGTGCTCTTGAATTTAATAAACTCGGCAGATCTGGGCAACATTTATTTAACAACTTTATCTTTAATGTCACAGTAAGCATTAGGGATTTTTAAAAATGGACGGTTGCTTCCCCTAAGAAAGTTACAGTGGGTGAGAAAGTCACAATTACACTGAGGAACAGCCGAGTGACAGTTACCTCCTTACATATACTAATTATGGATAAAATTATAATCAAATGTTTTAATGTTATGTTATCAGGAGGTAGAGAGATTTCCGTGGGGGGAGTGGTGGGTCCAAAGGGGAGAAGACAGGAAATGTCTTCCCAGCAGAGCTAGACCTTGGGTCGATTCTGGTGGGTGAGTGGGTGGCGCTGATGCAGTTGGGCCACAGCCATACCTTGAGAACCGTTGTTCTCCTCTCCAACTGAGAGACAAGGGAGAGGAGAAAGTGTATGCTGGAGGCCTACAGATGTCACACTTTAATTCTGCTTACACTTTATTGACTACAATTCAATCATGTGGCTTCGCCTAACTACAAAAGAGGCTAGAAGGGGTGCCTGGGTGGCACAGCGGTTAAGCGTCTGCCTTCGGCTCAGGGCGTGATCCTGGCATTCTGGGATCGAGCCCCACATCAGGCTCCGCCGCTGTGAGCCTGCTTCTTCCTCTCCCACTCCCCCTGCTTGTGTTCCCTCTCTCACTGGCTGTCTCTATCTCTGTCGAATAAATAAAATCTTAAAAAAAAAAAAAGAGGCTAGAAAAGATGGTCTAACTGTGAACCCAAGAGAAAAGGGAAATAGTTGGTTTAAAACCCTAGAGTCTCTGCCACAGGAGGGTGTGGCAGTCTTATAGCTAGGGAATAGTTGGGGACTCGGAAAGACAACCTCTGAGATGTTAATTTGGAGGGCAGGTCCTTAAGAACAGCAGGGTATGCTGTTTCCTGGAATGAGCCATGAGATTATGTTAACAAAATTCCTTAAAACCTTTACATGTGTCAGTGATTACAGTACTTGAATTCAGGCAGAAACATTTATTTGAGTTCTTTAATTTGTGTTGAATTACTACTAAGCCATAGAAAATAACGCTTAATACTTTGGCATACATGAAATATTTACTGTTTTAAATGAGAATTTTTATTCACGTATTGCCCTATTGTTACATTCAGACAAAAATCTATGTTTCCTTTCTCCTGAAGTTATATGGAAACTTTATGAAAGGGGAGATGAAGAACAATGGTTTTAAGTTGTCCAATGAATTCTACAAGCATGCCAGACTAATTGACAACAGTACCGGTAATGAAAATACCCAGCATTTCTTGAGCACAAGCCTGATCTTTGCTCTATGTGGTAGAAACATAAATTGGGAAACACAAATGTCTCTCTAAATCAGTAGGTTGAGAATGACTTACTAGTACTGTGTAAGCGCTTTAGATCTATGAACTCATTTCACCCTCACGAAAACCCTATGAATGAAGCAGGTATTTTTATTATTCCCATTTTACAGATTAGATAACTGAGGGACAAAGAGATAAAGGTGTTGGTTCACACAGTTAATAAGTGACAGAGCTGGGATTCACATCCAAATAATCTGACTTCAGGGGCCATATCTGTGGTTCCCTACGTCCTGGAAACTATAGCCAAAGTGAAGGGAAGGGACATTGGATAGGGAACCTTTAGTGCATTTGCACTAAGTAAGCCTGCGCAGGGGAGGGTGTGTGTGTGCCTGGGTGGCTCAGTTGGTTAAGCATCTGACTCTTGATTTCAACTTGGGTCATAATCTCAGGGTTATGGGATCGATCCCTGCATTGGGTTCTGTGCTCAGCAGGGAGTTTGCTTGAGGATTCTCTTTCTCTGCCTCCCTCTCAGCCCCTCCCCACCCTCTAAAAAATAAGAAATAAAATACATAGGTTTGGGGGTTTGGAGCATAAACACGCCTTTTGGCCATAACACTTGGTTTGTGGGGCAGGGGAAGAATGTATTAATCATGTGTTGTTTTTTTTTCCTCCCGTGTCCTTATTAAGACCTAGTCTTTAACAAACTATTTGTTCTTCTAGTTGCTACACCTGTCCTGGCATGGGTAGCAATGTAAGCATCTCCTGAATTGCCTGGAGACCCCCCACGTAAATCACTGGAGGAGAGAAAGCAATTCTTGTTTTTCTTATGTGTCTGAGCAATTTCTTTTTCTTCTACAGACAGGACTGTCCTTGTGGATACAAATCTTCCATTCCTCAAAGGCCTTTATGTGATGGGGACATTAGAATTCCCTGTATACAGAAGCAATGTTCTGAGTGTGGCGTGCATGGTCATTGCAGGCGGGGAGTTGAAAGCTGGTAAGTACAGGGCACAACGATTGGGAGCCCAGTGGGAATTAACTCTGTGAGAAAGGCCTTGGAAAATGGTGGTATCATCCAGCAGGTTGGTTAATGGAGTTTAGGGAGGGTTAAGGGAAGGGGCAAGTTAATTAGGAAAGTTTCTCCTCTACAAGCTTTAGACAACACAGAGGTGACTTTGATGGGTCATTCCCATGTCCACCTGCTGTTATCAGGCCATACTTCTGGCCCTAGGGTTCCCATGCTGCTGCTCATGGCAGGGCTCCTGGCTCCCTGCAGGCCACAGATCAATTCTGCCTTTGGTCCTTTGTACAAGAATTTACCTATGGCTTAGTCTTTCAGAAGGAACAATTAATCAATTGTTGTGAAACAATTACCTTTGTCTAGTTCCAAAACTTTTTTAAAAATTTTAATTCCAGGGCATCTGGGTGGCTCAGTCAGTTAAGCATCTACCTTTGGCTCAGGGTCCTGGGATCAAGCCCTGCATCTGGCTCCCGGCACAGTAGGGAGTCTGCTTCTCCCTCTCCCTCTGCTACTCCCCCTGCTTATGATCTTTCTCTCTGAAATAAATAAATAAATTCTTCAAAAAAATTTTTAATTCCTGTATAGTTAACAGTGCTATATTAGTTTCAGATGTATGATACAGTGTTGCAACAATTCTGTACATTAGTCAGTGCTCATCATGGTAAGTGTCCTCTTAATCCTCTTCACCTGCTTTACCCATCTCCCCACCTACCTCTCTTCTGGTGACCACCAGTTTGTTCTCTATGGGTAAGAATCTGTTTGTCTTTTTTTGAAAAATGTCTGTTCATGTCTTTTGCCCATTTGTTAATTGGATTATTCATTTTCGGGGTATTGAGTTTTATAAGTTCTTTATATATTTTGGATACTAACCCTTTATCAGATATGTTATTTGAAAATATCTCCTCCCATTTAGTAGGTTGCCTTTTAGTTTTGTTGATTGTTTCCTTTGCTATGCAGAAGCTTTTTATTTTGATGTAGTCCCAATAGTTTAGTTTTGCTTTTGTTTCCCTTGCCACAAGAGACATAACTAGAAATATATTGCTATGGCCTATGTCAAAGGGGTTGCTGCCTGTGCTCTCTTTTAGGATTTTTATGGTGTCAGGTCTCACATTTAGGTCCTTAATCCTTGTTGAGTTTATTTTTGTGTATGGTGTAAGAAAGCAGTCTATTTTCGTTCTTTTGCACGTAGCTGTCCAGTTTTCCCAATACCATTTGTTGAAGAGACTGTCCTTTTCTCATTGCATAATCTTTCCTGCTTTGTCAAAGATGAATTCACCATATAATCATGGGTTTTTTTCTGGGCTCCCTATTCTGTTCCATTGATCAATGTGTCTGTTTTTGTGCCAGTACCATACTTTTTTGAGTACTACAGCTTTGTAGTATTTCTTGAAATCTGGGATTGTGACACCTCCAGTTTTGTTGTTCTTTTTCCAGATTGCATTGGCTATTCAGGGTCTTTTGTGGATCCATACAAATTTTAGGATTATTTGTTCTAGTTTTGTGAAAAATGCTGTTGGTATTTTGATAAAGATTGCATTAAATGTGGGGAGTGCTTTGGGTTATGTGGACGTTTGAACAATATTCTCTAAATCCATGAGCATGGAATATCTTTCCATTGCTTTGTGTCATCTTCAGTTTCTTTCACCATTATTTTATAGTTTTCAGAGTATAGGTCTTTCACCTCCTTGATTGTTTATTCCTAGGTATTTCATTATTTTTGGTGCAATTATAAATAGGAATGTTTTCTTAATTTCTCTTTCCACTACTTCATTATTAGTGTATAGAAATACAATGGAATTCTGTATATTGATTTTGTGTCCTGCTGTATTACTGAATTCATTTATCAGCTCTAGTAGTTTTTTGGTGGAGTCTTTAGGATTTTCTATATAGAGTATCATGACATCCGCAAACAGTAAAAGTCTTACTTCTTCCTTACCGATTTGGGTGCCTTTTTATTTCTCTCTGTTTCTGATTGCTATGGCTAGAACTTCCAATACTATGTTGAATAAAGTGGTGAGAGTGCACATCACTGTCTTGTTCCTGACCTCAGGGGACAAGCCGTCAGTTTTTCATCATTGAGTATGATGCTAGCTGTGTTTTTTTTCATCTATGGCCTTTTTATGTTGGGGTATGTTCCCTCTAAACCTACTTTGTTGAGGGTTTATATCATGAATGGATCTTGTACTTTGTCATATGTTATTTCTGCATCTATTGAAATGATCATATGATGTTTATTCTTTCTCTTGTTGATGTGATGTATCACATTGACTGATTTGCAAATACTGAACCATCCTTGCATGCCAGGAATAAATCCCAGTGGATTATGATGAATGATTTTTTAAAATATATTGTTGGATTCAGTTTGCTAATATTTTGTTGAGGATTTTTGCATCAGTGTTTATCAGAGATAGTGGCCTGTAGTCTCTTTTTCTGTAGTACCTTTATCTGATTTTGGTATCAGGGTAATGCTGACCTCATAGAATGAATTTGGAAGCTTTCCTTTGTCTTCTATTGTTTTGGAATAGTTTGAGAATAAGCATTAACTCTTCTTTAAATGTTTCATAGAATTTACCTGTGAAACCGTCTGCTTCTGGACTTTTGCTTATCAGGATTTTCTTGATAGCTGGTTCAATTTTATTGCTGGTAATTGTTCTGTTCAAATTTTCTACTTCTTCCTCATTCCGTTTTGGGAGGTTATACGTTTCTGTGAATTGATCAATTTCTTCTGTTGTGTCCAATTTGTCGGCATGTAGTAGGCATATAATTTTTCATAATATTCTCTTAGTAAACTTTGGACTTCTGTGATGGTTATTATTTGTCGTCTTTCATTTCTGGTTTTGTTTATTTGTGTCTTCTCTCTCTCTCTCTCTCTCTCTCTCTCTCTCTCTCACTCTCTCTCTCTTTTGAAGAGTCTGGTTAAAGCCTTATCAATTTTTTTTTTTTATCTTTCCAGAGAACCAACTCCTGGTTTCATTGATCTGTTCTGTTGTTTTTTTAGTCTCTATTTTGATTATTTCTGCTCTAATCTTTATTATTTCCTTCCTTCTACTGGTTTTGGGTTTTGTTTTTTGTTCTTTTTACTTCCATTTAGGTGTAAGGCTAGGTTTTTATTTAAGATTTTTCTTGCTTCTTGAGGTAGGCCTATATTGCTATAAACTTCCCTCCTGGAATAACTTTTGCTGCATCCCAAATATTTTGGACCATTATGCTTTCATTTTCATTTGTCTCCATGTATTTTTTGATTTCCTTTTTGATTTCTCAGTTGGTCCATTTATTGAGTAGTAGAATGTTATACAACCTTCATGTATTTGTGCTTTTTCCAGATTTTTTCTTGTGGTTGATTTCTAGTTTCATAGCATTATGGTTGAAAAAGATGCATGCTATGACTTCACTCTTTTTGAACTTGTTGAGACTTGATTTGTGGCCTATTGTGTGATCTATTCTGGAGAATGTTCCATGTGTACTTGCAAAGAATGTGTATTCTGCTGTTTTAGAATGGAATGTTCTGAATATATGTTAGATCCATCTGTGAATTTAATGTGTCATTCAAAGCCACTGTTTCCTTGTCGATTTTCTGTTTGGATGATGTATCCATTTGATGCAAATGGGGTGTAAAAATAACTTCTATTATTTTACTACGATTGATTACTTCTTTTATATTTGTTAATAAGTGCTTTATGTATTTGGATGCTCCCATGTTGGGTGCATAAATATTTGCAATTGTTATATCTTCTTATTAGATTGTTCCCTTTATGATTTTGTAGTGTTCTTCTTTGTGTCTTGTTATAGGCTTTGCTTTAAAGTCTGTTTTGTCTGATATGAGTATTGTTACCCTGGCTTTCTTTTCACTTCCATTTGTACAATAAATGTTTTTTTATCCCTTCGCTTTCTATCTGCATGTGTCTTTAGGTCTGAAATGAGTCTCTTGTAGGTAGCATATAAATGGGTCTTGCTTTTTAAACCATTCCATCGCTCCATGTCTTTTGACTGGACCAGTTAGTCCATTTGCATTCATAGTAATTATTGATAGGTATGTAGGCATTGCCATTTTGCTACTTGTTTTATGGTTGTTTTTGTATTTCTTCTCCGTTCAGATAAGTGCATGTTTTAAGGTCCTTGATACATGTTGTCAAATTACTTTTCAGACAGATTTTACAAATTTGCACTCACTTCACATATCTGAGTTATGAGATCCCTCACACTCTCTAACATTGCCTTCAAACACCACTTTGTTCAATTCCTCTGAGAGTATGAAGCCAGAGGGAAAGAACTTTTCCTGGGTGGACCCTGACTTACTCTGAACAGAGTAAAATGAGTATAGTGACGAGCATGGGCTCTAAGTCAAATGGCTTGGGATCAAATCCAGCTTGGTTACCTACTTGCTGTTTGACCTTAAGCAAATCACCCTCTGGACACATCCATTTACTCATCAGTAAATATGTGGCAAAATAGAAACTTCCTTGGAGGGATGTTAAAACCATTAAAAATAACAGCTCTTTCTACATGCTTGGCATGTTATAGGTATTTGGTGAAATTTACCTGTCAGGGTGCTTGAAGGAAATAGGCGCCATACTGAATTGGACAACTTGAGGAGATGTTAATGAAGGAAATATTCACAAAAAATCCAAATGGCATGGGGACTTCCCTAAGGCTAGTAAGAGTAGAGCATCCTTACTACCCCTTGCTTTAAAGGAGTGAGAAAAGGAAGACATTGCTGGGATTAGAGTTGGGGGGGATGTGTGGAGGTGATTGCCAGATAGTGCCATGACCTTTTGTGTATCTGGGATTCACTTGGTACAGGAAAAGACCTATGGGGAAAAATACCTTAATCTCACTTTCTTTACTCCCTTATCTCTTGCTTGTTCTATCATTTGGCTAAACCTGAGCTCAGAGGAAAGGAGAAGTTGATATAGTGCGTGTAGGTCAACAGCATCCTGGGGAACTGAGCAGAGAAAAGAAAGGCGGAGTGTGGAAATGGAGGTGTCAACGGAAGCTCTCCAGCACAATCAGCTTCCAGCTACCATAATATATACCATCCTTTTATTAATACAGTCAGACATTAAACTAACATCTCTGTCCAACCCTTCATGCTGTTGGTCCTGCCAACTATATTGTCAACTCTAATTCCTATTCTTTTCATATCTCTACATTGTACACTTGTGTAAGGATTATTTTGTTTTCCCCTGAGTTTTAGGGGGATCTAAGTGTGATACTTTTGCTTATCTCTTTATTTTATCATTTCAATCCATTTTCCCACAGTGGGGAAATCCTTTTAGTTTCTGATCTTTTCCTCCCAGATTAATATCATTTGCTCATTTATTTAATAGCCTATAAAATCCTCATTCAGCTAACTGAGAGAAGCACTTAATAAAACTGAGCCTTGTTCTTCTGACTAGAAAATGTATTTCAGGTTGACATCTATTGCTAAGATTAGTCTTTTATTTATAAGTTGTTTTTTAGGCTTCTGAGTTCACTTATCACTATAATAAAAACTTGTTGCCTGAAAAAATATACTTTGAAGGGAAGTGACACAGAAACTTTCCGGTTTTGATTTATACATTTTAAATCTTACTTTATAATTTGTCCATTCCCAACTGTATTTTTAGCTATTAGTAGACAATGGTGTATTATTTTTCTCCCTGCTTTGTCCATGTGTTCTAGGCCTAAAGGTTGATTACTGGAACCCATCTGCCCAATTTTATGTGTATTATGCCTGAAGGAAGACTTTCAACCCATCTGTCTAATTCTACCACACCCTAAAGAAATCCCAACATGAAATAAATAATAAGACTGGTTAGTAAACAGACTTAATAGATGTGGACATTGGCACAGAGCACTGCCAGAGTATGTTTGCTGTCTGATGCCATCTGAGCCAAGTCCTAACATGGTGGAATTATATGGTGGTCCTGCTTTTAAGTCAACTGGTGCTGGCAAGAGGTATCAAGTGACTTTTAGTAGAGTAGAAAGATAGAGTGCTATGGAATTAGAAGGGAACTTTAAGATCATAGCTTTGCTTAGAGGGTTATAGCTGTATCACAAATGGCAAACTCAATTTCATTCTTCATTCAGCGATTGTCTCATTAATCTGATAAAACACTTGGGATAAGCTTGAAGTATTTCATCTGTGTGTCCATTCTTTCATTCATCATGTGTTTGCTCATTGCCTATTGTTTGCCAAGTACCATGGGAGAAGTTGGATGTACAGAAATATTAGTCATCAACCCTAGTTTGCAAGAGATGTCTCAGTAAAATAGTGGAGACAAACAAGTAGTAACATAATTGGAAGAGTCCCATCTCCCAACCTGAAGGGCACTTAAAAATAGAGGAAGAGATCTGAAAAGGCACATCTTTGTGGAAACGCATTATACCTTCCGAAAATTGTAGGGAATAGTCTGAATTGCAGGATTTATAGAATGGTGGTAGCTGGTGAAGCTTCTTGGACTTACACATTACGTTAAGGAGTTTGGATTTTTTTTTTAAGATTTTATTTATTTATTTGACAGAGAGAGAGACAGCCAGTGAGAGAGCAAACACAAGCAGGGGGAGTGGGAGAGGAAGAAGCAGGCTCCCAGCAGAGCAGGGAGCTTGATGTGGGGCTCCATCCCAGGACCTTGGGATCATGCCCTGAGCTGAAGGCAGACGCTTAACGACTGAGCCACCTAGGCACCCCAGGAGTTTGGATTTTATCATGAAGGCAGTGAGTGGGTAGTCACTGGATAGTTGTAGGTAGGGAAGTGACATAATTAAATTTGGTCTTAGAAAGATCACTCCTGGCAGTGTGGATGGTGTATTGGAAGGGGCACAGTGAAATGTGAGAAGCTGTTGAGGTGTTTCAGGAGAGAAAAGAAATGGACTAAGGCATTGGAATTAAAAAGAAAAAATGAATTGCAGAAATACTGAGGGTGTAAGAAATCACTAGAACCTAGTGGCAATTTTGATGTGAGGTGAGAAGGAGTTGCTTAGAATACATTCCACATTTCAGGTTGGGAGATCTGGGTTGATGGTAGTGCGAGGATAGAATTACCTTTCTACCACTTTTTAGTTGAGTGACTATAGGTAAGTTACAGGATCTACGTCTGCCTCAGTTTCCTTACCTCCAAAATGGGAATAATTATAGTTCTTATTTCATGGAGTTTTACGAGAATTAATTGAGTATTTATTAAAGTGCTTGAATAGTGTCAGGCACATAGGAAGCCCTTACAGTTGTTTGTTGAAAACATAGACTCATACCCCTCAAAACTGGATTTCAGTGGAGTGCATAAGTGGTTAAAATTTGGAGGAGCACCAGCCTTTTAAGGGTGGTAGAGGAAGCTGAGCTCAGGATGGAGGATGGAAAAGAAACAGTAGTGTAAGTAGAAGGAAAATGAAATGATAAGAAAAGAATATCTTGAAACACAGGAGGCAGTTTACAAGAAAGAGAGAGTGGTCATTAATATAAGGTATAGCAGAGAAAGCAAAGAAAGTAGGAAAGGAAATTGGCCATCTTATTTTGGTTTTTTGTTTTTGTTTTTTTATAATGGCTGTCCAGTATGGTTTTAATATAAAATGTTATTTTGAATGTGGAACAAAGAAAAAATTCAACAAATTATTTGAGGGACAGTAACTTTTAATGAGTTCAATACCATTTACCTATTCTTTAACAACTTCATTTTTTTTTTTTTTTGGCTTTAGTATAATCTTAAGTGCAGTTAAACATATTAAATCTCATGTTTAAAAATGAACAGTCATCCGCATTAAGAGTGATCATGAAATCTTTATATGCTTTCATGAATAACTTTCTTTTGGATAATAAAATGTGGCAAATTAGTAAATATTAAGGAGAAGATAATTTCTCTGATATGATGATTTTCCAAAGTTTTATTTATAGATTTATCCCTGGCTCTGTCCCCTTCCTGCTTCCTTCCCTTTCTCTCTCTTTCATTGAATGCCAGCTCTGTGCCAGAAATTCTTCCTGGGACTTGAGTACTCAGCAGTGAGCAAGACAGATAAGATTCCTGATTTGTTTCCAGGTCTCCTAGCTGATAAAGACCAGGACCAGGCTTAGAGGCTATTTTAGTTACCTTAAATACCCATACTTGAAGCCAGTGCCTAAGGACTATCTTTACTGTGAGTACTTCCTGATTTCATTTACTAGGTTTCAGTGTCTTTTTTTCTGGTCCATTCACTAGTTCATATTTTCACTATTATATTCATTTTATTGTTATGCAATGGTGTGTTTTCATGAATGCCTTCTGTATATTAGATGATAGGCTTCTTCAGACATTTTGTAACCAAAGTACCTAGTGCATAGTAGACTTCTGATACTGTGCTGTGTGACTGATTAGCGTATACATAAATGAATGGATAGATCTAAGTCTGTCTTTCAGCTCAATGCATTTTTCTTGTAACATGTTCAGTGTCCCTACATTTAAATGTCTACATCTGTAAGGAAAGAATTATAGTGTTAATGTGTAAATGACTGCAATGCTTTCCCCCCTCTATGAAAGGAATAAAACAGTGGTGAAACACATTGGAAAAGTTGGTGATATCCTGCAAATCCAAAGTATTTTCAATTTTTAGTCTGTCTAGAAGAAAACTCATAAAAATGCCCAACTCAAAGCCTGTTTAATAAACTTTGGTTTGTTGATTGTTTTACATTTTGTATTTCTTTGACCATGAGTAGCTTCCTGAACTCATCTTTTTCACCAGTGTCTCTTCTTAGAGGAGACATCATTCCTATGCCTTAAAGTGTGTTCTTTGTTATCTTAGATATCAATGATGTTAACTTGTTATTCATTCAAATGTTCAACTCAATAGAGAGATAGATTTATTTATTTATTTATTTATTTATTTATTTATTTATTTATTTAGAAAGAGCGTGAGGGTGGGAAGGGACAGAGAGAGAATTTTAGCAGGCTTCATGCCCAGCTCAGAGCCCAACATGGAGCTTAATCTCATGACCCTGAGATCGTGATCTGAGCCAAAATCAAGAGTCAGACACTTAATCAAGTGGGCCACTCAGGTACCCCAGGAAAGAGTATTTTAATGTCATGGTTCTAAACTTGCAAATGGACAACTCTCTTCTGATATTTTGTAGGTGGATTTCAGAGAGGGATTACCAGTAATAATTAGTGTCTTTAAAAGTTAATAGAACCCTCCTTGATCCCTAGGTAAGCGAAGACATGCCCTGAACATCAGTTTCCCTGAGGACATGGCAGTTCATTGTTTCTTTGGCTTGTCACCACCAGGTCACATGATATGCTGCCTATTTGCTCAGTAATTATGCTAAGAACTGGGTTTTTATCCTAAAACTTGTCACATATTGTTTTGCAGAGCTAGTGATGGGTATTTGTCAGCCCTGTCTCACATTTGTAGCCAGGAGCCTAAGGTCATCATTAGCACATGACTTTGATTGTCAGGAAATGAAGTACTAGGTGTATGGAAGTTTCTTTCATTGCTTCCATGATTGGGACTTTCTCAATCCTAAAGAAGAAAAATCCATACACAGTTTATTGCCTTCCAAACTGACAGTTCTGTAAGGCTCATTGGATGATTAAGTAATAAAAAGGAGACAAACCAGAGAAAAGTGTAGATTAAAACATATCCTCTAGCCTAAAGCCACAATACCCAGTAGTTAGACTCATTGAGTAGCCAGAAAGAATCTTGTAGTGATGTTCAAAAATAATATATTAAGTTAAAAAGTATATATCTCCTCTTTGAAGTTTAACTATGATTAGAAAATCATACAAATACACATTTAAGGTGTAAATATAAGTATACCTAGGGTCTGCAAAATAGATCATTTAAAAATTAGCTGATATGAACCATCAGTCAACAAATCAGTTTCTGTTCACACTGACAATTCTCTAATTAAACTATGTGTTAGCTGATGAAATAAAAAAGGGACACAAAAAGAATGTTACTTTTAAATATTGCACTTTTTAAACTATAAGGACAAAAACATAAAAGCTTTATTCTTCGCAGGTTCAGGAAAGCACTAAACTCCATTTCTGTGAGTCTCGAAGCAAACTGGCAGCCAATGTTTAATACGTATCTCAAAATGAAATTAAGCAGATGGATATCAGTTCTCTGACAGATAAACATCACTTTATCTTAACTATATATGTATTTTAAAGAAACACACTAACACAAGAAATAATTCTTCTGTTTTGTCAGACTATCAGTTTCTACTAAACAGTAACATTCTTCCTTTAATATTTAAATATTTTCTAAGTCGGTGTCCCCCAAACTATATTTTGGATTTTTGAACTTCCGTAACAATAGCATAAAATTCCATAGACATTTATTATTTTTAAATGATTTAAATGGTTATATAATAACTATATAAATTATATAATAAATAAAATAACTGTTAAGTATTATTTAATTATTTTTGCATAGAAAAACTAAATTATTTTAAGCAAACAGGTGACTGAATGAATGAATAATTTGTTTCCTTGTTTAGCAACCTCTTATCAGCGTTTGAATTTAAGATAAATTTAATTGTATTCCCTACAGTTCCTTGGGCTGGACATTCAAATAAGTAACCACTTAATATTTTTACCTAATAGTTTCTAGCACTTTAGACACAGAACATTACTAGTTGGGAAAAGCTTGCCTTCTTTTTCTTAGTTTCTAAATTTAAATGTTAATTTTAAAATGTGTCATTTCTGTACTGTTACTACTACTATTTTTTACTATTATTACTACTAAGAGCCAACATTTTTCAAAGCACTTGAAACATTTTCTATTATATGTAGACACTGGGCTGTGTATCATAACATGCAGTACATTTTTTAACTCTCAACAAATGTATGCTGTTATCATGCCTATTTTCTAGTTGCAGAAACCAAGGCTTACAGAAGTGAATAAGCTGACCCTTGTTTATAAAGGTTTAAGAGTTTTTATACATTTTGCCAGTGTGTGAATGAATAAATTATGTATTAACTTTTATTTTAGTATTCTATCAATTGTTGGACAAAATGACAGGCCTCATCAATGATAAAAATTTGTCAGCCTGAATAAAATCACCTCAGATGGGTTAGAGATTATCATTTGATTGTGCCTACTGGTTACTCTTATGACCAATCATTATCTCATTGGACTGAAAGCCCCTCTCTCCTATGTTTTTGTTTTTGTTTTTAACCAAGTTTGATTCTTTTGGGGAGCAGTGTTTTGAGGATAGGTGGGTCAAATGGACACTAGGAATTAAAAGCTAATTCATAATAAAATCTGCTTCACAATTTAACTGGCTTAGCACTATTTGTCAGTTTTGGTCTGATAGTAAGAATGTTCTAGAGGCTCTGCTCTGAAGAAAATAGCTATAGCAGGACATGAGAAAAATAGTTTTGCTTCAGTTACAAGCTCAACTTCTAAAGTCATCATGATATAACCTACTTCAGAGGACAAAAGAAAATGTGCAAAATTGATTTGGTGGGGGGTAATTTCTTAACCTATCTTTCATGTGCAATCATGATATTTCATGGAATTTCAAGGTTTACTTGGACAGAAATACAAATTATTTAGAAACACAGTTTGTTGCTTTGAATTCAATGGAAAGGACCTGAAAAGAAGATATGTCTAAAATTTTAGTCAGTATACATTAAATATATGCAGTTTTTTGCATATTATTTATATCTCAATAAAGCTGTAAAAATATTAATGGCATGGAGAAGCAGTAAAACAAATATAATTTTGGTCAGTTTCCATATTTTTGATCAACAAGCACTTATTGATGGGTGTCCTTGAAACATAACAATAAATTAAGTTTTACTTATTGTGAAATATGACATGCATATAAAGAAAAGTTTATGAAATAAAAAATACCCAGCTTCATTGAACAGAAGTCCATTCTAGTGGGTGTGTAGTGGGATCTCATTATTGTTTAATTTACATTTCTCTCATTTCTAATGTGATTGAGCACTTAAAAATTTTTATTGTCTATTTGAGATCTTGTTTTGTGAGGTAGATGTTCTCTTGCCTTTTTTCAATGACGCATTATCTGTTTTATATTGATTTATTGAAGTCATTTATATATTGTAGAATATACCTTTTGTTGGTTATATTATAGCAAATGTCTTTGCCTACTCTGTGGCTCGCTTCTTCACTCTCTTAATGGTATCTCTAGATAATTGGGAAATCTTTATTTCAATATAGATCATTTTATAAACCTTCTTAATATGAATTGTATATTTTGTTTGAACGGTGGTCAGCAAGCACATGCTATATGATTCCAATCCTTTTAAATTTGTTAAACTTGCTTTGGGTTCACCATAGGATCAATATTTGTGACTCTATTGTGCATGTCTGAAAATGATACATGTTCTTCGTGGGTTCAGTTTTTCATCTCTGACTATTAAGTTAGATTTGCCGATCATATTGCTCAGAACTGCTATATGCTCACTGCTTTTTATTTATTCTGTGAGTTGTTATGTTTCATTTCCCACTGTTGTTATAGATATACCTATTTTCCTTGTAACTCTGTCAGTTTTTGCTTTATTTACTCTGCAACTATGATGCTAGACGCATAGATGCTTAAGATTATTCTAACATGGATGAAATGGATCTTTTTTACTCTGGAATATCCCTCTTTATTTCTGATTGTTTTCTGCAAACAAGAAGGTTGGTAAAAATAACTGGTTCACCATTTCTGTGATAAAATGTAAATGAACTCTATTGGCAGTACACAGTCTCTTCTCTCAGTTAACTCACTGTAAAGAGAAGGAGACCGTCAGGGAGAAGGCACTTAGGGCAGAGTTTAGAAGTACTGAGATAAGCCATGGTATGTTGTGACAGCCCATAGGGGGCCACTTAACCCAGTCTTTGCTGACAAGGAAGGATCCCCAAAGAGGTAGCATCAGAGCTGGCTTTGGGCTTGTTTAGGGACTTAGGTGACTCAGCTTTTGAGCATGTCAAGGCAACTGGGGGGAAAGGAAGGGATCTAAATGGACAAAGTGGTTTCCAATCATTTGTTATTTCAAAGTATTTTCAATTGTTTGCTACTATAAGTAGATAACACCTCAGTGAAGAACTCAGGGCATTCACCTTTGTCCATATTCCATATTCTTTCTTCAGGACAAGCTCCTTGGGGGGAGAATTACTGCAGCAAGGGGTGTGGACATTTTTATGCATGAAAGAGGGCATCTAATTCAAAATCATGGAAGGCTGTTAGAAATAAATTACAGTGGAGCCATGTTTTGAGGGATGATTAGGAGTTAGACGGGACAGCGGTGGGGATATTAAAGCCTGGGGACTCTCATGGGCAGATGGGAGAGTGTAAAGGGAATGGGAAGTAATTCAGTGTGTGTTGGCTTAGTTACAAGGTGTGGGGAGTCATGTTGAGAGAGTGGGCTTAAGTGTAAACTAAGTTTATACTTGATTCCATCAAAGAGATTTAGTTAATAAAATAATAGAATGTTCTTTTCCCTTTTTCTTACCTTTGAAGTTCATGGAATCCATTTGTACCATATTCCTCAGATCATTATAACAGTTATCTTTTGTATACCAGAACTTATTTTCTTCCATCTCCCCAGGTGATTTTAGCATCTGGAACATATTCTGTTTCCCCTCCATGGCCCACCATCACACTAAGGAATGGCAACCTCCCTTTACTTCTTTCCTGTTCCCCGATGTCCCCGTGTCCTAGGATGGTACCTATTAAGTCTAAGCCAAGTCTCACCACTTATTAGCTGTGTAATTTCTGACAAGTTACCTAACCTCTCTTTGTCTCAGTTCCCTCATGAGAACCTCGGTAATAATCCATCAGAGGGTTGGAAGAACTCAGTGAAATCAAGTATGCAAAAACACTGGGCATGTCTGCAGTGCAGGGACAATGATCTCCCCTCCATCGCGGGTATCTAAATTCATCCAAGTTGAAAAATGCCTTTTGCCACAGTTTAGAGCAGCTTGAAGCAGCTGGGAAAAGGAAAACCAGAGAGGAACTGCATTATCTTGAGAGCTTTCTCTCAGAGGTGGCCACTGTCATTTAGGGACAAAGCCCAAGCTGGTGAGAGCCCTCACCTCTCTTTGATTGCTAGATTTGAGAATAAAAGAGGAGCCTGGCCTTTAGGGCTTCCCATTCACCAGCTTGTACACATTCAAGAGGTACTGCCTTTTCATGTGAAAATAGCATAATTTCCCCCCCTCCTGGCTCATTCTTGTCTTCTTTCTACCTAGTCCCTATCCTCTATCATTCCCTTCCCCCACATCACACCCAAAAAAATCAAACTCTGGTCATTTCAGATACCAAAATATCACGGCAGAGACTAATTTTGCCCAGACTTTCTGCGACAGCTCGCGTGTGCTGCAGTTTGGGGCTGCATAATTGATTTAATCTCTGGTTTTAGAGGAACGCTGAACTCTCTTTGTGGGACTCTGCATACATTTCTCTAGGGCAAAAACTGTCCTACTTTTTTCTCTCTGGTATCTGCTTAGTGCTAGGCCATTTTTCCTCCCAAGAATCTAAACTACCCTCCGTGAAATAAATGAAATCACAGTTGGAAAACGGCTTACTGGACAGACTTGAAGCTGCTAGATAAGAGCCACACCACGCACATTTTTCTTCACATTCTCCTCCTCCCCTGCTCTCCTTCTTTCAGCTCTAGCACGTCTTTGTTTGGGCCGAGAGGATACATTAGTCACTCAGCTGAGGATTGGCTTTGCCTACGTGGAGTAGCAGTGGTCTTAGGCCATTCATCGGGTATACACAGGCTGTGGGGGCTGATCCTTGCCCACGGACCTGCTGTGTGGCTCCAGGCAGATTGCCTTACCTCTCGGAGGCTTACTTTCAACACGGCCTCGTGGACTAATGGCTGTGAAGGCTAGACTATAAAGATGTAGCAAGCTGCACACTCACACTCACATGGGAACTTTCTGGCCGACCAGGTGTGTACGTGGAATGCCGGCTGAGGAGAATGATTTTATGCCCCCTGAAAGACCACTTAACCAAAGTGACAACCAGGCAATTTTCAGTTCATCAGGGACTTCATAGACTTCATACTGTATTTGGCAACCTCAGTTTTGGTTATGTGTTCAGGAATTTCTAAACTGGAAAGTCTCATTTGCTAACAGATGTTGTCAACCTGTTGTTCCAGGGTGTAATTTGGGGACTATCTTTGCCCTGGTTGCTTCTTGAAAACCGAAGTCTTGGTAATACTTTCTGTATCTTAAGATGTATGTTCTGCAGAAAATAACCCCTTTGTTAGGTTGATACGTGCACTATTCCGGCAGAATTCCCCAAACAATTTGCAAGCTGTAAAAGTGACCAAACTCCGCTGTTTGCATCAATGGAATGAAGTCAGAAGTCAAAAGTAACGCTGACCTTCGTAGCCTGAACAGATCGTCTCCTTATGCTGCTAAAATAACTTAGGCTTAGAAAAGAACCTAGTACTTGTTTAATAAATCACTTGGCATAAATTGTTCAAATTCACCATCATTCAAATTCAGACTCTTACGTACTAGCTGGAGAAATTTGGACAAATCCCTTAACCTCTAAGCCTTGTTATGTATGGATATTTAAAACCAAGACAAGAATCATGCTTCCTTCTCAGGTTTGCTGTGAGGATTAAATGCAAAAGTACATGTAAAGCAGTTTAGAGATCCAGCCACAGACAGTGTATCAGCCAGGTTTTGCTGTAATAGTGTGTAACAAATACCTCCCAAATCTCAGTGGCTTTCAACCGCAAATATTTATGCTAACATCAGTTTCAGCTTATGCAATTCTATTCAGGTGTGTGGTGTATGTCTCTTCATTCAGACACTAGGTGTTATTTAAGGAATTCTCCTTTCATGACAGGCAACACAATTGCAAACGATCTGGTGAAAACTGGGGAAGTATTTAAAAGCATCAACTCAGAACTGGTATTACTATCACTTCTACCCAAATTTCATTGGCCAAAACAAGTCACATGACCAGACTAAATTTTAGTAAGTCAGGAAAGTATACCCTTCCCTAATGGAGAAAGGACAGTGAATATTTGCTGAGCAGTAGTTCAGTCTACTTCTGAGAAGTTTACCGCATCCCATTTTTTCCCCATTTCTTATTTCATCTTTGTGACCATTGGCTCTTGTCCATATAGCCTACATGATAGCATCTACTTTGCATCCTCTAAATTACATGACGATTTCCTCCTCTCTCTTTTAATTTCAAATTAACTTAAATGATATACTTTTCTTTGTAAACAGGTACTTTGAAAAATCCCTTAGAAAAAGAGCAAAAGCTTCTGATTGTCCTTAGAGCCTCAGAGGGAGTTTTCTGTGACCGTTTCAATGGAATTCATATTGACCCAGGAACAATTGGTGAGAGTATAATACGGGTTTTTATTAAAAATGAAATGAAATGTGTGTGTTTCTGATATAGAAGTACCATCCATAGAACATCTACTAAATTCCAGGCACTCTTCTAGATAATTTATATTTATTATTTCACATACCAGGTCTCCTGTAATAGTCTCCATTTCACAGTTGTCAAAAATAAGATTCAGAGATGACGAACAATATGCAGAAGGCCACACAGCTTTATAGTGTCAGAGCTTAGATTTATATCCAAATTGGTCAGACACTGAAGCCTGGACTAAGTGTCTGTTATCAACCGTAAATGCTATGTGGTGGTTGAGATATTTTTAAATTGGTAGATCTCTAGATTACTAAGAAACACTTACTGTTGGCAGTTTCTTCATTCAATACTATCACAGCACCAAATCCTATTTTAAAATTGACCTATATAGGAGCACAGAAGCCAGGACCAGCCTTGCACCAACCAGGATGTGAGAGCCTCACTAACTCCATTTTAAGGGACAGGGATAAAAGGCTGTTTATTCTAGCATTTTCTCACTTTCTTTCTATGGCATTACTAATTTTCTAAGGTCTCAGCAACCCAGTAAAATGGAAGCAACCATATTAGGATGGTGTGAAGTTTGATAACCTAGTTTCATAATGGATAGCCATTGCCAGATAGTACTGTACTTCAACAGAGCTTTATTGTTTCCAAAGGATTTTTCATCCGTGCTTTTATCTTTTTAAGAATATGAGGTTCAAGAATATTTTTACTTTTTTCAAGTTGACAAATTAAATGGATAGCAGGAACATTCAATTTATTTTTGCCTGTGGTGTCCACTCTGTGTAATGCAGCACCACGTTGGATGAAACTTTGTTTTAGGAGTATGCAAGGATGTCTGTCTTAATCCTTGACTCCAGCCATGTGGCAAAGCTAGGGGCTTTAAAATTTTCTCTGATATTAAATTGAATAAAGAATGATATATTTATTTCACTGCATGCTTAAAATTTTGTGACATAAGTAAATGACAGATCTTAATTTCTTTAAGTATTATAATCTTGAAACAACTAAGAAATGGTGTAATTTTACAGTAGATCTTTGATGATTGAAAATGATTAAGAAATCTACTTGTCTGGTCAATCATATTTTCTGTATAACTCAAATTTAAGGAAACTAAGTGGTTTTTGCTAAAATTTTTGTTGTTGGAAATTTCTCTAAATTACTTTACATTCCTCCACTTCCTAGTTTACTTAGCCAATAGTAAAGAAGATGGAATTTTTTTGAGATGATGATGATGATGATATCATATGAAACTTGTATATATGTGTATAGTCATATACATATGACTATTATTATGAAAGATTGATTATTCCAGAACATGTCTTGAAAGTGAGAGTATTTCTTACATTTCCATTAATCCCAATTAAAGTTTTATGACTTTTTCTGAATTAGAGTATGGAAAAAATATAGGTAGTAACATAAGCAGTTGGTTAGATTCTAACTGATTGAGATTTTTTGTTGTTGTTGTTGTTGTTCACATTGGATTAAAACCTAACACATAGTATTTGTGTCTTGAGTCTTTGTACCACGGTATGTGCCAATCCAGCGGTATACAGACAATACATCTGGGTTCAGGAAGAAAATGCTAGAGCTCTGTTCAAACATATGTGAATATATTCATAGATATGTATATTTTTCTAAAAATAAATACACATGCATTAGGGGTGCACAATCATAATTTTGTTACTGCTTGGGTTCATGCTCAAACCATTTTGAGACCTCTGGAATATGAGGAATTGTGCTTCATGTGATTTTAAATGGCAATAAAACATGTAAGAGGAAAGACCTGAAGGAATAAAACTGGACTGCATCAAGCATGTCCCTGGTACGACTTTAATTTATGAGTCTGAAATAAATTATATTTTGAAACAAAGGAGCTAGAGATCTATCCTTTGATATCTGTAATACAAAAAAATATGAGGTCCAACCACTGAAAACAAAGCTAATAGCCCCAAATCTCTTTCCTCAGGGAATAAAATTACCCTTGCCTTTTAGAAAATGAAGCCTATAACATAAAATATCAAAACCAGTTAACTTCCAACAGGATTACAAATGGTTTGAATCACTTAATGGTAGAATTTAACTAGTTAGTCATTGGAATGGTCTATTTCCCAACTTTTGGCTTACTAGATGTGGGGTAGCATTAATTTCACTATAGCTTTTGAGAGAACGAGAGTAATTTCCGTAGCCATGTGACATATATTCAACCTGATGAAAATAGAGAACTTAAGTAGTCTTTGATAAGGTGGACATCTTGATATATAGTTTCCATTTCACAGATATTGCACAATAAGGTCTCTCGTGAGTTTTACGTAGGTGGCCCTAATTCCTCTGAAAATTTCTTATCCGGCTGATGCTCCTTTTCCCTTCAGGAGTATATGGGAAAGTCCAGCTTCATGGTGCTTGTTCTAAGAAATCCTGGACCCGTCTTGCAGCTGACATCGCCTCAGGCAATGAGAGGTAAGAAATGAGAGTAAGTTAGGGTTGTATTTGCTTGTTTAGTTTGCTGATGTTTCCTGTTTTGTTACAGGATGAAATTAAATTTTAGATTAAGACTCAAAACTCAAGGAAGAATAAATGATAAAATAAGGGACTAAGGGCGCCTGGGTGGCACAGCGGTTAAGTGTCTGCCTTCGGCTCAGGGCGTGATCCCAGCGTTCTGGGATCGAGCCCCACGTCAGGCTCCTCCGCTATGAGCCTGCTTCTTCCTCTCCCACTCCCCCTGCTTGTGTTCCCTCTCTCGCTGGCTGTTTCTCTCTCTGTCAAATAAATAAATAAAATCTTTAAAAAAAAATAAGGGACTAAAAGGGATTTTAAAAAGCCTTTGTAACAGAGTAGAAGAAGAAGAACAAATCAAAGGCAGAGGAGTCCATTGTTTATTTAGGGAGTAAAGTTTAGATAATACATGTTTACTGCTATCAATAAATCTTTAAAAATATGAATTCTAGGAGATAATAGATGAAATGTAAAGTGACATCATAATAGTCTGAGCTGAGAGGATAGCTGGTGAAGAGATAGAAATAAAATAGGAGTGAGATGAAGCATATGAAGAATCTTATGGAATTTAAAATGTAGTAACAGAATTTCATAATGCATTGGAGGTGGTAAAGAATGAAATTGCCACTGCCTCAAAGTGAATAGGCACCATGAAGAGCAAACTGATGGAATCTACCTGAACGCGGAACACAAGATCAGGAGATAAAAATCATAAAAGAGAAAGTATTAGAAATAGAGAAAAGAAAATGCCAAGTACATATAGGTAATTGCTCTTTTTTAATAAGAGCCCAGAGTAATTACAACAGAAAGAATAATGAAAACTCCACCTAAAATACACTAGTGAACCTGAGAGCACTTACATTTAATATGAAGACGTCGATGCCAACAATAATGATTGCTACATATCCGCATGCTACAAGAAAAAGCAGTGAACAAAATAAAAGAAAAACATAAAGGAACATAAAGCTTCTTAACCTTAGAATTCTCTACACCATTAAATATAGGAAAATAGTGGTGTAAAATATATACATGTTTAGGGAAAAATATATACATGTTTAGGGATTTCAATCAAAGAACTGGATACCCTGTTAAAATTGCTATTTACATGTGAAAGCAAAAAAGCATATATATATCTTTGCTTTATAAGAACTGAAAAAAATGCAAAAAGATATTCTGATAAAGCGCTTAAACTGACTTAAAATTCATGAATAAAATTCAGGAATACTGTAAAGGTATAGTGTCTATTTTAAAGGTAAGCACTAGAATAAGTTAAATATAATACCGTATACTGTAAATATGGCTGTTAAAAGAAGACAAAGTCTAATATTCCTGTAAAAGAAACTACATAAAATTTGAGAAGTTAATGTACTAATGTACATTAACTAACTAATGTTAGGGTTCTGTTTATATAAATATATAAATATATATATAAATATATAAATATATAAATATAAATATATAAATATATAAATATAAATATATAAATATAAATATATAAATATATATATAACCCATAGGTTGTATGTGTGTATGTATAATATATAGTGTATATATATATATATATATATATGGTATATATAGTATATATAATAGTATAATAGTATATATAAAGAGATGTATTTCAAGGAATTGACTTATATTCTTAGGAGGGATAGTAAGTTCAAAATTTGGAGGGCAGGTTGGTAGGCTGCAAAGTCTTGAACCTTGTCTTGAGGCAGAATTTCTTCTTCAGGGAAACTTTTGCTTGTAAGGCCTTCCAACTGATTGCTAAGGCCCACCCACATTATTGAGGGTAATCTTTACTTAAGGTTAATTCATTGTAGATGTTAACGACATTTACAGAACACCTTTGAAGAAACACCTACATTAGCATTTGATAGAATAACTGGGCACTACAACCTAGCCTAGCTGACACATAGACTATCCATGACAGGTCATAATTCTCGGATAAAACTCTGGGTTTACAACCTGGGCCTGTGGCCATAGGAAACTGATGATGGGACATTAGTGCCATATGAAGTAAAGATGAGTCAGTTTGTTCTAGCAGAATTTAAAATAGGGGGGGCACCTGGGTGGTTCAGTCGTTAAGCATCTGCCTTCGGCTCAGGGTGTGATCCCAGGGTCCTGGGATCGAGCCCTGCATCGGGCTCCCTGCTCTGCTGGGAGCCTGCTTCTTCCTCTCCCACTCCCCCTGCTTGTGTTCCCTCTCTAGCTGGCTGTCTCTCTCTCTCTCTCTCTCTCTGTCAAATAAATAAATAAATAAAATCTTTAAAAAAAATTTTTTTAAATCGGGTATATACCTTCCAAACCACCAGAGAGGAAAGAGAATGAAAGAAGCCATAAAATAAATAGTAAAATACAGAAGGAGAAGAAAATTAAATAGTAAGAGAATTAAAGCAACAAAAAGGTATAAAGAGCCAACAGAAGTAAGAAAGTAAGAATAAATCTTCCAGTTATAAAAAGAAAATATGCAACTAATGAATCGTTGAACACTACATGGCTAATTGAACATAACAAAAAAATAAAAATTTTAAAAAAGATACCTTTCTTGAAAAAATTAAATAAAGAAAATATGATTGTTAAAAATGACCCCACATAGGAAAAAATTGGATAATAAATCAACATGTAATCACAACTTTTTTTACTAGAGGAAAATAAAACCAATATAGAAAAAAATTAAATATTAGATAAAATGAATTATTGAAATAAAAACAAAACAAAAACAAAAGACTCAAAATTATAAGAAATGAAAAAATTAAGTGTATAAAATAATACATTATATATTAATAAAGAATTCAATCTCCAGGGAGACCACAAGAGTCAGGAAAGTTTTATACCAGGTAACATAATATAGAAATATATAAAGGAGATCTCAAAAAAAAATGAGGAAATTGACAGAAACAAAAATGATAATGAAAGACATTTACTTACCTCATTCAGTTTTTTTTGTTTTGTTTTGTTTTTTGATAGAGAAAGAAAAAGCCACATGGTGAGGGAAGGGGGAAAGGGAGAGGGAGAGAGAGAATCCTAAGCATGGGGCTCGATCCCAAGACCCTGAGATCATGACCTGATCCAAAATCAAGGGTTCGATGCTCAACTGACTGAGCCACCCAGGTGCCCCCCTTTCAGTTTCTAACGTTTAAACTAGGTTAAAAATGATAAAGAAAACATGAAGAAATCTGAATAATGTAATAAAGGCAATTTAATTTATATATACAAGGAATATAAATATAATTTACCCCAAAATATAAATATAACTAAAACCTTAACAAATTTTAGTAAACAGAAATGATATAGACTATGATCACAATAAAATAAATGTAAAGATAGGAACATCTTAACCAATACTCTTAACCTCTTGCAAGACAAAAGAGCAGAAAAGAAAAAATAAACCTTCTCCTAAATAACTTTTGTATCAGCGAGGAGATGAAAACTCCAGCAGGAGAATGCTAGCAAAATAGCAGTAATAGTATTGCATGAGTCGTGACCAACATGTCATCACATTAAATGCTTTAATTGCTGAATAATAAAATACAAAAATAAACAAACTAAGCTGTCAATGTGAGAAACCAGAAACAAAATAACCAATAAATCTAATGAAATTGATTTGTGTAAAGTAAAGGCAGAAATAGGTGAATTAGAAAGTAGCAAATTTGTAGACTTGAAATTTTTAAAGTGATAATGGTTTAATCTTTTTTTTTTTTTTTTAAAGATTTTATTTATTTATTCATTCGACAGAGATTGAGACAGCCAGTGAGAGAGGGAACACAAGCAGGGGGAATGGGAGAGGAAGAAGCAGGCTCACAGCGGAAGAGCCTGATGTGGGGCTCGATCCCACAACGCTAGGATCACGCCCTGAGCCGAAGGCAGACGCTTAACCACTGTGCCACCCAGGCGCCCCTAATCTTTAATAACATTAATTATACAAAGGAAACAATATGTAAACTCAGAAATGAGAATTCGAATGTAACAGATACCAAAGAGATTAGAATTATAATAAAATGTATGCGTCTATAGAGTACCATTCTGAAATTTAAAAAAATAAATTATATGTAGGAATATAAATTATCATAATTGGTTAGAGAAGAATATAACTGAAACCACAAATAATAGTAAAAGACATGCAGTTATCAAAGATTTGTTCCCAAGAATACATTTGGCTCAAATAAACTGATGGCATATTATTTCAATCATTCAAATATTAGACACTTTTTATGTTGTATAATCCGTTCCATAGCATAAGAAAATATGTGAAACTTTTCAATTAATTTTAGGAAGGAAGCATAAAATACTTTTAATTTATTTATTATTTTTATTTTCATGAAATAATTTTTAAAACAGCTGCTAAAGGTAATTCAAAAAAAGAAAATTGGAGCAACACCTAAGTGTAAATGAAATACAAAAAAAAAAAAATCCTAAATAAAACAACAACAAATGAAATCCAGTAACTTATTAAGAAAAAAAATTACGGTTGAGTGATTTATCCAAGTAAAGAAGGATGGTTTAAAATAATTCCTTAATATAATTTATCGAAGCAATCTATATAAAGACTAAGAACGTGATCAATTTGATACAAAACAGAAACACATTTAATAAAATTCAGCTTGCATTTTTGGAATAAACAGTAAATTAAGACTACAAAGATATTCCTTTATTTTATTTTCTTAAGGATATTTTTTAAAATCAATGTTTCTTAATAGAGTGGTTTGGCCATGAGTTGAGAATCACTACTTTAAATAGTAATACAAATTAAATCATTAAAAATCCCTCTCAAACAGGCAATTTTCTATTTTATGGAAAAACTGACATTAAAAATTACTGTGTATTAAAATAATCATTAAATATTATTATTAAAGGTTTAGCCAATGTATCGAGTCAAGAAAAAAGGCATCAGTTTTTACTATTAAAAGGAATCCAAACTGTCAGTTTTTTGTAGATTATATGTATTTTGTCTTAGGACACTAGAGAATTGTCTGAAAAACCATCATTGCAGTCATTCAGTAAATGCACAAATTAATAGCTTTTGAATATTTTAATGTAAAATCCTATTTGAATTTCAATTTAAAATATCTAGAATAAACTTAAAATTACAGGAGGAATAGAAACAAAACTATAAAACACTAGTAAGAGGCATAAAAGGAGATTAGAATAAATGGTGATGCATAACATCAACGGAAAGGCTCTATATTTTAAAGATGTTAAATCTGGGGCACCTGGGTAGCGCAGTTGTTAAGCGTCTGCCTTCGGCTCAGGGCTTGATCCAGGCGTTCCGGGATCGAGTCCCTGCCCGGGCACCTCCGCTGGGAGCCTGCTTCTTCCCCTCCCACTCCCCTGCTGTGTTCTCTCTCTTGCTGTCTGTCTATCACATAAATAAATAAAATCTTAAAAAAAAATAAAGATGTTAAATCTAATGCAACATTAATAACAAGTCAAATATATGCATTTGAAATCTGATTCACTAAGTCTAAGTCTTTTGGAACAATAAACACTTGAAGATAGCCAACATTACCAGTTACTTTTTGAAAAATATATACTTTGGGGCACCTGGGTGCTGCAGTCAGTTGAGTGCCTGACTCTTGGTTTTGGCTCAGGTCATGGTCCCAGGGTCCTGGGATCAAGCCCCATGTTGGCTTGGAGCTCAGTGAAGAGTCTGCTTTGAGATTCTCTCTCCCTCTTCCTCTGCCCCTCCCTCTCTCTCTCTCTCTCTCAAACAAATAAATAAATAAATAAATCTTTTAAAAAATGTGTATATATATATACCTTCAGTGTGAATAATTACTTATAGCTGTTGGCACCAACACTGAAGAGAATGTGTAGTAATAGACTCAGGTATGTCTTATTACTTAGAATTTAAATAAATTAGCATTTCAAATTAGTTGCAGACTGTGCTGGAGTAATTGGTAAACACTTCAGAAAACTATAAAATTAAATTCTCAAATTATACTTCACTCTAAAAAAAATTATAGGTAGATTAAAAAATAAATGTAAAAAAATAAAACTAAATTATTTGAGGAATATTTAAGTAAATATTATGCAATATTAAATTGGGGATGACCTCTCTATCATAAGAAATGCAATAACTATAACAGCAAGAAGTCATAGATTTGACAACATAAAAAAATCAGTATTTAAGAAAATTAATATTTTTGCATACCAATTACAAACTGCAAAGGCAGATGATAAAATGGAAAATATTTGTAATTTATGATAGTACACATGGAGGGCTTATATTTTTTATATGTAAAGAATGCTTAGGAATAAAAAGGAAATGAGATGAATATACTAGAAGAACAAACATTAAAGAGTTTGAATACATGAGCCACAAAATAAGACATACATCTGACTAATAAACATATGGAAAAATGTTCTTCCCTACTAGAGTTGAAATAAATGTTAATTAAAACAAAATTGAGGGGCGCCTGGGTGGCACAGCGGTTAAGCATCTGCCTTTGGCTCAGGGCGTGATCCTGGCGTTGTGGGATTGAGCCCCACATCAGGCTCCTCCGCTATGAGCCTGCTTCTTCCTCTCCCACTCCCCCTGCTTGTGTTCCTTCTCTCGCTGGCTGTCTCTATCCTGTCAAATAAATAAATAAAATCTTAAAAAAAAAATTGAGCACTATTTTAAAATATTTAATTACCAAAGGGGAAGATGATTGAATTCCATGTTGACAAAGGGGAAGAGATGTGGGCATTCAGGCTAATATTATATATTAGCCTAGTTTTGTAAATAAACTAAAATAACATTTATGTATACATATATGTGGATAGAGAAATGTCTGGAAGGACATACAGAACAGCAGGGATCCTTGTGGGTGAGATGGTAGCTGGCTACTGCTTTGATGTGCTTTTCTCTGTGTACAGAATTTCTTCATAGAGTAGTTATTACCTTTGAACATTGTTACTGTTTTATTCAACAGAATTTTTGTGAATTCTTACCCTATGTAAAACATTGAATTATGGCCTGGAAATACAATAACAAGTAAAAAATGACATGGTCTCTGTATCCAGACATTAATGAAATAAATATAAAGTAAATGTAAAATTACATATGGGATAAATGCTATGAAGGAGGGATTTATAGGATTCTGAAAACATGAATACGGGAACTTGAGGCAGTAATGGAGGTTAGAGATGGCTTCCCTGCAGAGTGATTTCAGAGGTGAGAACTAAACAATGAGTGGGCCTTAATTAAGCAGAGTGGGGTGGGGGTGTGTGGAAAGAGCACTCCAACAAGAGCAAACAGCATTCAATCATTCAACAAATATCTGATGGGTACTTACTATGTACCAGGAATGGCTATAAGCCCTGGAGATGTAGAGGCAAATTTGAAGAGATCACTGTCCTCTGGGAGTTTATATCTTCATGGAGAGAGAGACAATAAAGAAGCAAATACAGAAATATAAACAACATAGTTGCACATTATAAAATGCACTAGCAGGGAAATAAACAGGATGGTACGATCAAAAATAGTTGGGGAGTGTACAGGGTATCCTTTTAGATTGAATGGAAGGGGGAGACCTCTCTGGGGAAGGAAAACTTGAGCTGAGATCTGAATGGTAGCAGGCATCGTGCTGTCTGATGAGAATGGGCTAGAGTGCTCAGTGAAGGAGGGACATCTGGTCCACCATTGTCTCTCAGGTGGCCTTTGGGTAGTGGGAGACAGAGAGAAGGTCACTCTAGCTGGACCAGAGTGAGCAGAGAGGAGAGAGTGAAATGATATGGTAAATGCCAAGTCACATGGTACCTTGTTTAGGTGTGAGAGGTCAGAGGGAAAATCACTGAGGGGTTAACAGAGGGCAATGGATAGACTCTGACTTATGTTTTGAAAACCACTCTGGCTGCTATATGATGAGTGGTAGAGAAAAAAGCAGAAGCTGGGCTATGCATTAGGAGGCCAGTGGAGGCCAAATATCATGGTGGCTAAGACTATAGAGGAGGCAACAGGGAGGGAGAGAAGAGATGGCGCTGTCTGGACATGCCAATGGACTGAATGTTGAGGTGAAGGAAGTGCCTCAGATTTTTTGACTGAGCAACCTGGTGGATGGTGGAAACATGCACTGAGATGGGAAGGCTGGAAGAGGAACAAATTTGTCAGGGTGGAAGATGGGACATGCTAAGTTGGAGATACCAAGTAGAGATGTCAAGAAGACAACTAAGATATGTGGTTTAGGACTCAGGTAGAAAATGATGGGGAGTCATCCAGGAAGTAGATGATGTCACTGATCAAGAAGCCAGGAAGAAGAGAAAATTGGAGCCTAGAAATGAGACTGGGGCCACTCTAATTCTTTAGAAGCTGATAGAGTCAGCACAGATGACTGAGAAGCAGAGGCCCAAGAGGTGATTCTGTGATGGGAGGAAGAATGGGGAATATGAGGGACTTGGAAAAAGGCCAGGTTGGCTGATCTGGAGAGCAGGGACCAAGCAGGTTCCCAGGAGTAGTTAGGGGTCAGGGTATATTCACTGGCAATATCAAGAATTTTAGTTTTTACCCTCCAGGAGCATTGTGTAACTATTTTAAGTTCCTAAGAGGATAGTTTGGGTGGGAGGTAGAGCTTGCAATCATATTCCTATACCTAAAAAAAAAAAAGAAAAGAAAAGAAATCATTCTAGGGACAGTGCAGACAACAGGAGGAGTCAAAAACAGATCTAGGGACACCACTTAGGAGGTCCAAGCAAGAGATAGCATAACCTGTAGTCAGGAGCTGAAGTGCCGACGGAGAGAAGTGGGACAGATGTAGAGACAGGAGACATAAGTCTGTAAGATGTATTGGCTGTGAGGCCCTCTCTTGGTTTCTAGATTGAAGAGATAGAGGGCGGTGCCATTCACTAAAAGAGGACTAAGTTTCAGGGAAAAGATTATGAATTCAGATTTGATCATGTTGACTTTGAAGTGCTTGATACCCATAAGGAAATGTGAGTAGGCAGTTCAAGCAGGGATAATTACGAAACTTTAGTTATAAATTTAGTGAGTTGGAATTTGGCAAGAGCCATATTGAATGGATTTGTCTTTCAAGAATGTGTTAAAAACCTCATTCAGAGTCAGAGCTATAGGCTCTTTTGAAAGAAATTCAATTTTATGAATGAAAACTATCTAGTGTTACTAGCTGCCATTTAATGAGTTCTTACATGTGGGTTTACTCTGTCAGGCATCTACCAAGCATTTTACATACATTATCTCATTTAAATCTCTCAGTACTATGTTAGGTATCATGATCTGCATTTACAGATACAAAAACTGAGGATAGAAAGTTGAGTAAAATTTCCAGGTTTATAAAGCTTAGAGTTCCTGGGGCTGACTTTTTTTTTTCTTTTTTAAAATCGTGGTTTGTCTGATTCCATTGCTTGTGTTCTAGTGTTCTATATAATAAAAATATTAAAAACAAAATTTGTTAGTATAAGCCCTGATGAGGAGTTTTTAATGAGTTTATATGAATGTTACATAATTACCATAGCGCATCCATTTTATAGAGAGCCTTCCTTTTTATAACCTTTTAAAAAATGTAAAATAATTAAAGCCTCACAAAAAGTTGCAAAAATAGTAGAGTTCTCATGTACCCTTCACTCAACATTCCCTGATGATGTATTTCATAACCTAGACATGGTAAAATCTAGCCAATTGATACTAGTCTACTATTAACTGAAGTACAGACCTTATTCAAACCATTTCTTTAAACATTGATCTGTGGTCTTCTTTATGCTAAAAGTCAGTTTAATAAGTCTTTCTAATGCATTGTTACGGGGACAGATATGACCTCCTTATGGATTTTCACCAACTGAATTATATATCTGAATTTATTTGTGTATAATTGATTTATTTTATGAAGAACATTGAAGTGAAATCTTCAGAGGAAAAATTTCTTGTTAACTTTATAAACCGAGACTCATTTCTCATACCACCGATAAAAGTAGGCTTAGCAAGATATTTGAAACCATATTATATTCTTTTGTTCTATGTTATAATATAAATTTATCTCTTAAGTTACTCTTCACTGTCACTTGTTTCAGTTGACTTTGGGGGAGACTGATGAACAACGTGTTGGATTTTTTGGACTTCAGATAAGACAAGAGAAATTATACTTAAATTTATACTTAGATTTAAAGAAATTGGCTTTTTACCCATTTTCAGTATTAAGTAGAGGTCTTGCTGTGAGTCACGTAAGGGTGATGGTGTGTTCTTTAAAATTGAATGGTTACTTAATCAATCCTATGTAAAGGTTTTAGATTTTATCCTGGTCATTGCAAAATTTTAAACAGGGCAGGGACAGGGTCCAATTCATGTTGTAATCTGGTTCATGCTGTGTAGAGAGTTGACTGTTGGGGACAAGAGTGGAAGCAGAGAGACTGTTAGGACAGAGCACTAACATTACAGTCTTTCAAGTGACACATGCTGGTGGCTCAGATTAGGGTTGTAGTTAAGGAAGAGGACAGAATGGTGAAGTACATGTTGGAGACAGAGGAAATATGAGTTGCTGATAGATTGGGTAGAAGAAAGAGAAGAATCAGAGATTACCGTAAACCTTTTGACCTGAGCAACTGCGTGAGGAGTGCTCTGGTTTACTGAGAAGAGGAAACAGGGGGAAGAGTAGGTTTATGGGGAACCTTCCTCAAAAGGTCTCAAATTTTTTCTTATTCCTTTTCTCATTTACTTTTTAGAGAAAGACAGTGTAGAGAGCCTTATCTAGTCCCTTTGTCCTGTTGTTTTCTATGTTTCTTCTGTGATGTACTAACTTTCTCTGTTATTTATAAGGAAATAGCTCTGAACTAAACAACAAATCACTTGTCGCCTCAGCCTTGCCCCAGGACTCCAGCCTTCCGCGCTGACGTCATCTGTCCTGCCATCTCCTGTATCAACTTAGTGATGGTGTTCTTTGACTGTACTTTGGATACTTCTCGTTCTCCTTTCTTATACATTCCCACTTCACACATGAGTGTCCAGAACAATTATTTTTGCGAGGCTCCCTAAATACTTGATACGTAAAATAAGGAGGTGCACCGTACTCTTGAATCTCCTCTTGCCTTGACACTCCCTGCTTATCCTGAGAATCTGCCACATCTTCCACGAGACATTTAATCTCCCCTCCAGCACACACTGATTTTCTCACCATCTGAATTATAGAATGTGGTTTTCTGATTTATGATTTTAACAAAAATGTGCTTCCTGGTGACTGATCCTAAGCTACTTAAGCTGTCTGTGTCCTGTTCCTCCAAGTAGCTTCTACAGGAGCAGGAAAATATTGTTTTTTATCGATTGTGTCTATTACTTAGCACCTGGTACACAGCTGAACACAAAGAAGACTTCTAATAAATGCCTGCTGCCTTGAATGGATGTGTCTTTTCTGGAAATCAGAACGTAGTGAGCCTCTTGATTCAGTGGTATATCATCTAATAAATGAGAATCTTATGTTTACTTTTAAGAACCACTATAATTTATTTTGCTTATTACTCAAACTTCATTATTCTACTATAACAATTTTCTTCAAGTAAAATTAGAATATAGAGATGGTGGCCTTATTCATTTATTGGCAGGAGTTCAAGGTTAAGTACGTAGCCGCCAGAAGAAGATGATTCTGTCTGTCCAGTGAACTAGTGGGTTCTAGTATCAGATTGGCTCTTGTCTTCATGCCGGGAAAAGGCACATGAGGTAGGAACATAGGATGGAAATAGTATGCTACAGTGAAGACAAGCTCGAACTTTGAGGGAGGCAGACTGTAGTAATTCTAACTGCGTAATTTTGAGCAAACTATTCTTTCTGACCCTCAAGTTCTTATTCCGTGATATAAGAATAAAATGCCCAGGGGCGCCTGGGTGGCACAGCGGTTAAGCGTCTGCCTTCGGCTCAGGGCGTGATCCCGGCGTTCTGGGATCGAGCCCCACATCAGGCTCCTCCGCTATGAGCCTGCTTCTTCCTCTCCCACTCCCCCTGCTTGTGTTCCCTCTCTCGCTGGCTGTCTCTCTGTCGAATAAATAAATAAAATCTTTAAAAAAAAAAAAAAGAATAAAATGCCCAGCTGATAGAGTAGTTAGAAGGATTAAGTGAATTAATGTATGTAAAGGGCTTAGCCCCGTTTCCGGCACAAAGTGACCTTCAAGACATGGTAGTTATTGTGGTTATAGTAGAAATAAGTGAAAGTAGCCTTTCTCAATCCATTTGGAAGATTGTGGCAGGCCCTCCCCCAACCTCTCTTATTTCTCTATGTCGACCTCATTTGCATCTACAGAAAAAAAGTTTTCTACGTTCTGTGGGGTACAAGTGAACCCCAGACCTGTCAGGCTTTTCCTAGCTTTACCACCAGAGAGTAAATTTTTCTCTCTCCTTAGTTTCAATTCAAAAGGCCAGGCAACTGTCGTCGAGAGCATTGTATTGCATCAGTACAGTTTGCCGAGAGTAGAACTTAAACGTTCCCACGCACAAAAAGTAAATGTGTGAGGTGCTCAATGTGTCAATTCACTCAGTGAGGTCAGTCTTTTCATGGCGTCTACATATATCAAATCCACACATTGTGCACTTTGAATATCTTACACTTTATTTGTCAATTATACGTCGATAAAGCTGATACAATGAAGTCCAAGGGAAGGATTTTCACAGACAAAGGCAGGTTGGATCCCTCGCCCACCCTTTCACATAGGGTTTGTGGAACTATAATCAGCAGTGCTCACTAGGACACAGAATTAGGATGGTAGTTAAGGAGAGCAGTTCTCAGAAAAGGTGTGGAGAGGGGCGCCTGGGTGGCTCAGTCAGCTGAGCATCTGACTTCAGCTCAGGTCATGCTCCTGGGGTCCTGGGATGGAGCCCTGCTTTGGGCTCCGGGCTCAGCAGAGAGTCTGCTTCTCCCCCTGCTTGTGTGCTTTCTCTCTCAAATAAATAAAAATAAAATCGTAAAAGAAAAAAGAAAAGAAAAGATGTGATGGATTTTATGGAAAGAAAGGAGAAAGGAGACCAGGGAGAGAAATAGTTGACATTTATGATAACTCCTTATTGCCATCATCAGTGTCGGCATGGCTACAGCCATTCCCTTTCTTCAGTACCTCACATTGTCCAATGCAGGCTGAGGTGTCACAGTACCTTTTGATAGCACTGAAAAAAAATGAAAAAAAAAATTTAAACTGAAGTTTAAAAACAAACCTTCAGTGTTAGTAGAATTCAGAAATCTATGGCTATCCCTATTCCTGGGAAGAAATCATCTTGGCTTCCGGACACTCTGAGCCTGTGGTCAAATGCAGCCATCATCATTAAGAGCTCCCCAACGTTTAGTTAACAAATCCATTTAAGTGGTAGGTGTCTATATATGGATGCCTTATGCATGGTTGTAAAAACTTTTTAAATCAAATTGGAAAGCATACATTTTTTTCCTTTTTCGTAATTAGGTTCTTTTGACCAAACGTACTGTGTTGTCTCAAAACTAGATAAAATGTTAGTGCCAAAGTAAAGAAAACTGTGATGACATCTTGTTTATATATTTTTAAAGGTTTTCTTTTGGAGACTTCTGCAGCAATTATTCATAGGTTCCTCTCTCTTTTCATATGTTTTTCATTTAGGTCCAGTTATGTTGCAAACAGCTCTTTTAATTTTTTTTGTTTATTTATTGTTTTAGGTGTGTTTTGCTCAGAACAAAAAGGTCTATCCTCTCCCCTGTAGCTATAGGACCCTTATTAGTACTAAGCAGACAGCTGGGCTTCAAGCAGTCCTGAAGATAGGATTTCTTGAAATGGTTGAAGGGTAACCAAATAATAGAAGATGGTCAGTGGAAAGTATGGATGTTGGAATTGAAGAAAAACTGATACTTGACCTACAGAGCCATCTAAGTTCTTGATAACAGGGACCATGATTTTCTTTGAAGTTACTATTACAGCTGTGTGGACACAGAAGTGGAAGGGGCCACACTCCTTTGCCATATGTATACGGTCCTCATGACATATGGATTCCCAAGGTTTCAGGAGTATGGAGGAGAGATTAATTTTCATGAACCTGTAAGGTTTCAGAAGCCTTAATGGAAAAGGTCAGCTTAAGTTCATTTATATTTTTTAATATAAAACTGAGGCTAATGATTTCAGTAGTTCTTTTTTCTTTCTGTCAAGAACATTGCTATGTGCTATAGGGTTCATATAGCTATGTAGCCATATTTTTATTGCATATTACCTAACGGTATCAAAGTTGAATAGCCACAGAAAGCAAGAAAACAAAATCAATTGCAAGGCAGTAGTATCTATGATGTCAAAATGGGGTGGAACAGAGGTGGGGTTGGGTGTTCAGTGGGGAAGAGACGCCCGTGGGAAGACTTTTTGAGGGCCAAGGAACTTCAGTCAGCTTTTAAGAATGAGTGGACTGAAGGGCAGAATAAGGACAATGATTTTTAAGTGATGGGTGAGAAGCACAAAGCTATTTCTTGGGAGAGTGAGCAGATTCATCTGGCTGGAGCAGAACCCTTGTTTAAGGAAGTTAAGGAAGTTTACATTAGGGTTCACTCTTTGAGTTGTCCATTCCGTGGGGTTTGACAAATGTAGGATGACATGCATCCATCCTTGTCATAGCATACACCGCCTTGTTTGCAGTCCCTAAAAATTACAAGTGGGTGGCTGCACCGTTGTTGGAATTGTATGACAATGCACCAGGAGATGGACCCATCATTTCTAGTGTCCCTCAGCTTCTGAACAGGTTCGATTTTATATACAACGGAATTCCTGTACAGCGAAATAAAAGAAGATGTCTCTGTGAACACACGGTGTAGACATAATGTAGAATAAACATGGTCCAAAGGAATTTTTTGGTTTTTATCTCTTTCTCAATCCCTAAATTGCTACCTACTTTCTGTTGTTTGAATAGTGCGTTAACGTGAAGAACTAGATAGTGGTGTAAACAAATGTGATAATGTTTCATTTACTTTGGGGTCTACCCATTCTTTTTTGTACAACAATAAAGAACATGGACTTCTTTTTATTTTTTATTTTTATTTTTTTTAAAGATTTTACTTATTTATTCAACAGAGATAGAGACAGCCAGCGAGAGAGGGAACACAAGCAGGGGGAGTGGAAGAGGAAGAAGCAGGCTCATAGCAGAGGAGCCTGATGTGGGGCTCGATCCCACAAAGCCGGGATCACGCCCTGAGCCGAAGGCAGACGCTTAACCGCTGTGCCACCCAGGCGCCCCATGGACTTCTTTTTAAAACAAAACAAAGCAAAAGTCTGGGACAGGCCAGTAGGGTGGGCTCTATCTCCTACCAACATTGCACATGCCTACTCCCAGCATAGACAAAAATCTGTTCACAAGTACAAGCAACAGCTGTAGCCAGGGCCATCAGGGTGGAAGATGCAGCCCATCCCATCAGGACCAGCTGGGAGTGGTTGTCTACGCAGATTCTGGCCCCATCAAGGTGGGTCTTGCAGGAGGGAAGAAGGGGCAGGCCTCCTCAGACAGAGACGGAAGGGCCTGGCACCCACCCAACACAGGGCCAGGGGCTCTCTTTAGGCCTGGCTGGACTCTCTGGAAGGCCCTAGGAGCAGGTGTGGCCCTCATCATGCCTCATGGCAGCGCGGTACTGTGGCATGCGTAGAGACCACACTGTGGCTGATGGTCTGGGGGTCGGCAGAGATCTCAAAGTCACTGCCCTAAAAATCCCCTGTGTCCACAAGAAATGAATTTCAACTCATTTCATAAGAAACTTTTCAGAACATTATAGTGCCTATCGTCTGAAGAACTTTATTCAGCAGTATGGATAATAATAAAAAGATTATCCAGATAATACTGACTATGAAGGAAAGGATCAGTTTCATTTGTGCTGCTAATTGACTTTGGTGTGACTTTTTATCCACAGCCTTATTTTCTTTTTAAAAAAGTATTTTTTTCTTACTATGGTGTATTACCTGTTAAGTTGGAAAATTTAGATTTAAGTGAAAATCACTAATAAACTCACCATCCGTAGGTGGACTAACATTTTACTGTGCATCTTTCCTGTCTTCTGTTTTCTCCGCATATATTGTTTTTATTTAAAAAACAAATTGGTCATATTGTTTTATATCCTGATTTTTTCAATCCACACATTGTGAACAAAATGTCTTATAATTCATACTCTGCTACGATGCCCTTTTTATTTTATTTATTTATTTATTTATTTATTTATTTATTTATTTTTTAAAGATTTTATTTATTTATTTGATAGAGAGAGACAGCCAGTGAGAGAGGGAACACAAGCAGGGAGAGTGGGAGAGGAAGAAGCAGGCTCCTAGTGGAGGAGCCTGATGTGGGGCTCGATCCCGGACACCGGGATCACGCCCTGAGCCCGAGGCAGACGCTTAACGACTGTGCCACCCAGGCGCCCCTCCAATGCCCTTTTTAAATGACTGCATAGTATTCTGTTGTATGTTTCACAGACTTTTCATAATTTTGTGCATTATCTTGATATCATTCTGAGCTGTGGGGGTATTTTTTTAAGATTTTATTTATTTATTTGAGAGAGAGAGCATGAGCGGAGGGGAGGGACAGAGGGAGTGGGAGAAGCAGACTCCTTGCTGAAAGCAGAGCCCAATGCAGGGCTGGATCCCAGGACCCCGAGATCACAACCTGAGCCAAAGTCAGACACCTAACTGACTGAGCTACTCAGGCACCCTGATATTGCTTTTTATTACCATTTAGCTGGGGAAGGACTATGAGTCAGACAGGTGAAGCAATGTTATTTAGTGGAAAGAACCTGGACTTAATCAGCAGTCTTCCTTTGTCCTAACTCAACCTCTGGCTCCATTCAATGATCTAGTATTGAGCTTTGTTATTTCATCATTTGGAGTTTAGTTACTTTGCCTTTAAAAGCTAGCAATTGCTTTAATATTCTGTAACTAGGATGTCACTACAAACCAGGAACAAAGGTAGGACTAAATTCTTTCATTAAAATTACAGCAATTGACGTTAGTCTTTTTTTCTGTGACTCTCCCTCTCTGTCTAAGCTCAGGTGTACAGACTTGAATTAGTTATAATCTTCGGTTCATAGCAGACTCATACCATTGGTCCACAAACGATTTCCTGTAATTTATTTAAGGTTTTTTTTTTGGTGTTAATATTATATAGAAACATGTGTGTATTTCCCCTCCCTTGCAGTAAACTCTTTAAGGACGTCTACTAGTCAGAATCTAAGTTGTTATTTTTAAAAATGTAAATGACATATGTTCTATTTACCATTACGCCTCTAGCACCTACTATGCTGTCTGGTGCATACCACTTGTTAATCAATAAATGTTTCATGATTGAATAGCCTTCACATGGACTTGTTGCCTGGGTGAATATTTATGGGTAGAGGAGAATCTCTTGTCAAAGCTTGCTAAAATGTGGACATTAGCAAAAGAGGCAGGTTATTAAAATAAACTTATGCCATTGAAGTTGGTAATGACTATGAATGAAGAATACAGCAGACATAGTCCCTAGGAAAAGCTAGGCAGCAGTGAAAGGCTGAACAGAAGTTTTATTAAATGTGAGTTTAAAAAATGAAAATGAACAAAACCATTGTTGTTTCATATTATGGTGGAAGCGTAGTGTTTAGAACATAGCACACTCCAGAAATGCATCCTGTTAGTCCCTTCAGTAACACGGAATGTCAGAGGGAAGCTTTCGATATTGGCACTTTTTAGATGAAGATGTGAAACTTAGAAAAGTGACTTCTTCCGGTCACGTAGCTGCTAAGTGGTGTCTCTAGGATCCACATTTTCTCTGTCTGACCGTGAAGGTAGGAGCCTCAATATGTGACAATAAATTGTCCAAAAATGCCATAACAGTTCTTCAGAAAATTTAAGAAAAGATTTCTTCTGAAACACCCTTATTATTCAAGCTGTTTCCCAATCAGGGAGGAAGAGTCCTGTTCTAAGAAACCATGTGTAGTTGGCATGTAATAAACCCCGGAACTTTTACTCTTTCCTGTTAGTTTGTCTTGTACTTCATGGCTACAGAATCACTTTGCAGTCCTTGTAATGTACACACGTAAGCCAGACCGTTGACCCCATGAGCATTAAATTCTTCACAGAAATGTTTTTTCTCTGTCTTGACTTGTTATTTCTAAGTCAATCTCCCTGGTGGGATTCGGTGCTTGCTGTGGATTCCCTTTTCTGTTTGGAGTTAGTAGGTGATCTGTGTTGCACGGCCAGCAGACTTGATACGATTTTTGTGCTCTTACAGAATTATAGTAGAGGACACGGTGGATTGGCGACCCCATGACAAAATCGTTCTTAGCTCCTCTTCTTATGAGCCTCATGAAGCAGAGGTCCTCACTGTGAAAGAAGTCCAGGCTCACCATGTTAAGATCCATGAACGGCTCAAACACCGGCACATTGGTAAAGCTTTGGTTTGTTGGGTAAGGGAAGTGAATGAGCCAGGAAGAATGTGTTAGGCAACCTGCCCGGGGATCTTGTGCCAGTAGCCATTCAGAGGGAATGGATAATACCTTGCTGTTCCCTAGACTCATCCTAGAAACTTTACTTCTATTCCTTCATTAATTGTATTGCCTAACTTTTAAAGAATACTTAGATGTGAAGGAATTTTTTTTTTTGTTTTTTTGCTTTTTACATATAATAGCAAGTCTAGAAGCAAGCAGAAAGGTCAAGCATCTTGTTCAAGGTCACTGGGCATTTTCATGGCTAAGCCAGAATAAACCTCAGGGGAGCTGAATTTCCAGTTCATTCCTTGGCACACTGAATCACACAATCACTTAGAATTTGGCAGTTATTGTAAATAATGACTTCTTTTCCCATACTCAGGAATGTGTCCTTCCTGACACTTGATATACTGACTACTACTACTATTAAAAAAAAAATAAAGAAAGATAAAAAGCCAAATACCTTTTTCACAAAAAAGTATAAATATTTTTATACACTATGCACAGTTCAAATACATTGCACATAAATTATAAATAACCATGAGTTTCCTGTTCTGTCCAATAAATATATTTAATCTAAGAACTCTTACCAATAAGTAATAAAACATGGAAATAGATTAGGGAATATCTTTTTGTCTCTGATATGGGAGAGGAACATACATGTATTTAGCAGGATTATGTAAAGCTATTTCTAAATCATAGTTCCAAGGATGATTTCTTTTTTAAAAAGTGGAAGAGAAAGGAGAAATCTCCAGCAGTCCTTGCTGGTAGGATGTAAGGTGCAGTGTAAGGTGCGCCAGCGGGGCGCTCAATTCCTACCCCTGAGGAGGCTCCTTTTGGCAGTGCTTAGCTTAAGACCCACCATGAGAGGACACTGCCGCTGCTCTTTGTCCCTTTGCTCCTATACATGGCTGCCTTAGCTCTGTCACTGCCTCAGTCGGTCTGGGATTCTTCACTCTCATCAAAGAGGTCCACGGACGATGTACAACCAAACACTCAGGTCTCACGCCTATGAATTTAAGGAAGGAGGTTGGGGACCCCACTAATTGGACAGGTGTGCCCTGACTTCCTTGTCCCAGTACCCACAGTTATTAAGGAGAAATGAATTCTTGCTCGAACAGTCTCACTCTGATCCCAAAGAGAGATATGTGAACGAGCTTTTCATTTCTCAACTGACATTTGTGGAGAATGCCCGAGGAAAAGCAACCTTAATGTTGCGAGGACTTCCGAGGGGAAAGGAGTGTTTTCATTTGTCAGGTTCTCTGGGTCCCCAGCTGGCAATTTCCGAAATACATTTTTAAAGTTGTTTTTTTTTTTTTTCTCTTGCCCGATTCCTATTGCCCCAGGAAGTGTCCATGTCATGGAGAATGGCCGATACATTCGTTTGGCTGCAGAAGTTGGACTTTTGACCCGAAACATACAAATCCAGCCTGATACATCGTGCACGGCGAGACTACTTGTGGGGTCCTTCAGAAAATCCAGCAGTGAGGAATTTTCAGGTGAATGGAATTTTAAGTTACTAAGCATTACCGATTGGAGCCTATTCATCTGGGACACTCAGAAATTCCAACTGTGAGAATTTTCATGTATAAAACAAAATGTTCAAATTAGATGGCTCCTTTGTGCTCTAAGAAGCTATGAATTTTCAGTTCTAATCTGTGCTTAATTATCAGTGTGATGTTAAAATAATATACTAGCGATCAGCACATATGCACATTTTTACCTCAAAGAAAACATCTTCAGCAGATGTGAAATTTCCTCTGCTTTGAAATTATAGATGATTTAATGACCACTTGAATTTTATCTTTCCTGAATTTCTATTACTCTTCCCCAGTAGCATGCTACATCTGATGGCAGGCCTCAGCTCACGCTATAAATTAATAGTGTAAATTTAAATAAAAATGATTTCCATATTCTAGACTGCTTTAAGGATCAGTTCAATCTTTCTCATTTCTTTCAAGCTTTAACTCTTTTGGAATGCTGCAACATTATTTGGTTAGGACCTTGTTCTTAAACTTGTATTCCTTAAATATAATTCCAGAATTGTTTCCTGGTCAAATAAATTCAGGAAAGGATATCACAGTGGCTTCATTTTAGAAAGTCACTGAGTACATGAATATAATAAAGGCTCTGAGAAGGGCTGGAGTAAAGGATCTAACTCTTTCCCAAATATATTGAGTATGAAACACTTTTCGTTGGTGCATCTGTTCTACCAGTATGGTAAAGGGCAGTGTTCATAGCTTAAATCCAAAGTTCAGGATTTCTGGCCCACGGAACAAGCTCTCTTTCCATAGGTTCTGTGTCCATGAGTCCTCAACAGAACTGACGTTGCTCCCTCCCTCCCCCCAAAAGACATTTGACAGTATTTGGAGACATTCTGCTTGTCACAACTTGGGGGAGTTTCTGGCACCTTGTAGGTAGATGCTAACGAGCCTTCAGTGTATCCTGCAATCCTACAAGGCAAGGACAGCCTCCCACAAGAAAGGATTCTCTGGTCCAAAATGTCAATAGTGTTGAGTTTGAGAAACCATGCTTTAGAAGACAGAGACACAGACGGAGGGAGTCCTGGTCTTCTGGAAACGAGACGAGACAGGGCCTCTTTTAACTGGAACTGCAGGCCAAGGGAACATGATCACAGGATAGAAGGCCAATTCTGACAGTTTTGCACTAGGCCAGAACTCAATGAGCAGCAAGACTGACATGGTCCTGAACTGACATTGCTGATTCCGGGTTTCTAAAATCAACCCCAGGGGGAGGGAGGTTATAGACTGGGATTAATGCTGATTTTCCTGCCTGTTTTATCTCATACAATCCTAATACCTTTGTGAGAGAGACATTTTTATAGATGAGGAAACAGTGTGTAATAAAATTGCCTGCTTATGTGTGAAACTCACTTAGGAGCTTGTGAACAATGTGAGGGTAAGGTTGGATCTTTCATCACTGTTTTTCTAGTATAGGAACTGCTAGGTATTATGTGCTTCATAAATGGGAATAAAGAAAGTAAGTGGAGAGTAAGAAAAGTCATCCAGCTAGAAAGTGACAGAGGTCACATCCAAATTCAAGTGTGACTCTGAAGCCCTTGTTAAATAAACCTCTAATTTTGTAGTCATTTTAGACTGAGAGAAGAGTTGCAGACGTAGAATGGAGAGTTCCTGTGTATCCAGTCTTTCTTATTGTTAATATCTGACATATCTGCTGCATTTGTCAAAACCAAAAAGTTAATATTGGTGCGTTACTCTTCACAAAACTCATTATTCAGATGCCACCGGTTTTTCTGTTAATGTCCCTTTCTGTTCTAGAATCCAATTTGGGTTCCCACACTAGATAAAGAAGCCTTGCATTTTTCTGTAAGTATACTCCAGAGTCTGGACGAGGTGGAGTCTGCAGGTGTAGGTCAAGGTTGCCAGCTATGGGCGCTGAACAATTAGAGGGTAGAAAATCAGGCCAGAACTTACAATTCCTACTTTTAAATTGGAGGCCCCTGTCATTCTTTTTCTGACCGTAACATCCAGCCATTTGTACTTAGAATTGTGATTGTCAAAAGAAAAACTAAGATAGTAGTTGTGAACATAATCGTTGTTTAATTCTTCACTTAAATGCCTAAGACATTGTTAAGTATTTACTATTGATTAGCTTTTGGCCACTGGTTAATATGCACACGAGTAAAAAGATACTATATGATTTAAAACTATGAATTATAACCATGTAAGGATAAGACATAAAAAACCCACAAATTAAAATAATACTGATATATTGCCTTTACTGAGACTCTAGAACCACTTTCTATTCTATAAAATAAGCTATTTCTGTGTGGAATCTAGCATTTGGTGTCCTTTGGACCACAGACCTATGGAGACAGGCTCAACGGCCCTTTCAGCTGTGTGCTATTGGTGAGGGAACTGTCAAAAATGCTATCGCCACACAAACAGTTTTTGGATGTTTTATCATTCAGTGAATATTTCTACACCATCTACCAGTGCCTCCTTAATCAGTGTCATTTGAGAAATTTAGATATATTGGAATCCTGTCATCTGGTTACAAAGAAAGATGTATGTGGTCTTTTTAAAAAAAAAAAAGATTTATTTACTTTAGAGAGAAAGAGAGTGAGAACACGAGTGGGGCTAGGGGCAGAGAGAGAGGAACAGGGAGAATATCTCAAGGAGACTCCTCACTGAGCACGGAGGCCCATGTGGGGCTCGATCCCTGGACCCCAGACCATGAACTGAGCCAAAGTCAGCAGTTGGCCACCTAACCAACTTAGCCACCCGTGTAACCCAGAAAAACATACATCATCTTTCACTTCATCTGTCCTGCAGACCATGGTTTGGTCCTTCATGGCAGCTGGGTGTTTGTTTTTCCTCAGTGAAAAGGGAGTGGGGAAGGTGGAGGGTTTAGGCTGAACTACTTTTGAACTTTAAATACTATTAGTGAAACATTATAGCTCCACCATTTTTAATGAGAGAAATAACTTTATAGTTCACCTTCAGAAAAAGAAAGAAAAATGGGCTGCCTGGGTGGCTCAGTCAGTTAAGCATCCAACTCTTGGTTTTGGCTCAGGCTGTGATCTTAGGGTCCTCAGATCGAGCTTTGCATCAGGCTTCAAGCCCAGTGAGGAGTCTGCTTGGGACTCTCTCTCCCTCTCCTCCTTCTGCTCGTTCTGTCTCTCTCCAGTAAATAAATAAAGCTTAAAACAAAAACAAAAACAAAAAAAAATAAGAAAAGAAAAAGAAGGAAGAAACAAGCAACGTGAGGGATAAAGTTGTGACCTCTGTAGCTAAGGGCACATGACTAATTCCTGGCACATCCGCTGTAGCCCAGTCGCATGAATCCCAATGCAAAGCTGCTCGTTTTATTCCCCACATCTCCCCACCCCCAGTGTGCCTCTGTGGGGGTTCACAGTGCATCCTCTGCACGCATTTGCCTACGTCCAGGTGTAGTGTGTTACTTAAACCTTCTCTACCTCAGTTTCCTTATCTGTAAAATGGGGATGATAACTGTACTGATCGCGTAGAAATTTTGTGAAGAGTTTAAATACACACACACACACACACACACACAAACACACATGCAGTATTGAGATATGACTTAAAAGAGTGTCTGGTACCTAATTAACGCTACACAAGAAGTAGGTGCTAAAGTTATTAATTCACCTCATTTTTTCTACAATCGTGTTCTTATCTATTTTACCGAGAGTATATACATTGACATATTAGTGCTCATTATATTTTCAAATCAATCTAGTGGCTGTAGTTCATACTGTATTTTTGAACTATCTACTTAAATTAGTACAAACAAATTCCTCAGTAAGACTCAATTCACTATCCTCTCCTGACATAGAAGATTTAGAGAATCTTTTTATTGTGAAAATGAGACAGGGACCACAGTGTGGCTGGGATAAAAATACAGAAAAGGTTTTCCGTGGTCTTTAAAATGATTTCAAAATATGTTTTATATAATTGACCATTATATTCCTTCATGCAATATCTTTGTGGGGATGGTGATAGACCTTTCACCTGGGGTCGCTGAAAGGAGACATAGCCTTGAGGTGAGTGGCCAGGAACCCGTACTTCCTCCATTCTCATCCGGGTCCTTGAGCAGCCAAACAGACAAATACATGGAATCCTCCAGCTAGCATGCTCATCTCCAAAGCCTGTCTCTCTTCTTTATCTGTCCTTCCTCTCCTCCATCCTATTGCCGGACTCTTCAGACTACACATGAACCCTTGGCAGGCATTCATGTGATATTTCTAATGATTCATACATTGTTAGTGAGACTCATGGTGTGAAATAGAGTGCTGGTATTGAGAATAAACTATTAAATTATTATTATTATTATTTTTTTGCATCTCCTGACGTCCGTAAATGGGCCATTCTTCTGTCTTTTGTAAGGAAAGAGAAAGTACCTGATGATATCCATTTTTGTTTGCAGGTGTCCTTCAACTTTCAAATGTGGAAATTCAGAACTTTGGGTCACCACTGTATTCCTCCATTGAACTCACTAATGTATCGGCAGGATCCTGGATAGTATCGTCCACTCTGCACCAGAGCTGCAGTGGGGGCATCCGTGCAGCTGCCAGTCACGGGATCATTTTAAATGACAATATAGTGTTTGGCACAGTTGGCCATGGGATAGATTTGGAGGGTCAGAACTTTTCTCTCTCTAATAACCTTGTGGTTCTGATGACACAGCCAGCATGGTCCACCATGTGGGTGGCAGGAATCAAAGTGAACCAGGCAAAGGACGTCAACCTCTATGGCAATGTTGTGGCGGGATCAGAGCGACTTGGCTTTCACGTCCGAGGCCACAGGTGTTCCTCTCCTGAAGCTCGCTGGTCTGACAATGTGGCCCACTCAAGCCTTCACGGCCTTCATCTCTACAAGGAAAATGGGCTCGACAACTGTACCGGTATCTCTGGCTTCTTGGCTTTCAAGAACTTTGACTATGGTGCCATGCTCCATGTGAAGAACAGTGTGCAGCTAGACAACCTCACTCTGGTGGATAATACCATCGGCCTCTTGGCAGCAGTGTGCGTGTCTTCTGCTCCACGGGGTCACACTGAAAATGTACAGATTCTACTTAGAAATTCAGTCATTGTGGCCACTAGCTCCTCTTTTGACTGCATTAAGGACAGAGTTAAGCCTCGCTCTGCCAACTTGACATCCACGGATCGAGCTCCTTCCAATCCAAGAGGGGGTCGAGTTGGTATTTTGTGGCCTGTCTTCACCTCAGAACCAAATCGGTGGCCTCAGGAGCCATGGCACAGAGCGAGGAATGGCCATTCAATTTCAGGAATTATGAAACTTCAAGGTAGGAGGTTTTGGCTTCCAAGCAGTGGAGCGCCTAGCATCTTCATACGTCTGTGCATAGGCTCTTCAATAGCATTCTGAAATTATAGCAGCAAGAGGGCACAATATAGTCCGCTGCCTACTGTCCTGTTGATAAGCTGCTGGCTATTGATAAGCACAATGGTGATTTACAACGACAGGGAGTGGCTCCTTTGAAAAGTCATTGCTTTCTTTGTGTTGAAGAACTTTCACAGTGATTATTTAAGTTGATTAGATGACAATTCTCAGGCAGGTGTTCTTTTTCCTATTAGAGGAGAAAACAGATGCTGAAATTGTGCCTCACTGAAGTTGTTTAGTGGATGATGGGGCAGCCGGAATTAGAACAAGTTATACCACAATTTATGATGTTAATCTCCCACTGGATTGTGATCAAAACTTTGATGAAAAGTATTGCTCTTAAGACTTTAATGTGTTGGAATACTCTTCTCTTTTGCAAACAATGCCCGTGTATTGAAGAACTACAGATATTTTTAATTTATATTAAATTATTAAATTAAATTATAGTTAATTTATATTAACTCCTGGAACTACCGTGGATAGCTTAAATTTACTCCTTAGATATGGGTTGGTGTAAGAATATTTAATTGTGTAGTCTATATTTGTGGTTGGTTGGTTCTATGATCTAATGTTATGATATCTTAAATTTTTTTTCAGATGTCACCTTTTCTAGTTTTGTGAAGAGTTGTTATAGTGATGACCTCGATGTTTGCATCCTGCCCAATGTGGAGAATGCTGGAATCATGCATCCAATAACAGCAGAGAGGACCAGGATGCTGAAGATCAAAGATAAAAACAAGTTCTACTTTCCTCCGTTGCAAGCTAGGTACCAGTTTTGGCATTTATAATAAGCCATGTTTATGACGTATTTGGCAATTCCTCAAATCCTTAAACATGTCTAGAAAAAAAAAAGAATAGGAGCGCCTGGGTGGCGCAGTCGTTAAGTGTCTGCCTTCAGTTCAGGGCATGATCCCAGGAGCCTGGGATCAAGCCCCACATCAGGCTCCTCCTCTGGGAGCCTGCTTCTTCCTCTCCCACTCCCCCTGCTTGTGTTCCCTCTCTCGCTGGCTGTCTCTCTCTCTGTCAAATAAATAAATAAATAAAACCTTTCAAAAAAAAAAAAAGAATGAAATCATCAGTGTGAATAGAAATAAGTTTTTCTGGAAAGATATGGTAGATTGATTGAGTGACTCCAGTTCTTTACCCTATGTTCATACCCTTCGATACAAGATTTTTGCAGTCTCTTCCACAGGAGAGGCAGTGGCTCTATTTCTCTCTTGAATTTGGGCTCATCCATGTGATTTGTAAAAAAAAGGGAGCAAAAGGAACAGAATGCAAATTTTGCTAATGTTGTTTCATTGTTTTATCTTTATTAGAGATACTTCTTTGAGGTGTTTTCAAAATCACTGGAAAAAAATTTACTCTAATCCTTGAATCTTCCATAGAGTATGGTGTCGCTAATTTTCAGAAGAAGGTTCAGGAGTTCTTGTGCAGAGACTAAGAGGTCAAAGGAGACCGTGTCTGTTGCCAGGAATCCCTACACTGAACAAAGTGGCTTAGATATTGGCGCTTAGACCCTGTGTAACTACTGTTCTTGAACATACGATCTGGGAGTTTTATACAGGGATCTGAAAACAAAATGAGGAATTCTTTTTGTCATAAAAGGGAATGGGAAAGTTAGGAGCAGGGATAATGGGTTACTTTCTTTTCCCCTCATTGAGGTAAACTCCTTTAGCTGGAAGAAAAGAATCAAGAAAAATGACCCTAATTAGAAAGTTAATATGTTTGGCTCAACACCAATCTCTTTTTAATGCCCATCCCTGAACCATTTTTTTTTTTTTTGGTACCTAAACATTATAAGGTTTGCAATTTGTGTTATTCTGTCATTTTTTCTTCTGCCCAATTTTCCTTAGGTTCATGTCTTACTTATGGGATGAAATCGTTATAGAGCTAAATGATATTAGCATCTGATTCTTTGTATTATTAATACCTGACACATGGTTGGCATACAATAAATATTTAATATTATTACCAATGGTACCTAAAATTATTAGACCAGGGAAAATCAAATAAATGCTCTATAATTCAATGCTATAATTGCTTATAACTTGTTTATATAACCCGCCTGACTCTCAATTCTGAAAGTATAGGAACCATGTCTGTCTTTATCACCACTGTATTCCCCAACATATAAATGTAGGTTTTCAATAGATATTTGTTGAATGAAAATATCTATTTTTACTTTATTTGTATATAGCACAAATAGAATTGATACTTACAATAATAATTTTAAAGTCTTGCAAGGCCTCAAAGTTTCATAAAGAAATGATTTCATTATGTTCAGTAGATATTAGAGGTAGACGCATTTTATTATATCTTGTTTCTTATGAAATTAGCAATTGAGGCAAAATTATATATTCAGATATCTAGAATATTTGGTTATAAGAATGTCTTTCTTTTTGCCCATATAACTGGGAAATAACATTTCCTAGAGAGTTTTGTTTTGTATTTGTATAGCACATTATTAATAATGAAATCCTATTGAATTTGTCTTTCTCTTTTTTAAAAAGATTTTATTTATTTGTTTGTTTATTTGGGGGGAGGGGCAGAGGGAGAGGGACACACTGAGTGCAGAGCCCAACGCAGGGCTTGATGTCAAGACCCTGAGATCATGACTTGAGTTAAAACTGAGAGCCAGACACTTAACTGACTGAGCCGCCCAGGCATCCCGGATTTTTTTCTCATGTCAGCACTACCAATATCTTGTTTTCTTTATGTTGATTATCATGGAATGAGAGTTGCTTTCTGTCTGTCTTCACAGGAAAGGTTTAGGAATGCTGGTCTGCCCTGAATCAGATTGTGAAAATCCAAGAAAATACCTTTTTAAGGATCTGGATGGAAGAGCCCTGGGTCTGCCACCACCAGTATCTGTATTTCCTAAAACAGAGGCAGAATGGACTGAATCCTTCTTCGACACAGGTTGGTTATACCTGAACTTGATGCCTCCAGTAGAGGGAGCATGCCTGTGAAGGAGCTGGTTTGACTGGGTCCTCTAGTGGGAACAAAATAGCCAGGAGAGAAACTGAGTTCGAGTTGGAGTCCCTGCTGTCGTAGGAATGCTGAGGGATTAAGTGATGCCATTACAGGATTGCTATTCCCTCCATTAGCGGCTTATGTGTCTGTGTAAGGAGAGATTCCCAGCGCGCAGCCCTGTGCCTGGGTGAGAACATGGCCTCACTAGCGTGCTCACCCGCAGCCAGAGCAGCGCTCTCACCGCTCACTGTCAGCCAGGGAGCCAGCTCCTCTGCTGTCTGACTCAACACTTCTCTTCCCTCCGGACTGAAAGGCTCTCACTCTGGGGAGGGTGGTGGAGTAGATGTCATGCAGTTTTCTTCCTTTCCTCTATCTGTTCATTGTCCCCGGGGGGCTGTAATCAAAATTCCTTCTTCTTGCTTCTACACCAGAGCCCATTTAGGGATCAGTTTTAATAGCTGGAACCCCAGAGACATCATCATCCTTCTACGTCCACAATCAACGGGACTCTGAGTTTCTGTTTGAGTTCAGGTGGGAACTGTTGCACATAAATCTAAAGAATTTCCCCCAGCTTTCTTTCTGTTTCAGTGGTTGATTCTTTCCATACTTCTAGTCTCCCTTTCCCTTTTTAAGTTCTAAGTGAATGAACGTTCCAGGACTATGTTCTCAGATCTATTTTGTTCTCTCCCTAATCTGGCTAAGTCCAAGGTTGAAATATCTTCTACTGCTGACGACTTCCAGTTCATATCTGCAGCCCTGAATTTTGGTCTGGTATATCCCACTGACTCCATTGGAAAGTACAATCGGCATTTCAGACTCAACATACCCCAAATGGATTCTTGAGCTCTGCCTGCATCCACAAACTGCTTCTTGCCTAGTTGACCCTACCCTTGTCATCGGTATCATCATTCATGAGGTTATTTAAGTAAAAAAATCTAGCAGCAATCCTTTATTCCTTTTTCTGATATCAACGCTCTCACTTGTAAACCATTATCATCTCTCACCAACAAGGGAATGGAATAGCTTCCTAACTTGGTCTTTTTTCTTCTGTTCTTCTACCCCACAATCCATTTTTCTTGTGGTAGTCAGAGTGCTCTTTTCAAGTTTTCAATTGTTTTCCATTCCCCTAGAAGGAAATCCAAACTGCAAGCCTGTAAGTCTTATAGTATCTGGTCCCTGCCTACCTTTGACACCCTTTTTACTTATTCACCGTGGTCTTACATTTCCTTTAACATGTTAAGCTTATTCCTACCCCAGGGCTTGCCTTTGCATTGGCTGTTTCCTCTGTCTGAAATCTGTTCTCATTTCTTTGTGGAGCTGGCTCCTTCTATTCAAATGACAGGCTCTCAGAGAAGCCATCCCTGGTCACCCTGTCCAAAAGAATTATGCCCCCATTTTTCTCTAGCTCTACTGAGTTCCATTATTTGAAATTGTATTACAAATATACTTTTTTACTGGTTGATTTATTGTTTTCTTTTTAAAGTGCAAACTTAGTGAGGCCAAAGGTTTTGTCCTGTTCATTGTTGTATATTTGGGGAATGCTCAACAAAGAGTAGTTGGTGGGTTGATCAAGTGAATGAATTATTGATACCCAAGGAGAATATTAATGCTGTTTGCTCCAAACCGTTCAAGAACGTACAGAAGAAACTGAGGCTTCAATTTAGGTCATGGGTTTAAGGATTTATCCATAATAGGAAATCCAGAACCAAGATTTCCTAGGTCTCTTTTTACTTGTTGCCACCTTACTTCCATTTGAAACACTGCTGCTTGTAGTGTTTGGCATTTACAGAAGTTTCTACATAAGTCTTTTAATTACCATATGATTTCATGCTTCACTACTTTTTCACATTCCTCTTAAATATTTTCATAAGTTGAAGGCTTATCTTTGCAACAGGATGACAAGCTGTGGGGACTACAATATAGGTTTTAAAAAGTCAGTGCTGAGTGCGTGGAACATGCTAAGTAAATATTCATTTTGATATGTTGGTCATATCTGTTGAATATAACCAGCAAACACATTTTTGCACAGAGGAATAAAATGTGGGGAAAGTATACATTGAGAGAATATGTGCAGAGTAGTAAAAGGAAATAAGAGATGGGCAGCCACTCTCTCATTTACCATTATATCTAATCAAATAGCTTTCTAGAGTAAGTTCTTCTGTTGGTTTTCAGAGTCATCCCACTATTACAGGTGTTTATGCCGTGGAGAAAACATCCGACTTTCAAACAAGGTACAGGCATAATTGTGAAGCTTTTCTACACTTGTGGTTTTTGGTGAGGACCTCATTTCTGTGGAATCAGTACCAAGGGACGTGTGTCCAGGAGTATTTAATGACTATTACATTTCAGAAAAGAATTAGGACTGCAGAGTGTCTTGGTTTGTGTTGCACCAGAGGCAGACACTGACATAAGGCTTAGACTCCAGTAGTGTATGGGAGGGGGTGAGCTCAGGGAAGTGAAGAAGTGGGGAAGTATGACAGGGGAAGAGATGAAACCAGGAAGGATAGAGTCAAACTGGTTACCACTGTGGACAGCAGGTGCTCAAGTCTCGGGGGGAGCTCCAGGAGACCCTGGGCACTTGACCGAAATGTATCCCTGCTAAGCTATGAAGAGGCTAAGGTATTAGTAGTTCAGATCTCTGCTTGACATTGGCTGAAGAATGCTGTGGACATTGAAGCTCTAGCCTTTTGGCTTTCCCTGAACAAAGGCCAGCGGTGCTCTTTCCTGGGGCCAGGAGCAAACCTTTCTCAGAACGAAGTGGTAGGTTCCACCAGCAGTCTTTGGTGTGTGAAGGTGAGTGCTAAAAATGTATGGCTGTGCCATTGAAAATGTCTGGTACGAAGAGGAGCTCTAAATTGTTGACCAAATACTCCATGTGTAGGGGCACCTGGGCGGCTCAGTCGGTTTAGTGTCTGCCTTCGGCTCAGGTCATGATCCCGGGGTCCTGGGCTTGAGTCCCACATTGGGGGGGGGTGTCCCTGCTCAGCAGGGAGTCTGCTTCCCCCTCTCCCTCTGCCCCTCCCCCTTCCCCTGCTCCTGCACTCTCTCTCCCCCCGCCAAATAAATTTTAAAAACCTTTTAAAAATACTCCAAGCGTAAATAATGGGGTGGTTGGATGAACTCAGATGGTTGCTTACCACGTGGTATAAATATACTGGTTAGGCATAAACATGCTCTTGCAGCTGGTTGTATATTTTATTTTTCTTAACTCTCTGGCGTGGTTGTGAAATCTGATTCAACAGTAAAACTCCAGCAGATATTACAGTAGAAATCCCACTTACTATCAGCGTGTAGACAAACGTGTGTGTGTGTGTGTGTGTGTGTGTGTGTGTGTGTGTGTGTGTATGTGTGGGTATGTGGTTGAATGTATATAGGAAGGTGCATATGACCGGCTGCTTTCAACTCCTGATGTTTTAAAGCTTTATAACATTTTAAGTGAGTTTGCTATAGGTACCAACCGCAAGGATTCCACAGTAGTACCGCTAAAAATGCAATCTGTCTTCTTGTAATGAAGGAGACAGCACATAGCCTAAATGCTGTCTTCCAGGTGCTGACAGGTTTGTAGGGTTTTCCTTTGACTTCCAAGATATGAATAGATCCTCCTTCCCTAATTCAAGTCCCTTTTTATTTTTTAAACCATTCTCTTGTATGCTGCTTTCCAATTCCTGTACACAATCTGGTAGAGGAGAAAAGCACAAATTTAATCTGAAGAGAAGGAGTGTCTATTTTGTATTTTCCCTCTTCAAGACAAGAATCTATAATCTTCTGTAGAACAGGAAGAGGAGGGTGGCAGAGATGGAAATGGAGACCACTAGAACCAACTCTCATATTTCTTCCAAGTGGCGTCGAGTGTGACACACCTTTCTGTTCTTTCTCAACTTTATTAATAAACGGTTTGGAGTCCCTTGCCTTTGAGGGTTATTTTTAATTTGAAAAATACAGATTGTATTTTGCACACGTAAGTTCACAGTGGAGCTACCAGCCAGACAGATATCTACAGATCCCAGCATATTGTCATATACTCTAGCATTAGAAGCAAAAATTATCCACGTGGATCAGCTTCAAGGAATACTGTGCCAGGGGGTTTTGCTATCTGTGTGATGCAGGGTGTGTAGCCAGGGGGAAAGTGAGCTGTTAATTTTGATTTGTACTTATCTGTAAGTGTGCGTCTGCAGCCAACTTTGAAACATGCCTGGCAACAGAGTGCAGAGCAGCTAATCCCAAGCAGGAGATCCTCTGAGAGTCATTCGCATTTTATTCTGGAAAGGATTTCTTTTGATTATGGAAGCAGCTGATGATCTGAAGATCCAAAATCATGGAGAAAAACAAAGTCGTTTTTGTTGTTGTTGTTAAGATTTTATTTGTTTATTTGAGAGAGAGAGAGAGAGCATGACTGGGGGAGGGTCAGATGGAGAAGCAGACTCCCTGCTCAGCAGGGAGCCCAATGCGGGACTCGATCCTGGAGTCCCAGGATCATGACTTTAGCCAAACGCAGCTGCTTAACCAACGGAGCCACCCAGGCACCCCAACAAAAACTAAGTCTTGAAATTAGGATCCCATTCAGGTGGTATTAGACAGGTGCCAGAGCTTCCCACTGTGATTTCTTAGTCATTTCCAGTCTGTCCCAGACTACAAATGGATGGCTTTACCTCCCAGACCAGTTTGTATGGGTGGAGTACCTGCATGGTTGAGAGAAGACTGGGAGAAGTCAGAGCTCTACTTTCAATGGCATTTTACAGTTTCTGAGCCATGATGAAGAAAGTAGAAGGGGGGGTGACATGGTAGGTGGCCCTCCTTGAGCAGCTTCTTCATGCCACCTGCTGAAGTTGGCATTTTCATTCATTGCGCAAAAGCATTTTGGCCACCTACGGTCTACCAAGTCTTCTACTGACGGGAGCTCCGGCTATGAACAAGACAGCCCTCCTGCTTTCATCAACCTTATGTTCCGGTGGAGAAGATATAGAAACAAATAAAAATATTCTGATAGTGATGGGAGGTACGAAGAAAATAGTATAGGGTTTAGGGTTAGAGAGGTAGATTGAAGGGTGTGCTGGTGTGCACACAAGTGTGAGTAAGGACATTGCTCTTTGGAACAGAGTTACATTTCCAACGAGACCTGAATGACGGGGAAGGGGTCACTGCTCGGAGCAAAGGGAGGAGCCTTCTAGGGCCCGAGAGCAGCCAGAACAGAGGCTCTGAGACAAGAATGGCCTCAACGTGGTGAGGGGTGGGTGAAAAGGAGATCAGTGCTACGGGTGTGCAATGAATGGAAATGGGAGTAGTTGCAGGTAGCCAGGAGCCAGCTCCTTCCTAGGCCAGGGCAATTTGTTAAGATGATGTAGGAGGGTTTTCAGAAAGGTGGTGATAAGATTTTGTTCACTCTCCGAAAAGATGGTACATGCAGCCATGGAATAAATAGATAGGGAGTGGGAGTCAGACTGGCAGCAGGCAGTGCAGTTAGGAAGCTAAAGCTAAGGGTGGGTTAGGGATGCACCACCCCACAGGAGGTCTGCTGACGTGTGCTGGCCCGCAGTCTTGCACTGGTCTACCGTGAGATAATGACGTGACTCGATCACTTGGAAACATAGCAACTTGACGGAGTAATTTTGTCTGTTGACTCTGGTAAAGAAAACTTGGGGCTTTCTTTTTAATGTTCAATTTGTCAGATAATTTATATTTTTTAAAGTATTGGTCCTCAACGGCCTGGAGATTTTAAAACAAACAAAAACAAACAAAACAAAAAACCCTGTTCTCTTGCCAAGTATTTTTCAGTTGAGGAGGTAAATTTGATGTGTTTAAGACAATGGCTTCTGTCGCTGACTTATCATCAGAATTATCTAGGACATTAAACATTTATTTGCATGTTGGGGGGGGTTTTGAGTCAATAGGTACGTGTGAGGCCCAGGCCTTTTAAACACACGTGCACACAGGTACGCATTCACTCACACACACAACCTCCCCGAGTGATTCTCTTGTGCTGAGGTTTGAGAATCACGAACTGTAGAGTACTGTGCGTCCTTTGAAGTAAATAGACAGGATGTTATAAAGACAATATTTTTAATTTGAAAAGTGAGCAGTCTCAATTTCTCATGAAAAATCCGGAATTTGCTCCCTGTGCCAAATAGCAAAGGCATAAATATACTTGCTTACACACACACACTGATATATTTCTAAAACGGAATAAGACATGCACTAAAAAGATAGAGGCGTATTCACAATCTAAATTAAGTCTTCAAATAATAAGGATATATATTAAACTTTTTTAACTGTACATTATTTTTGCTAGTACTAAAGTGAGTTGAACGACCTCAAAATGTCACTTTAATAATAAAGCATTGGATAAAAATGAGGTCAATGCTTAGTTTATTTTTTAAATTCTACATTGAATCATTATATTAAAAACCTAAACTCATGATAAGCTTTCCCACACTTTCCTTGACGTCATTCCCAGCAGAGTACTGTGGTCAGACCAGGACTTCGGACCAAATCCATCTTCGGGGCAGGTGAGAGCGTTTCCCATTCTTTGCCTGAGAGGGTAAGAAACATTTTTCAAACGGCGTTCCTTCTTGGTCGCTTCTTGAGAAAGTTATAAAGCATTATGGAGACCTTAAAAGTGACTGGCCTCAAATCAAAAATAAAAGATGAGGTGGATAAAAAAGAAAATAAAGCTGGCATTTGACTGTCAGCCCATGGAGTGATGAAGTGGTTTCCAACTGAATAATGGGACAGCTCCAGCAACGGAGACACGTACGCTCAGCTGCTTGCAGACAGAGGGGTTAGCATTTTCTCAACTCTTTGTGGCTAGATCTCGAAATGCGACTTTTCTTTAAGCTTTCTAGGCTTCCCTTTCTTCCCATTTGTCCTGGGAATGACAGCAAGATGGTATTATAAAATGGGAGAAGGGAGAGGGAGGGAGAAAATGAGGGGACAGAATGGAGAGAGGAAACGGTCTGTCTGCCAATATCTGTGTTTGCAGAGGTCTTTTTCTTCTAGCTAGAGGGGGAAATACCATTCTCTTTTCCCAAGCAATTATAGGCCCCAAAGATTGAAACTTGGTATATAGCTCTTTAATCTCAGCAGATATTTATGGTTAAACATTAGACTTTTAGGATTCCAGATGTCAGGGTATTAAAATATAAAGGCACAGTAGAGTCTCAGAAAATATGAGAATCTTTGGGATGCGTGGCTGCAGGGATTTTTCTCCCAAGCAGAAGAGGGCAAAGCTTTCTGTGATCCTTTGTGAGATGCAAAGAGCACCTTTCCTTCACCTGATTCTCTCACTCCCATGTGACTTGCCCCGTCTCCAGGCCCTGAATGACATAACAGTGTTTGATTGCATTTTGAAATCGTCCATAGTGTGAGTTGGAATGCTTTTCGTGTGCGATTTGTAAAGGATGATGTGAGAAGGCATATGAACCATGGGAATAATTTCTGTTGCCTCTCCTTGATCTGGACACGTTGTTATTCCTGCGATTGCCTGGATCCTCAAATCGTCTATTAGCAACTAATACTGGTGGTGTATCTGCCATGTTTCTGACTGTGCTAAGAACTTCAGATGAATTATCTCATGTAATCCATCAACAGACCATATCCTATGAGGTAGATATTCTTATTCCCTACCGGTTGTAGCTATGGAAACTGATGTAGAGATATTAGGTAACCTGCCCAAACCATAAACTAATTCATAGAAGATTCAGGACTGAAGCTGAAGTGTTTTTGACACTATGCGCGATACTGTCCCCTCTTGCTAAGTTTTTTTTTCCTTCTTTCTCTACATTCTCCAGGATTAGCTCTCTTAGATCTATCAGCCTTTCTCACACAGAGTCTTGTCTACACAGAACAAAGCAAACTGAGACTGTGCAATTATTTCAGCAATGATCCACCCCATCTAGCAATAATAATAGTTAGCATTTATCTAGCATATTCCATGTGCCAGGCATTATGCTAAGTGGTTTATAAACATTCCCATTTTTCCGTTCAACAACCTTAACATGTAAGGATTGTTATCCCTTTTCAGCGTTCGAAGAAATAGGGGTTTAGAGAAGCTAACTAATTTTTCATGGTCCCCCAGCTAGAATATGCAGAACCAAGATTGAAATCTATATTTGTCTGATTCCAAAATCTGGGCTTGGAACCACTTCTAGATAATTATCATCGTGTGGTCTGAATCATCTGTGGGGAGCTGCACAGAGAGACATTTCACCAAGAATTCACATTTTTCCATTTTACGTGGTAGCAAATCGATTTTTAGATTTTAAAAAATAACTGTCAATTACTATAACATTATTGAAAGGCAATGGTAATAATGACCACAAAAAAGCCTCAGTTTGTCTTCCTCATATGTATATAGCCATTTCCCGTGTCCGAAGTAAATGGACTCTGTCGCATCCAAGAAAAGCGTTTTGCCAGTGTTAACCCCTGGAAGTTGTGTGACAATAGAGCAGTATGAAGTAGAAGCTTTGGTCATGAGATCGAAAATTTATTACGGTGGGGCACCTGGGCGGCTCAGTTGGTTGTGTCTGCCTTCAGCTTAGGTCATGAGCTCCCGGTCCTGGGATTGAGCCCTGTATCAGGCTTCCCGCTCAGCTGAGAGTTTGCTTTTCTCTCTCTCTCTCTCTCTCTCTCTGCCCCTCCCCACTGCTCATTCTCTTTCTCTCTCAAATAAATAAATACAATCTTTAAAAAAATTATTACGGTAATTTTTCTGTAGCTTCCCCTTTCTCCCAATAAATTGAGGTAGGGTTTTTTTTGTTGTTGTTTCTTTGTTTGTTTTTGTTTTTGTTGTTGTTGTTTTGTCCAACTTAGATGTTTCTTGAGAGTCCAGTGAGAGCAAAGCACTATGTACTGTTGGGGTATCCTATAGGACGCAGCAAGGAAGATAAGAAATCATCCTTGCCCTTGTGCCTGGGTGCGGGGGCGCCAGGCTATGAGATGGAGAAAACGAGTTAATATAAAATTGGCACAAAATACGCTGGAGAGTCCACATATACCTGGGGATCTAGACAAAGGCTCTAGAAAGGAAATGGAATTTGCCATTAGCCTAGAACATCGGGAAAAGCTTTGAAAAGCATGCAGGAAAGAAGCCAGGCAAAGAGTGCGTTGTGAAGCAGCAGACACATCGCGTTGCAGTGTGGCAACTCCCCTGTGGAATGCTCTCCAGCGTCCAGACGCAACTGGGGCTCTGGCCCTTTGTGTCCTTGCTCTACCTGTCACTGAATCCTCTTATAGCATATATGATGCTCTCCTGCCATCGTCTTTCAAACCTGTCATCTCACCAGACTGTGAATACCTTGATGGCAAAGATCCTTGAATTTTTAGTATAATCCCTGGAACATAACATATGCTCAGTAAATGTTTGCTGAATGAGGAAATAATTGAGTAAATGGGTGAATAAACGAGTAAAAAAGTCAAGAATTCAAGTTTACGTTGCCAGCCAACTGTTCCACAAAGTAAATCTTAGAGATTTACTTAATATACTTTGTTTGAGCTTTCTCAAAGAATGTTCCCTATTCATTCATCTCAGGAGATGGTGCAAAATGTGGTCCATGGTTAAATTTTGAAAACTCTGACTATTCCCATTTTGGAGATTTATCATGTACATTAAGATACTAAAGGTTCTGATAAGTTCTGCAGTTAAATTTAAAAATACTGTTTAAATTTTGTGTTATCCAGTATTTCTCAAACTTCTTAACCTGTGAATACTTATTCATTCTACACATTAGTGTCCGTTGGAATTAGTGTACTTCAGAATGCATTTTGGGAAATTCTGGCTCATATTAATTCATTAGTTTGTAGGGATACATGCCAGTTAGAAAGAAATAAGATTACAGGATGTTTAGTTTGGATGGCTCCTTGAAGGTTAATATGTTCCACTTTCCATTCAATGCATAGATGGTCTCTACCTTTAATTTTCTCAGGAAGTGAGAATTCACTTCCTTCCAGGGCTACCTAATATATATTGAATAATTTTAATTGTAAGGATTCTTTCTATGATTTCCACCACCCATGACCTAATTTGCCTTTTGGTGTGAGAGTACAGGTTTAATTCTTTCCATATTACAGCCTTTTTACATATTCAAATCAGTAAAACGATGATCTTATTATAACCCAGTATGCCTCTTTCAAGCAAAGAAATTCCAAATTCCTTCTGTTAGTCAACATATGACAGATTGTTTTTAGGTCTTCACTTTCTAAATTGGCTTATTTTTTATATTCTTCAATTTGTTGGTGATTTTTCCAAAATGTAGAAGCCAGAACATTATCTATCCAGGCAGCATTGTCCTATAGAGATAATAATGCAAACCCTAAGTATAATTTAAGTTTTTTAGTGGACAGATTAAAAAAAGTAAAAAGAAATGAAATGAAATTTAATAGTATATGTTATTTAATCCAATATATTAAAAATATTATCATTCTAAGATTAATCAATATAAAATGACTGAGATATTTTGCATTTATTTTTTCATATTGTGTATTTGAAATTTTGTTTGTACTTCACAGTTATAGCATATCTCAATTCAGAAACTACATTTTCATCAGAATTATTTTATGTGTATCTAGATTTGAATTGAATAAGTAGATTCACATGTACAAGTTGTTCCAAATATACCTAAATATTTCCCAACAATTAATCATGTATGCACTTTAAATTATAAGTAACTAAAATTATGTTCATCTTAAAATTTAATTCTTAGTTGCTCTAGTCATAGTTCGGGGGCTAAATAACCACCTGTAGAGATGGTTACCCTATGGGTATCTTTCTTCCCCAGTTCTGGATGGTCAAAGAAAGAGAACCGATTTTTTTTTTTAACCTAGGTAGTGTAGACTCTATTAATCTCCGTTAAATTTCATTTTTATAAGTCACTTTTACAGGTCGTTCGATGTAACTTGGGTTTCTTTGGATCAGACACTAAGCCCAAAATTAGAAACCATTCTACGGACTACTTAATTGGTTCTGGGCATATGATCCAGTCAGTAAAAGAAAGAAGCTTATGGGAATTGTCTGCCATTAGTAGGAGCTACTGGTCTAATACCCAGTACTCCAACAAAGCGTCAAGGTTCTCTGAGACTGGGAATTTTACTACTCAAGTTAAGGACCCTTTATTGAAAAGTCTATTCACATTTCTATGCTTTGTTGTATGAGAAGATCGATAATATCAATGTTCCACGAGAGGGACTATTTTTGAATATCTGTAACTAAATGAAATTACATGACTTTTTGCTGTGATAATATACTGGCTCTCTCTTTTTTCTTAATTTTCGTACTTTTCTCTCTTTCTTTCTTTGCCCCTGCTCCCATCCCCAACACCATCTCCCCAGATTATTTCCAGACTTCATCAAATAGTAAACTGTGTTCCTGTTCTTCAAATTTTAATAATAAAGAATTCTGCATTGCCGTGTTCAATCTTTCGGCACAAAAGTATTGGAAGATTTAGAAGGCAGAAGCTCAAACTTCAGCTTCTTTTACACCTAAGACAGATGGATGTTGTTTATTTGTTTGATTATTTTATATATTCTTAAGTGTGTTTGTGTGTGTATGCACGCACATATGTGCATTTTAATGGAAGGAGATACTTGAACAGTCCCATCAGTAAATAAAATGCTTGTGCCTTACCAATAGATACTAAACAAGTTCACGACTCAGATCCTCTCATTTCAATATTACGGACCTGGAAGATTCTTTGATCTTTTTCTCCATGTATTTGCACACTCACTAGATGTAAAAACTAATGTTATTTTGTGATGGTTTGAATGTAATTATTAAAAATATCCTGAAAATAGACGTGTAGAAGGAACAAAGACTTTTAAAGGTCAGAAATAGATCCAGATGTCGTTGGGATTTTAGTTTATAAAAAAGATGACATTTTAAATCATGGGAAAATAGAAATTATTCAATTAATGACATTGAGGCATTTAAGTAGTCATTTAGGGAAAACGTTGAGGAATTCATACTTTTTATAAAAATAAATTCCATATGGATTAAAGATGAAAAAATTGAATATATAAAATTACTAGAAAATATTGGTGAGATTATACTTTTCTAGTTATGGAGCTCTTTCTTAGCATAAATCAAAATACAGGAAACATGAGATAAATATTTGATAAATTTGATTAAGAATTAAAAAGTTCTGCAAAGAATATAAAAAACTAAACTAAAAAACGTAGGAAAAATGTACAACTCATAGAGAAAAGAGCTAATTACCTGCTAATTAAAAAACTCTTACTAATATTTAAGAACGAAAAGGAACAAACCAATTTAAAAAGTATTTAAAGGATTCCAAAATGTATTTCACAGAGAAAGAAATACAAATACCAGTAAACATACAAAAAGCCCAATTTCTCTCATAATCAAAGTACAAGTTAAGAGTTTTTATACTCAGGCGCCTGAGTGACTCTATCAGTTAAGCATCTGCCTTCGGATCAGGTCATGATCCTGGGGTCCTGGCACTGAGCCTCCCTGCTCAGTGGGAGCCTGCTTCTCCCCCTGCCTCTGCCCCTCCCCCTGCTTGTGCTCTCTCTCTGTCAAAATAAATAAATAAAATCTTAAAAAAAAAAAAAAAAGCTTTTACACTGAGTCCTGCTGCCTGGACGGTGTCCACTTACTGGATGTAACTCTGAGCAAGTTTCTTAGCCTCTCGGAGCCTCAGTTTCCCCATTTAGAGGTATCAATATTATATACTCATGATTATGGTAAAGATTAAAAGAGAGCAGCTCAACGAAGTTGTCCACCACTACTACTAAGAGTGGTGACCACTGCTACTATAATTACTATTAATATTATTGCTTTAGCAATTGTCTTGGTAATGATTTAAAAAGTGTGATCTCTCTGTGTTGGGGAATGTGCACAGAAACAGGTCTCAGACTTTTGGACTTTATTCTCAAATATCATTTGAGGCGGCCTCTTGTCATCTGGTAACCATCTAAAAGTTCTGACTCAGCAACCCCACTTTTAAGACAGTATCCTAGAGATTTTTGTTGAGCGAATAAACAAAACAGTAAAACACACAATGAGAAAGAAAACACTCCCTGCCTCTTAGCCCTCTGCTATCCTCATCTTCAGTACTACTGCTCAGAGGGAACAACTGCGAAGTTACCGTATTAAAAAATCATGTATATGTATTACTTATTGTTTTAATACGAATAATGATAGTAAAACTCATTTATATAACAAATGGAATCCTCAAAAATGAGTTGGTTATTATGTAAAGCATGTCAAGAAAAGGGACACAGAAGGAAGGAAATTTTCGTAGACCTAGAAGCCAATCTTTTTACTATGGAATTAGGGACTCCCTATAGGACCCAATTCCAATTTGCTCAACTCCCTCACAGGAGAAATATTAATAAAAATTGAATCTAAGTTCCTGAAAGTAATTGCCATGCAGAAAGGGAGTTGAAGCTGACTTTTTTTTTTTTTTTTTAATGTGGCTGTGGATAATAATCTCTTCCCTTTTGGGTGATGTTTGTAAGATGCAACTCTCCTTGAGCATTGCCCATGTGGAAACCAGACTATCCCTACATCTAGGCCATATTCTCTCTGTTTGAACGCTTTCCAGGTAAAGGAGCAGAACTTAGAGCTATAAAAGACACAACGTGGATAAAATACTTAGCTCCAAGCCTGGCTTGGGATAAGCACCAAGTAAATACTAGTGGCCACTATTTCTTTGTCCCCATTTATCATGCCTCCGGCTGGGGCGATGACTTAAACGTTTCAGGCCTCACGTCTTAACAATTCTTGTGTGCTACTTTTCTATTGCTACCATAACAAATTACTACAAATTGAGTGGCTTAAAAAAACACCCATGCATCATTTCTCAGTTCTGCAAGTCAGAAGTCTGTTAGACTTGGCTGCTTCTCTGCTTTGAGTCTCTCAAAGACCGAATTAAGGCATTGGCAGGACTGCACTCCTTTCTGGAGTATCTAGGGATGGATCCACTTCCAATATCACTCAGGTGCGTGGCCAAATTCAGGTCTATGGGATTGTAGGACTGAGGTCCCCATTTCCTTGCTCTAAGGCGTGAAGGTCATGCTTAGCTTCTAAGGCTGCCCACGTTCCCTGACCTTAACCTTCAAAGCCCCCAGTGGTGGATTGTACTCCTCTCATGCTTTGAATCTCTCCAGTCTTTTCTTCTGCTGCATCTGATTCTAGACAGAGAAAGTTCTTTGCTTTTAAAAGGCTTATAGGATGAGATTCAGCCCAAACAGATAATTTCCCCACTTTGAGATCCATAGCCTTAATCATTTTGGCAAGGTCCCTTCGGTATATTCACATGTTCGGAGTTGGGGCATGAACACATTTGGGAGGTTATTATTCAGCCTACCATAGTTCTCTGTAAGGCCTTAGTTTTAGTTGTAAAAGGTGCAAGAATCAGAGACAAGAAATACTAAGTTGGAACGCCGATGCTGTCTTTGAAACTTTCTTCTCTTATAGGGAGAAAGTAGGACCTCGTTTGTCTTGCTTCAGAGGTATTCTAGAAATATGGAGGATTCCCTATCTGTTCTGCAGGGTGAACATCGAGTTTTGATGGATAAATTACCAGTGTAACCTGATTTATTCGATGAGATTATGTAACGTTAGGATTCATAACCCGATTTTTGTCTCATTTTTGTTATAAGTTGAAGCAAGAAAATGTTATTTTGGTTTGCATTTAAATATGTCTTTTATTACATGCATTTTAACTTCACCTGTTTGCTCTACCCCACCTTTGATGTATTTATTTCCTCTGCTAGCATTTGCCTCCTCTGAGTGACGGGAAGCAGAATTTAAGCGTTAGAAAGTCCTGGATGTCCGGTGCTCGATGATGCTTGGTGACACAAATGTGAACTTCTATAATCAAGGAAAGCAGCTCATTTTCCCTGGCTCTCTCAGACACATCTACGGCCCACCTAAACAGCTGAGTATGGGCTTGCAAAAGCTTCAATGAGGGAGCACTGCATTTTGCAGCAATTAATTTTGCAGAGAAAGCAGTCTGTTTAAAGACGCCTACAGCACTCACTAAAATGGGGGTTGTTTTTCAAGAGCTGCAGAGGGCTCGGGCTGGCTCATCAACAAAACAACAATGCTAAAATATGGCCTCCTGGGTTTTGCAAAAGAAGGGACTAGAGGGGCAATGAATTATGCTCACCTGCTAGAGCTGGGTGAAGACTGTAATTGTTTAGCCCCCTAGCACTTCCCTGCAAGGGTTAAAATGACAGAGATATTAGTTGGCAATGGCTAAAATTGTTGGTTTGAAGCTCTCGGCAATACGCACACTGTTATTTACCGGACTTGGTCGATTTACTTCTTAATGCAATAATGACCTGTGAAATGAAACGTGAGCTAGACAATTGTTCCTCATTGTTTCCAGTAAAACATTCTTTCATACCCCATTAAACCACCATTAATTCCATGTGAAAGAGAGTCACGCACACGCACCCGATGGTCTCTCTCTCTCTCTCTCTCTCTTTCTTGGACTTTCTTATCCCCATGTTCCTGCTTTATTTTTCTCCTTTTTCTTTGTATTTCCCCTTTTTCTCCCATTTTTCTGAGTGGAAGAGGGACAGCATGGAGTGCATGGTGGGAAATTCTTTTGAAGGACACCCTGAGTGACATTTCTTCTGAAACGGGCAAGGTTTCAATTGCCGTGCCTCAACCTGGCTCTCCATTTGTCTTGGACATGAAAATTGACACAGAAACAGAAGTTTTTAAAACAAGGAGCAATTGTTTAGACTTGTTTAAAAAAAAAAAAGTCCAAATGCCTATTTGAGTGAGCAGGCATCAATCCTCCCACGCTGGTGGCTGAATAACCCCTGTGGAGATGACAACCATGGGAACGCGCGAGGCCCCTTCACTGGCCTGGGGAGGGGTCCTTCCCTCAGCAGAAACACACAGCAGTCACAGGAGGCCCCTCTCTTTTCCAGGAGCCTAATTGTGGACTGCTTCCCCTTCCCCAAGACCTACTCTAGCTTCAGAGCGAAAAGCCCCAACCAAGAAGCACTGAGCCACATGGCATGGGAGAGACATGGGGCTTGTCTTCATTTCCTTCACTGTGTGACTGGAATCTTTTGCTCTCCGTTTTGCCTTTTGCTGTTTGCATGGTCACTGCATCACTCTAACTTCTCCTCTGTGATCAGGTTGCCTTCTCTTCTGTGGCTGAATCTTCTTCAGCTTCCTCACAAATGTGAGGATATTTGTGGTTATGTTTAGAGCCCACCTGGATGATGCAGGATGCTCTCTCCACCTCAAGATCCTCAGTCACATTGGCAAAGTCCATGTTGCCATAGAAGGCACCATCCACAGGGACCCATGAGTAAGTCCTGGACATCTTGGGGCCATTGTTCAGACTAACATGCTTGGTGATTCCAAGATTCCAAGATGAAAAATATATTCATATATATATTTCATAGGTATTTGAATATATCATCATAGATATATGAATATATCTATATCTGTATCTATCTATCTATCATCTCCAGATTTGGCAATTTAGGGTATTTTCTTTCCCTTTCTCCTCTTGAAACAGATGAAGGAGAATGGGGAAAGAAAATATCCTGAATTGCCTAAATCAATCTCTCTCTCTCTCTCACACACACACACACTCACAACAGATCCAAAATAACACCTCACCATTGATTGTTTTTTAATATTCTTTGAACATTTTTCACTTCCAGTTTTAGAGGTGGGTTTATCATCACTATTTGAAATTCTCAACCATTTATTTCCCACCTCTCTCGAAATTGTTCCACCTGAACCTAAATTGTTCTTGAAGAGCCAATCAGTTCATAGGCATGAGCTCTGGCACTGGTCTACATGATCGTATTCAGTCACTAGAAAGCCTACTAAACTCCCCTTATTCCCATTTTAAGGACAGTAATAACCAGCTGGGTCATCCCCTCACTCTTTCTAGTTTCCTGTTAAAGCATATCTGATATTTTGCTACTTGCAGCTGCTATCATGGAGGTCCCAGGAGCAAAATGACTCCTTTATAATCATATAACCTATTAGACCAGTCTTACAGTCTTCAAGCCAGAATTTCCCCCCCTGTATCAGAATGTCTTTTAACAAAAAGTTAATTAAAAAATAAATCAGTAATTAGTGAAGTAAATAAATGATTAATGGCTCATTTAAAACAAGCTAATTTTTTTTTCCTAAAAAAAAAAAAAAAGGAAAAAGAAAAAAGAGAAACAATTGAGAGTAACCCTTTACTGGTCAAAGCATGTCTACTACTGCCGCTATTCCATCTTTCCAAAAGTTTGCAGAGGGCCTACCTGTCCTTTTAGGGGTTGCCCTCTCCACTCCAGAACAAATGAAGTCTTTCTCCTCAGAAAACCTTGGAACTTACTAGTGATATCATCATGATACCAGACTGGGGGAGGTCTCAGGCCCTGAGACCTCTGCCACCAGCCCGTGCCAGGTTCTTGACTTTGTTGTGAGAAAGAATTCAAGGACGAGTCAGAGTAAAGTAGAGCAGAAGAAGCTTTATTGCAAAGCGGAAGTATACTCTCAAGATGTGAGAGTGGGTGAGCTCAAGGGAGAACTTGGCCCCTGCGGTTTGGGTTTCTATCTTGTATTGATAGTTGTTAACAAGGGGGTGGAATATTCATGACTTGAGGTGGGGATTTCTGGGAAGCAGGGTTACGTGGTTTTTCTTTTATATTTGGTCAGGGGTTTCCTGTCATGGCAGCATTAGGGAAGAGATTTCAGTATGTTAATGTAGTATAATGAAAGGATAATGTGAACTTTGGCCTGCTTTGTCAGCCATCTTGGGCCTGTCTGGTTTGATCCAGTTTCTTGTGGATTTGTTTGGAGTACGGCTAGGACAGGCCTCTGACTTCCTCACAGTTGGCCATGACTTCCTCTTTGCTGGCCTCCAGGCATCCTATTAGAACCTAACTGCCTACTCTAACAATCATTCCTGTTCCATTTTGTTTAGAATGCTTAATTATATTCGCATGTAGTGATGACTTCACTCCCCAAGTTGATTATAACCTCCTGGAGGACAGGACAGATTTATTATGCTAATTTTAATTGTTTAACCAATATGTGTTGATTTTCTTTTACAAAGTAATAATAGGGGTACCTGGCTGGTCAGTCAGTAGAGCGTAGGACTCTTAATCTCAGGGTTGAAAGTTTGAGTCCCACATTGGGTTATTTAAAAATAAAAAAATCTTAAAACAACACAGAACAAAGTAATAATAGGTACTACTATTGTGCTAGCTTCCATTTACCGGGTGCCTCTCAAATGCCGCCATTGTGGTAGGTGCTTTATATATATCTCATATCTTTACAATAACTTGCAAAGTCAGCCTCATTTTTATCATTCTAAGTGAATGAAACTGAGGCTCTCAGAGTTTAGAGACTTCGTTTAAGATGGTATGTCCAGTGGTAAAGCCAGGATTTATATCCAAATCTATCTGAATTCAATGCCTAAGTTTTTTGTTTTGTTTTGTTTAAAGATTTTATTTATTTGACAGAGAGAGACACAGCGAGAGAGGGAACACAAGCAGAGGGAGAGGGAGAAGCAGGCTTCCCGCTAAGCAGGGAGCCCGACTAGAGGCTCAATCCCAGGACCCCGGGATCATGATCTGAGCCAAAGGCAGACGCTTAACGACCGAGCCACCCAGGTGCCCCTAAGTTTTTTTTCATAATGCCCATGACCTTTTCTGTATACAGGCTGTCTGGAGAATTCCATGTGAGATTCATCTTTGACCCTGAAGGAGATACTCTAGAAGAATAATCCAAACATCTGACTATAATATGAAGCAATAAGCAATAATAAGCACCTGCAAATACCTGAAGAGTACTCTGAGCAGACTGGGTGGGTGGGATTTTGAGAGAGGAAGAAAGAACTTCCCACACTGGGGCGTGAATAAAGAACACAGACAACACAGGGTGTAGGTATTTTCATAGACTGAAGCATGGGAAACATTGAAATGAAAGGGAGAGCAGAGCCATATTTTTGGAGAGCCTTGAATGCTGGACTCCAGTACTTCTATTTACTTCAGTAGCTGCACAGAGGGAATGGGGGGGTACTTTGAAGATTTCAGAATAGAGGAGGAGCCTATAGGAAGCTGTAGTTTACAAAGATTACTCAGGCTGTAGGAAGCAGGGTGAAGATTGGGTAGGAGCAGGGACCAAATGGAAAGACTTGTTAGGACACTGTTTCAATTGTTTAAATTTTGAGGAAATGCATTGAAGATCTGAAAGAGATTGATGGCAGTGGGAATGGAGAGGATGTATAGATCAAAGAAATGCAAAAGAGAGGAAGTAGAAAGGGCTTCCCTACTCCTGACTGTGGGGGACCAAGGACAGTAAGTCAACATGGTATATTGGGGGAATGGGGGTTCCAACAGCAAATATGGGGAAGTAAGATAAAGAAATGATTGCCTAGGCTTTGCCTTTAGTGAGTTTGGGGTGCCCACTGTATAGGATAGGAACTACTCACAAATGCAGCTGGTGGCTGGAATCTCTAGGATTAGAGACTGGGAGATAAATTGCAGCTAGAAATAAAATTGAAATTTATCTGGAATTAGGTGGTTGGTGAAACATTAGGGGAAAAAAAGATGCCAGCGAAGGGAGAAAGCAAATAAACTGAAGCCAAAGTGTTGAAGAATGCGTGGCATTGAGGAGAGCCTTTGTTTGAAAGTATGCAGGCAGATGAGTAATACATGATATTTTATGGCTTGTTACAGAGACAAGGAGGCTGAAAGGTAGGACTACCCACCATGGGAGCAAAAGCTCTCACTGTATACTTACTTGCTGGCTTCTGGGATACTTACAGGACAAAGATTGGGTGGAGTGTCATCCAGCGGGAGGAGAAGCCGGGCTTGTTTTGTGCGCTGATGGAGGAAATAGGTGCAGATACAGTGTGATGTAGGGGATTCGTTCACCCAGGGTCTTGTCAGCCCCTACGTACTTCCCTTACCCATACTGCCTTCTCCTTTTTAGCCTGGAATCACTATCTTTTTTTTCTTTTCTTACGATTTTATTTGTTCATTTGAGAGAGAGAGGGAGCATGAGCAGAGAGGAGAAGCGGAGGGAGAGGGAGAAGCAGACTGCCCACTGGGAAGGGCACCCGATGTGGGGCTCAAACTCAGGACCCAGAGATCATAACCTGAGCTGAAGGTAGACACTTAACTGACTGAGCCACCCAGGCACTCCGGAACTGCTATCTTTGCTGCAAGAGATTTTCCTTCAGAAAGTCAGTGTTAAGATGTACACATTCATTCATTCATTCCTTTATTCAGTAGACATCTACTGGCAGCTACTATATACCAGGTATTGTGATAGAGCTAGATGTACAAAATGACATAATTCCTGCCCTCATCTTATTAGGGAACGTAAACAATAAGAGACAAATATATACATAAAAGGAAATGAATATATAATTATATATATGATGAATGCCATAATAGGAGTGTGATAAGTGCACCATACTTTCAGAATGGTAGAGATGGGTGGTGGGGAGTCAATGAAGGCTGCTCTTGGAAGTGATATTTAAACTAAGACCGAAATTGAGTAGGCGTTCACCAGATTGTGTGTGGAAGGGAAAGCCTTCTAGACAGAGAGAAATCCCAGGGCAGGAGGAGCAGAACATTGAAGGCCAGAGGAACTGAGTAATAGTGGGGACACAAATACATGAGTAGCCTGTGATGAGGTTGGACAATGGATGAGAGCCGAATCCTGAGGAGCCTTGTGGAACATTTTAAGAACATGAGATTTTAGGGACGCCTGGATGGCTCAGTCGGTTAAGTGTCTGCCTTCAGCTCAGGTCATGATTTCAGGGTCTTGGGATCAAGTCTTGCATGTGGCTCCTTGCTCAGCAGGGAGCCTGATTCTCTCTCTGCCTACTGCTCCCCCTGCTTGTGCTCTCTCTCTGACAAATAAATAAATAAAATCTTAAAACAAAACAAAACATGAGATTTTATTCCACTTGCGATGGAAACCAGTGTGATTGACTTTGCGTTTTTAAAACTTTGGAAGAATAAAGGGAGATTTGCAAGAATGGATAAGAGAGAGATGAATTAGCAGTGCTACTGCAGGGATCCAGGTGATAGAAGATGGTGGCACGGACTGCTCTCGTTGCAGTGGAGATCTGCTAATTTTCTGATGATTTGGAAACTATTTGATAGAAGAGACAGAACTGTGATTGGTAATAGAACTGATGAAGAGTGTTTGTTCTTCAGCCATGCCCCCTTCACCCTGACTCCATGCACATACGTCTGAGAGCTTTATCTATCCATGTCATTCATTGAGAGTCACTAAGGTTAAAGCATTCTTTAAAATATACATAGTAATATCTCTTTTAAGCTTTTTTTTTTTCAATTGACAAAAATTTATGGGGATAATGACATGTGTCAGGAGCTGTATTAGATTCTGGGGTTACAAATGTGAATCCAAAATCTGCTTGAAGAGCTGCCAGATCTCGCTTTGTTTATGAATTTTGTCAAGGGCATCATGAAGTTTATGTTATAAGAGCAATGCCATTTATTATACAGTATAATCAGACCAATTAAAAGATTGGAAAATTAGTAAGGGAATTGACACTTCATAAAGATAGTAACAGATATTACCTCTTTTGATTCTCACAATAACCCTCCAAGTCTATGGTTCTCAGTGAGGTAATGGAGTTTGCCCCCAGGGGACATTTGGCAATACAGATCTTCCCCAACTCATGATGGGGTTGCCCTTCAGAAGTTGAAAATATCTAGAGTCAAAAATGTATTTCACGCACCTCACCTTCCGGGGCGCCTGGGTGGCTCAGTGGGTTAAGCGTCCACCTTCAGCTCAGGTCATGATCCCAGGGTCCTGGGATCGAGTCCCACATCTGGCTCCCTGCTCAGTGGGGAGCCCGCTTCTCTCTCTGCCTGGGGCTCCCCCTGCTTGTGCTCTCTCTCTCTCTCTCTCTCTTTCTCTCTCTCTGACAAATGAATAAATAAAATCTTAAAAAAAATACACCTAACCTACGGACCATCATAGCTTAGCCTAGCCTGCCTTCCACGTGCTCAAAACGCATCAGCTTGTAGACGGGCAAAATAATCTAATGCAAAGCCTGTTTTATAAAGCGGGGTTGAATATCTCACGTAATTTATTGAATACTGTAGTGAAAGTGAAAACCAAAGGGGTTGTATGGGTATGGAGTATGTGAGTGTACCAGCTGTATCTCCATGATCGTGTGGCTGACTGGGGAGTGTTCCCACTGCTGTTGGCCAGCATCACAAGAAGGGGCCATACTACATATCGCTAGCCCGGGGAAAGACCAAAATTCAGTATTTTAAGTATGATTTCTACTGAGTGCATATTGGTCTCACACCATCATAAGGTCAAAAAACCATTAAGTTGAACCCTTGTAGGTCAGGAACCATCTGTATTTGAAGACATTGTATTAGTTGTCCTAACTGGAGGGGTGCAACTGACACCTGGTTGATAGAGACCAGAGAGGCTGCTATGCATTGACAATGCACAGTACAGCTCCCTATAACAGAGAATTATCCACCCTAAAATGTCAGTAGGGCTGAACAGGGCAAGACACTTTGCTGTAAGTTATTTCCTTTTTACCTGTAAGAAAAATAATTGCCTAAAATATAATCTGACTCCTAATTTGACACATTCTGTATTATACTTCATTACCTGTCCCAGAAGTTTTAGTATCTGACTGACATTCAAGTTAAATCTGTATTCATATACGTAGTTAACATTGGCTATTTCGTCTGCATTTCTATGAAGCAGCCACGTCAATATATTAAGACCTGGTCAGTCTAGCCAGGTAAGGTATACACTGAATTAAATAAAACAATGAAATGTCCAAACGGCATAAGCACAAAAACAGTATAACCCTCGTGCTGTATTATAAGTACTTAAGTGATAATTTCCCACAGCATAAATAAGAAATCAACTCGACACATGAACATTGCGTTTGTATTTCCCTTTGTCCTGATGCGGTACTCTTGCATGCATCATCACGTTGAACCACGTTATCAACTTTAAATGCTGTTGCCAGGCTTTTTTATTTGATTGTATCTCCATTTATACTTGTTCCATTTTATGTGAAAGAGGCTGGAAATATCATAAATCACTTTCACTGAGACCATCTCTATTTATCTATAGATCAGATGACAGATAATAAGTGTTATTTAATGGATCCAACATAGCATAATCTCCCCGTGCTCAACTTCAGATCCCACCAGTAATACCCTTATTGCTTAAACTTCAAGTAGATAATCTGCAGAGAAGTTTTTAATATATTTATGTATCCTTTAGAGATTTTAACCTCCTAAACAATAATGACTAGACCCACATTTCTAAGCTGTGAGCATTAATGCCAATATTTCGTGATTCTTTTTCATGAAGACAACTTTTCCCCATTTTTCCCCCAGAGGAAGTAGGCATCAGAGAATAACAACTGTGCTTACATTTACTAGAATCCAGAAGAATGGCCCACATCACCAGCAGATGCAGTGAGGTGTGTACGCAGTGAGGTGTGTACGCAGTGGAGAAAGAGTGCGGTGTGCGTGTAGGCCAAGCAGACAGCGGTCTGCTGGCATGATCTGAAGGACCCCACAAAGTGGTTCCTCTCCCTCCTCCAACTTCAACTCAGCCCACCGGCCTTCAGGCACTGAGTTCCCATAGAAAAGATTGATCATTAAATATGATGAAGAATTTCTTGTCTTGAGCAGGCCACTATTAAAATGTTAATGTGCTGAGATGTAGCAGAAATTTTTAACCAGTAGCAAAAAACTACTTAGCTCATTTAACCGAAGGTTTCTACCCTGGAATACCTTGCTGAGGTATTGTGACCCGTGGAAATAAGACACATGTAGTAGGTACTTGTAGTGAGGGTCAAAGCAAGTAACTGTCTTCTTGGCCTGAACTTGGCCTACCACATTGGCTTTATTTCTTAAACACCCAGTCCCCTTGAGGCCACGCTGTCTTCTCTAATGCTGCCTCATGCGTTCATGCCTGTGCCCCTTCCACTCTTCTCAAAATCCCCTTCGCTGCCCTGCCTCAGGTGATCGCTGACCAAATATCATTCAGGGTGAGGGAGTGAATCACTACTCTGAGAACCTTAAGCAACATGTAAATATTTGGCTTGTGCAATCCCTGACACAATGGAAGAAAGAGTTGGAAGGATCTGAGCCTTGAGGCCTGCCAAGAATTGAGACCAAAGAGTCAATGCTGTCAGGCCCTGTTTCTGCTCTTGCTGCATCTCTCTGCTCCTTGTGACTCTTGACCTCATTCCCATCTGTTGCCGAAGAACCTTTTCCATCTAGTTCAGCTTAGAATCCCAGCTGAAAGGAAATTTTGTTTTCTCCCAATATCTGTATATCAGGCCTAGGGAAAGAGTGCTAATTCCTATTTGGCCTTTAGGCCTCTTTCAGGACCAATCAATGGGTCCAGAGGAGTGGGGGAATATGATTGGACAGAGCTTGGTTATGGATCCACTCTTAGCCAGAGGTCAGGATCCATAATCTGGAGAAGGAGGAGGGGCAGAGACATTTGGGCAGCCAAACAGGAGCTGTACAGTATGCTACATCCCAAGACCCATCTGAAGAGGGACTTTGTGAAGCTTTTCCTGACCCTGCAGGGGGAATGGGCACCCTTCCCTTGTGCCTCTGCCCATCAATAAATCCAAACCATTCATTGTATTAGTTGTGTGTTTACCTTTATTTACACTCCAAGCTTGCTGAAGTTAATGCTTTTGGAATGTTTTCAGATAAATATTGCATCTCCTGTTAGCTCTTCCTCCGAGATTCAGGAGTGTATTAGTGACTGGTATGGAGTGTGTGGTCAAGCTAAATGACCAGAAAGTCATTTCAATTCCATGCCACATTTTATCAGCCCACTTGGGCGAAGCCGGCCCTATTCAGAGAACATTCTAGGTTTTAGCCTTCTGTTGGCCTTGTTATAGAAAAATACTTCAAACAACATGTTGTGTTTCAACAATTTAAGACCAACAGGCCTATAATAATAATCCGTGTTCCGGCAAGTAGGCCTTTACTGACTTTCCTTTTTTATTACTAAAAGTTGATTTTGAAGGATTTTATTATTCAATGGTATTAAAAAAAAACCATAATGAACACCCACGTACCCACCATCCATCTTTAGAAGTAAAACATTAAAAACTTAAAAAGATAGTTCAAGCCCCTTTAGGCCCCTCCCTGATTTCAGCTGAATTCCCTTCCCTGTCCCTCCCAGAGATAACTATCTTGAATTTGGTATTTCTTATTCCTATGTATTCTTCATACTTCTTCTTCTTTATTAAGTTTGGTTGCAAAAGAATGAACAAACAAGCTTCTACCCCACACAGGAATATACCAGTAGCAGTGACATTTCTCATCCTGTTATCAGCTGTGTTCAAATGTCTTTCCATATTAGGTCATCCTCCCAAGGAACTGGCATCAAGTCTATTAGTATTGTTGAGTAAATGACATGGACCTGCAAAGAAGCAAAGCGGGAATGTACTCAAGGAGAAAACCCAGCTCCCAATCTTGCTGAGGAAGATAGAATACATCTAGTGTGTGTCTTTCATGTTCCTTATCAGACCAAGTGTTTCTCAACATCCTACTAATAGAGTAGCATTTAATTTTAATTCTAAGCATTCCAGGTATCTGGAAGGTCATCCATGATGGACAAGTCAAAATCGTGGAAGTCTTTGAAAGTGATTCGGTTCTGAATTCCTGCTTTCTTTGTATGTAGTAGTAAGAATTGGTTTTTAAAATTGTCTAGCCTTACAGGAACAAGGAGAATGAAGCAGAAGAAGCTTGGGTACATGGCTTTCCCAGTTACTGGCTCTGTGACTTTGGGCAGGTCATTTATATTCCCTTAGTCTAGGTACAATGATACCTGTTCTGCCTACTTTTCATAGTTGCTTTTAGAAAAAAAAAAAGAGATTAATTCATGTGGCTCATAAACTGTAAAAACACCATAAATTTAAGGATAATGCCTTTGGTGGACACTGTTCTGTGTCTCATCATGGGGGCAGAAATGATGGACATGATTTCTCTGCCTGAGTAAATATTTTTTAGACTTGAGGCTCAATCATGAGAACTCCAATTAATTATTTCCATTTTATCTAAGATTTTAGCATTATGAAAAATGGTCTTGTATTCATTTGCTTTGACATATCCCTAGTCCAGAATCCAGATGTCATAATCTATCTACTTACTGATTATGTGAAAAAAGAGGTAAATGTGAATTTTCTCTTGTACTGTAGCTTCAGGAGAGGTTCCAAGGCCTGGGAACACAGCAGCAACAACAAAAAGTAAATAACAAATACTTCACCTTCTAAAGCAAGGTGCTAGAGTTCCAGCTCCATCCATGGAATTTTCTGCAACAATGGAAAATTTTCAATATCTGTGTCATCCAATATGGTAGCCACCAGCCACATGTGAGTACTGAGCACTTGAAATGTGGCTCCTGAGATCAAGGGACTGAATTGTATTTTATTTTATTTTATTGTGATCAGTTAAAATGTAAAAGTACAGAACCACAAGTGGTGAGTGGCTTCTGTGTTGGACAGTGCAGACTAAGACAATAGATGTTGATTTTGCAGAGGAAGTAGCTAAAACCCAGTGCAGCCTCTGCCTACCTAACCGTCATGTACTTCCAGTGTATAGAAGATAAGATGAGCATTCACTGGGAGGTGGAAAAAGACTGTTCTGAGGATCAGGTTGCAGATAATTTCATTGTGCTATGAATTCTCCATCTCTTCTCACAGAGGGACAGAGCATAGTGCTTGCCCTCATGTCTCTATCCAAATGAGTTAGTGTTTAAAGCTCCATTAGGAAAGGTTTACAGGCAGAGACTGGTGTCTGACAGGCTGAAGAAGAGTCTGCACATGAGAGACTGGCTAAAGGAGCTGATGCTGAAGAGGGATCCTCTTCCCAGCTTGCTGAGCATAGATGGCCAACACTAGACCAGGTATGGGCCTGCTAGGGGAGAGAATCATGCATCATTTTAACAGAGACCCACCCAGGAGGTGTGAGGTGACCTCAAGTGAGAGGTAGACACCAGACAGCAGCGGCTACCAAAGAAGTCTTAAACGGTCAGCAGGAATAGGCATCACCAGTTGGCAGGCAACTGCAGAATAAATTTCCGTGGAACCCTCAGGAGGACCTAACGCAAAAAAAGACTGTTCTAGAAATCTGCAACACTCAGACGATATCAGTGCTAGATTGTAAATGTTTTGGTAAAGGAAGACCGCTTCTGTCCTGTGTTGCTCTTCCCTCTCTTAACCCAGGCCCCAGGCTCAACCCTGGAGGACCAGCATCTTCATAGTCAGTGGAGGAAGAGAAATCAAGGGAGGAAAATAATGCAAAGCCAACCGCACTTTTTTCCATCACAAATTTCTCAGCCTGAGGCAGACCCAAGCTGAGGGAAGGAAGACGTTTTCAAAGAATTTGAGATTGTGTTGGATTGGACTGGAATTCTTCAAATGTGAAAGCAATCAGGAAAGCGATGTCATCTACCTAGGGTTTCATCCAGGACCTGAGAAAAATCATTTGACGGCATGAGTTTAAATGAGAATTGGTTAGGAAACACTAAATTTTCTCTCTTGCACCTGCTGAGTCCAGCTCATTCGATAAACTGATTACAATACTAAGGATAATTGTACATTATTAATGACACATTAATAGTGATGGTGATGAATAGCTAACATTTATCAAGTGTTTACAACCTGCTAGGTACTCTTCTGAGCACTTTGTCTGTTTTAACCCCTCAGCTGGAAATACATATGGAACTGATTCCTCCCTATCTGAGGTAGTTCAGAAAACTGAACTGTTCGAGTTTTTGGAGTCTCACTGGAAGATAAAAATTACACCTATTGCTGTAATAAATATTAATATTTATTAAGCACACTTACCAAGCATTTCACATGATTATTTCATTTACTACTTTAACAGTGCTGTGAAATAATTACTCATTTCATTCATTTTATGGATAAGTTGAGGTTTAGAGGAGTGAAGTCAATTTGCCTAATGCCAAGTCTAGGCTAGGAATCTAGGGCTATTGGGCCTCAGTGTCTTGCTTTTTGTCCATATTCTGCATTGGAGGAAAGGACTAATGCTCACCTGTTTTCTCTTCTTAAAAATAAGTATATTAATTATAAAGAACAAGAAAATGTCTTGCTCAAGCAAAAATTTAAACTTTAAATTGGTAAACATGAACATTGCAAAAACACCTTGGGTACTAGTTAATAATTAAATTAGTTTCTTCTCTTGCCCCAAACTCTTAACATTACTATGGAAAAAAAGTGAATACTGAAAATGGCTCAAATTGACAGTCGATCTGTATTACTGCAAATAGAGGAATAACAAAAACAAGGGGACAGCTCTTCATTTCTGACTGCCTTGAGTACTCCTGATCCTTCCAAATCTTCCTCTCCACTTGATTTCATTGTTGCTCTTAAAATGAATTCCAAAACCCAAGAGAGGGATAAGACTCTTACCAAGAAGAAAAGGAAGAAGCTATGCTGTTCTGGTTCAGTGTATTTTGAACTCTTGAAATTTGGGGCCTATTTATACTTCAAGACAAACAGAGATCATGTTAACAATAGCAGATGTTGTAAAGGAAGGATAGAGTTTTTTATAGGCAAATCTATGTGGGGTCAGAAGCAATAGGCTCTTCCTGTGGAGGAAGTCAGATGGGCAGCGGTAGTTTGGCTAGAAAAGAATGGTTATTGTATTACAGTCCAGGCTGAGAGCACAGTGCAGTGCCCATCTCTGTTGGTTGATGCTCGTGCAAATTTGCTACTCCTCACACAATTTTCTGCTTGTCCCAGGCATTACTTCCAAAACTGAGTAGGTGGCTCAAATGCAAGGAAAACATCTAACCATTTTGAAGGAGCTACGAGATGCCTCATATTTGCAAATATGATTGGAAGCATTTATCTGTTCTTCCCCTCCACCACATCTTCTAAATATTAGCATTTAATAAAATACACATTTCTTTCATTTATTTTGAACTCCTTCCAAAGCCAGCAAATACCAGAACCTCAAATGTTATGATAGGATAGGTTCTTTATTGGTTTGTTTTCTTTTCATTCTTTCTGTTTTTACTGTGTGATTCTTTTTCATTATAAATCCTTATGTTTCCAACTCAAGGAGCCTGACTAATCAGAAGGGCTTCCAGCAGAGGTAGACAAATATTCTCAATGCTATCCTGAGACCCTACAGATGCAGATAGCTCTGCTATTCACAGGAAATGAAGAAGTCAGGTCCATCAGAGACGGGGGATTTCCTCTTCAGATAAAGTATGTTAGCTGTTGCATATTACTGATAGAAAGCTCAGGAGTAGAGACAAGATGGTTCCAGATGGTGGGGGAAATGGCCCCTTCTTGTCCTGGATGCCTCTGAAAGCAAAGCCTGACACAGAGGTTATTTATTTGGGAGGTGATTCCAGGGAACAAATGTGGGGGACAGCAGTAGTGAAATGAAGGAGGGAAAGCAACTCAAGATGCCTACAGGAGATACTTGATCTTGTGAGGCCTTCTGAGAACTTACGAAATGTATCTCAGTACTAACCATAGACAAAGAGAGAAGACACAGGACACAGGTTCATGTCTCTGATTGGTCAAAGGTAGCCCCACCTCAAATACTTTCTGGTCACATGTGTGGTGGTTCATCATGCAGTAGCATCAGAAAGACCCAGAGGCAGAAGGCAAGTAGGTCTCTCTTTAGATTTCTCCTGCATAGAACTGAGAGCTATGTCAGTAGCTGGAGAAAGAGTTGACACCATGGAGATTTGAAGCGGCATACAGTTACCCAACATAGGCCTCCTCAAAAAATGGTAATTACAGGGTTGTGGTTCAGAGTTAACTCAGAATGATATGAGTTGAGGCTCCATCTGGATTACTTCCCAGCTGTGTATCTGGAACAAGTCATTTGCTCCTAGCTCCAGTTTTCTCATTTTTTAATGAATGGCATTTGTCTGGTTGTTGTGATGAGTGAGTAAGTCACATAAACTTAGTGCCTAGTGCACTGTACATACTCAATAAATTCTATCATTGATATTTAATGGTATTCATATTAAACATATATTTGTTGAGTTTGGTCCGCAGCTCAGATCAGTGGTGGCAAAACACTATTTAGAGAAACAAAAAGGAAATTTTGAAGAGATGTAGGATTTGTACCTTTCATTGGATAGCTATGATTCCTGTACACAAGAAGTACAGTACGGACTGCTGCTCTTTTTTTTTTTTAATAAAGATTTTATTTATTATTTGACAGAGAGAGAAACAGCCAGTGAAAGAGGGAACACAAGCAGGGGGAGTGGGCGAGGAAGAAGCAGGCTCCCAGTGGAGCAGGGAGCCCGATACGAGACTCGATCCCAGGATCCTGGGATCACGCCCTGAGCCGAAGGCAGATGCTTAACGACTGAGCCACCCAGGCGCCCCTGGACTGCTATTCTTTAAGATGACTCTCAGGCATGAAGATCCCAAAGTTATTCCAAATCATTAAAAAAGGGAATACAATATAAAAAAGATATTTTGTTATTAGGTATGTTTAATTTTATTTAAATTTATGGGAAAAAATTTAAACAGGCCTGTCACTGATTCAAGGAGCCTTTATACACTGCAGGAACATTTGCTTCCTTTGTCCTCCATAAAATAAGGGTGTTGAACTAGACCATTCTTAAAGTTGATTTCAATTCTTAAATTTTATATTTCAAAATAGTTATGTTATCATTCCTGAATATTGATTAGCTGGAATATCTAATTTCTCAGTCATGCTGCCCAAGCAAAGTGACTTACTTGTATATGGCATGGACAAAAAGACCTGCTCATAAATATAGTCATTAAATGCAATTATACTGACTGCTCCAAATTCTAGATGGGTTGATTTCCCAATGTTTGTTATGTACAATATGGGATGTCTTTTCGCACAATGATTATGTTAGAAAAAAAATAGGCAAATTTCCAGGTCAGTGAACAAAAGCCCATTTTATTCATGATATTCTACAAGCTCAGTATTTTACTAATACTTTTCTGGATTCTGAACACTGCGTGTTACAGGATTCTTCTCCCCATAGGAAGAGTTCTGACGTTTGATACAAAGGCCATTGTGGTTTCTGCTCCCGTGGTCTTAGGAAGCCTCTCTTCCCCAGGGAGTAGGATCTCTGATATTTTTTCCAAGTATCCTAACTTCCTTCAAAGTGGGACACTTTCAAGAGGCAAAGGGGGAACTACTAATAATTTTGCTGGGATGACAAGTATAAATCATCATCGTCCTGAGAGTCACATGCCCCTGAAAGTGCTTCCATGGCCTATTTGTAGACACAGTAACATGGAAGCTGTCATTTATTTTCAGTTTCATTGTGGTTATTCACCAGTGTTTCCTGGGAATCTACCATGTATGACATCTGGGGATATGGTGTGATAAACAACATGGTACCTGACTTTGCAGAGCTTGGAGGCTAGTGTGAGATGGAGGCATTAAATAATTGCAGTAAGGCATGAGTGTGATAACTGAGGAAGTCCAGGGTATCAAGAGAGCATCCAGTAGGGGCCCTCAGCTGATGATCTAAGGTAGGGCTTAGCAAACTCTTCTGCAAAGGGTCTAGCAAATATGCTAGGTTTTCACTATTTAAGGCTTTAAGAGCCATATATGGTCTCTCTCCTCCTCCTCCTTGTCTTCCTTTTCCTCCTCCTTTTCTTCTTTAAAAATTCTTTAAAAGTTTTAAAACATTCTTAGCTTGAGGCCTATAACCATTATAAGCCATGGGTAAATTGGCCCATGGGCCATAATTTGTCAATGCCTTATCTAGGAGATCAGGAAAACTTTCTGGAACAAGTGGCATGCAAGCTGAGGTTTGAAATATGAATGAATGAGCTAGCTGGGTAAAGCATTGTAGGAAGAAGGATACGAGATGGAGGGATAACATGTAAAGCACAGAGACCAAAGTGTATTGTATCTTTAAAGAATCAAAAGAAGGGCACCTGGGTGGCTCAGTCATTAAGCGTCTGCCTTCGGCTCAGGGCGGGATCCCGGAGTTCTGGGATCGAGCCCCACATCAGGCTCCTCCGCTGGGAGCCTGCTTCTTCCTCTCCTACTCCCCCTGCTTGTGTTCCCTCTCTTGCTGGTTGTCTATCTCTCTCTCTCTGTCAAATAAATAAATAAAATCTTAAAAAAAAAAAAAAAGAATCAAAAGAAACCCAGCCTGGCTGAGAATGCCCCAACATGACACTGAGATGTGAGAGATCAGTTCCTAGAATGTTTTATAATCCATGTTAAGGATTTTAAGCTAGATTTAAATGGTCTAGACAAATTCACAGAGGGTTTTACATGAATGATCAGATCTGCATGGGGCAAGAGAGGTAGCAAGGCGTCCAGGATGGTGGCAAAAGTCCAAAGGAGAGATAATGAGGCAGCATAGGCTGGGATGATGACATGACAAATACATGACTTCAGTGTGATTTGTGAGGTGACTTGGCTGCATTTATTTGTTGATCGATTGAGTGTAGGGAATGAGGACGAGATAGGAGGCAAGCATGACTTCTGGGTTCTTCCTTAAACAACTAGTTTTCTTCCTTAAACAACTAGGTGGCTGGTGGTGACATTGACCGAGAATGAACCCTGGAGGAGGAGCAGGTTTGGAAAATAAGAATATAGTTTTAGACATGCTAAATACAAGGTATATGCTAGATATCCAATTGGTGCTACCCAATAGGTGCTACCAACAACAGCTCTGTTGTTCACATGAGAGATCAGAGATTTGAAGGTCATCATATAGATGGGAACCAAGACCATGGGACTGAATGAAATTGCATCTGTAGAATAAGAAGAGCCTCCCAATGTTAAAGGAATGGCTAGGCAGGGAAGATCTCACAAAATATACAAGAAGGAATAGACAGACATGTAGGAGGAAAACTGGGATATTGTAGAGAACTGAATTCAAGGAATGAAAGCATTTCAAAATGAATGGGATGGTGCTAGTATCAAATGTTGCAACTAGGGAAAACAAAATAAGGTTTGAGAAGAAATTATTGGATCTAATAACACAGACTTCATTGGTGATCTTGATACAAGCAGTTTCAGAGAAGTGGTAGGGCTGGAAGTCAGACAGCAGTGGATCAAGCAGTGAGTGTGAGTACCTAGAGATGGTGAAAGTGAAATCTTTTATCAAGAAGCCTAACAAGTTGAAAGGTTGGAGGAAAAAGAAAGAAACAGGATGGTAGCTAGAGCTGGATGTCAGAATGGGGACGGGGCTTACTAAAATAGGGGATGTCTTGAACATGTTTTAATGTGCATGAGAAAAAGTCAAGAGACATAAAGTGATGGTACAGGAGCAAGGTTTTTTGAGAAATCAGGAAGACGTAGGATTCAGAGCACACAGGAATAGGAGCTTCTCAAATGAGGCAATAGAAAGCAGAAAGGATGCATGAAGATGCTGGTCAATTTCTTTTCAGAAGCAATTGACAGTTCAATATTCTTCCTCATTGTGACCCCCAATCTTTTTAATTGGGAGACTGCCCCCACTTTCAATGTCAAAAACCTCATGAGACTGTCACAATAATATTCATTTCTTAATTTTCCATTGATTGGAAAAATACATGTTGACATAAAGCTACTATATATTCAGTAAGTCTTTTAAATGAACATGTTTTAGTAATCACCATACAGCTATGTAAATTTTTAAAAAGGTGGTATTCTATGTGTCAAATACTCTTTTCCAGTCTACACAATGCTTGGTTAGCATATGAATCCTCAGATTCTTTGCAATAATTTTGATAATAATAATTCAACTTATAGTAACTTAGCCATAGCTCAGACCCACAAGCCAGGGTCCTGGGCGCAACTGTTGCTTTTGGGAGAGGCAATCTCACACATAAAAGATAATAGTACTTCCTTGACTTGTAAAGAATTGAAGTGAAATTCATTTTTATTTCAGAGAAGAATCAGATTCACATGTTCCTAGGCATTTCATATAAGAGTTTGGCCAGGGATAGGACTATAGAGAAAAGGCATGAATGGACAGGTGATAAAATGGGACAGAGTTTAGGGACTGAAGAGGAGCATCATGACTGAATAGCTAGGAAGTGGTTTCTGGTGTTTAAATGAGTCTTCTTCCACCTGTTGCACTTGCCCCTCTTCCTCTACATGTTCCTCTTCTCCTTTCTTCTCCCTCTTTTACCAGTAATGTTACATATTTTCTACCAATATAGACCAGTCCTGGAGTGAGATGGGAATTACAGATGGTTTATGAAGTTGTCCCTCATAGGGCTAAGAAAGGACAATCAATTGCAAGTAGAAAGAAAGGTCCTTCTTGGGGCTGCAGTGCCTCTTATATAGGTTAAAAGTGTTTTTTCCAGTTGCTCATGTGCACTTAGGGACATTTATACATTGGGGATGCATAAATTGTGAATGACCTTCCTTCGATATATGAGAAAACAAAACAAGGGTCTATGATCCCCAGATGGAGAACTCGGGATGGGGATAGCAGACACAACAGACAAAATGTAAGTGAGTTGTTTCAATTGTTGAAGAAATATCAAGAGAAGAATGTGTAGAGGAAGAAAAAATTCTATCCATCTTAGTTTCATTGGCTGGGGTCCAGCAAATTAGGCCAACATAAGACAGAGTAACGAGAGAAAAACAAAAAGAAGCCTACTAACATTACATCACCCACGTACAAGGAGGACTCAGTGATGAGTAACTCAAAAGAGTGGTTAGAACTTGAGCCTATATAGCTTGTTAGCGAAGAACACTAATTGTCTGGAAAAGTAGCAAGACAAAATAAAGGGACTTTTTTTTTTTTAAAGATTTTATTTATTTATTCGACAGAGATAGAGACAGCCAGCGAGAGAGGGAACACAAGCAGGGGGAGTGGGAGAGGAAGAAGCAGGCTCATAGTGGAGGAGCCTGATGTGGGGCTCGATCCCATAACGCCGGGATCACGCCCTGAGCCGAAGGCAGACGCTTAACCGCTGTGCCACCCAGGCGCCCCTGGGACTTTGAGCTTCTGGGGTGGAAATTGTGGGAAGGTAAATTTGTGGAGAAATTAATGGTAGGCAAGGGTTACACAGTAAAGTTTGTTGTGTAGATTCCTCTGGTATCATCACTGGGCTGATAGGGGTCTAGAGTCTCAGATGATTAACTTCAGTCCTTCCTGGTAGGGAGAGGAGAGGTGGCGCCCTTACAGATTTATCTCCTATCTTTAGGCAAAGAGGGGGAATGCAGAGAGCTTTTCTTGTTTCTCCTGCTTCTCAATTGTCTTCAGCTCAAAATAATCAGCATGCCAAAGTGGCATTTTGGGGAGAGGCATATGCTGCTACCTTTCAAAAGTCACCTAGTAACCGCTGTCAGACTTAGATTTCCCCACATCCTTACTTCACTTCTCTGATTGTAATGAGGGAAAATTGCAATTGATTCCTGTAAGTTTGACCCTGGGGCATTTAACATTTTTAAGCACCATCTGTATCTCCTAAGAGACTTCATTTTGATCCAAATTAGTATTAAGTTTATTAAGTTGAATTTTTATTCTTAGAGATTGATAATCTATGTATGATGCCTCTTTCTATGTAGGGCATGGAGGAGGATTCAGCTCAACAGCATCCGTGATTAATATGTGTTCTCTGCCCCTTACAGAACACATATAGTTTTCTGGCATTACTAGTGACTGAACTGGGGGCCAACTCAGGCAAAACTGTGAGGTAGGCAAAATTTTCTTTGGCATTTACCTTCCTACTTCCTCTTTCACTTTAAGCATCTATCCTGGCCTCATTTCCAGTTCTTACTTAGGTATTTGAACTTTAATAGAAAATTGCTACTGGGGGAAAAAGGCTTCAAGGCTCCACTAGATGGTTCTTTCCCCGCGGACTTTTAGATGGAAATGGGGCCCTGCAGGAGAGGCATTTTCTGGAGAAGGGCAGCCAGGAGTTTGTGCTGTGGGCAGTGCAGGCCTGTCACATGGGGTTCTGAGCGCTAGCTCTGAGACAGAGTCTCTTCTTGTGTCTTCAAACTATTCTTGAGGCCCCTTGACCCTGCACCCCCTGTGGGTACTGCCATATTTTTCTTCATCTCTTCATAGTCGAACATCTTCAAGGAGAAGTCTACCCTCATTGACTCCTTCTTACTTCTCACTCCATCTTTGCCCACCCATTGTTGCTTCTTTCACCATTACTTCATGGAAATTGCACCGGCAAACATCAGCAATTGTAAATTGACCAGATATTTTCTTCCTCTCTATATGATCTCTGCCAAATATGACTCTGAGTCTGCTCCCTGTTTCTTAAAATCCCATCCTCCTTTGGTTTCTTGGCAAGGTGATGTGCTCCCCTGGTTCTCCAACCTCTCAGTTCTAGAGCAACTAGTGGACCCAGGGCTGGGGGTGGGGGTGGGGAAACAGTATCCCACAGCGTTCCCCATTTCTTGATATGGACAATTAAATTTTCTCAATTCTTTTATCAAGTACTATGCAAACGATATTCAAGACCCCTTCTGACCTGATTGCTGCTCTGGATCCTGTCAAAATGGAAATTTGGGAGCCACCACTGCCCAAGCATTGCCTCCCCCTTATATTCTCCAAATCAATCTTCTTCTATCCGTACCTACACTGTTAGTGATCACTAAAGTTTTGTCAATAACCACCTTCTTTTCCTTTTTTCCCCCCATCCTGACCTTATCAATGCCCTGGCTTTTGACTCTGGGGTCCCAAATTTCTATCTATTCTAGGCTCACATCCCTTCCAGATCTGAATCTCTAACCACCTATCAGATATATCTCCATCCTACCTATTTTAGAATGCTTTATCTTCCACCTTTCACCCCATATTCAGTCTCCCAAATTAGTAGTCATTCTTGGGCACCTTGCCCTCTGAGTGGCTTCCTTCGTACAGTCCCAAAGGCTTGCTAAATCTATCACCCTAATAGCTGTAAAATTCATACTCTTCCATTTTCTCACTACTGCCTTGGTGTGAGCCTTTATCTGAGCAAGAGCAGTAAGTACTGTTCTCCCCTTTACTACTTTAAACCTCTATAATTCTAGCATTTGCACAAGGAAGGAGTGCTTTTTCTAAAATGCAAATCTGATCTGTAAACTTTGGCAGAAACCTGCTAACCGTCTGCCCTTTATTTTACAGAATAAAATCTCTGTTCATTAACATCACATCTGATGTGCTTTGTGATCTAACCACCTTCACAAGACTCTGGCTTCTTCTCCAGGCACCACATCCCTTCACAGTACAACCTTTGGATAGTATGTTCTTCTGGATCATTCTCTTAGTTTCATGACTGTGTCTTATCTACCTATATAGAAAATAGACTCCATGCCAACAGGGATTGTGGAGTGAACTCCCTTTCTGTAGGTGTGGCTTGACTGAAGCACATGTCAGCGGAAGGATGAGGAAAGGCAGACATGTGTCATTTCTCATCAGGTTACTACTGCCTTTAATCAGGACTGGCCTGACTAGCCTGATCCTGAGGTACAAATAACTTCAGAGATGTCCCAGGCACCTTCTAGACTAGGACCATCAGAGCAGAGATGTGAATAGCCTCCGTTCCTCAGAAACAGCAGCGCGTCCTAACTTCTAGACCCTTCTCTTTATGGTTATTGCTAGATAAGCTTTCCCGGATTTTAAAAAAAGGTGGACCTTTTGGGGTGGTACAGAGATATGCTAAAGTTGTCATCTGATTAATATCTGAAGAGGAATAGGTTACAAGATTCTTCAACACTTCATCAACCAGGCATGTTGTCACATGTTACGTAGGAGTTCACCACAGACCTTCCCAGGAGAGAGGAGACAGTAGACTTTGGTTTCCTTCTGAATTTATAAAATAAGTATCTGGCTTTGGTGGTTTATTGCCTGTTGTATGCTACATTGGTTTGAAAGATAAAAAAAATAATAATAATATTAAAGATTTCTCCCCTCTTTCTTTTGGCTTGGATTTATATTGAATAATCTGGCGTTTTGTTCATTTGTTCTTTTAAATCCTCATTTTAATTTTTGAGACGTCCAGGGGAAAATTCCCCATTAATTAGAGCCCTCCAATAATCAGAATCTTAATCGTCAGGATATAAAAAAAACTTATTGTGACAGGTGTAGTAAAAACATATCACAAATAAAATACTTCTTGACTCTGTCCTCATTGTCCCTTCTCATTCAGGCAAATTACCTGGAATGTCCATTTCTGTGAAGTGAGACAATGAAAATGGGTCAGAATGGTTATTCAGAAGCAATTCCTAATCAACTAAATATTCTGTAGGTTCAAAGTCCTTGTTATTAAGACTGCAAGGGGAGAAATACACATTTTTAGAAAAACTTCCAACGATATTTTCATAAGCCTTCCATCTGTGTTTATGTAGCACTTTATACAAATGTTTATGGAGCACTGTATACATAGTTTTATTGAAGCACACATCATATGCCATTATACTACTTTGTCTATTTGTCTGTCTCCCCTTGAATTTTAGTGTTTTGAAGTTAGGGGGCCATTTATTTCTCTTTGTGTCCTCATCAGCTAGCAAAGTCCACGCGAATTATAGTAAACATTTAATTGATACCTGTTTAACCAAAGGCAACTCTGAGAAAAAAAAAAAAGAATTTCTGATAATTCTGAGTCCCAGAGAAAATTTGTACATTGAATTCTCTATTCTTTATAGAGGTTTTAGAGATAAAATATAGAGCCATTACCTTGCTAATTATGTTATCTGAGATATGTAAACCTGATACAAGTTTTGAATCTCGTCAAGAAAAAATAGTGGAAATTTGTTTTCTTATTACATAAGTATACATATAATATTCTCAATTTTGCCTCTGTCAGCAGGAAAGGTTTTCTGAGCTCTGTTGTATAAAATATAAGTTTAAGAAATAATCAGCCTGTAAAAATTTCCATTAGTAACCTTTTAACACTAGCATGGACGTTGAAATCTTGAATTCTGCTCATCTACATTTCTGCCTGACCCTTCTTTGGTACCCTATCTGACTTGTCATAGGACTGAATGCATAATGGATACTTAGTAAAAAGTGGTTAATTGATCTATTTCTCTAACTGCTCGGTTTTAGGAAAACACTTTGCCTTATCCCATTAGAATTTTAATCCATGGAATCCTAAAAATGCAGTGTAAACACAGATATTTATAATGAGGATTAGTTTAAATGACTGGGCTGGACTATGAGGGATATGCTCAGAAATAAACTCTAGAATCATCAGACAGACTTAACTTTCTGCCAAACATTAGAAGTTGGTGCAATCTGTGAAGGACTAGAGGTGATATCTCAGACAGCCTAAGAGAGTCCTCTGAATTAACACATCAGGCCAAAGGGGTGGGTTTTTGCTTAACTTTCACTTAATCATTTCAAATGCAGCATTACCAGTGATACCAACCATACAAATATGTTTAAAGATCTCAAAACCACGTAAACTACACGGCAAAAGAATTGCATCGGGTAAAATAAAACCCAGAGTGAATGCCTTCGTTCGTTAAGTTTAGCATTTTAGTGAAACTTCTTTTTCCCTTTGGGTGCCAGGGAAGTCCTTGCTAATTTTCACTTGTTAAAAGAGTGCATTTTCCACTGCCTGGATAGGGCGGATTGTATTGTAAATCCTGCCTAAATTTAGTTTGAATAAACCAGTCAAGAATTTAACCTCTGTTTGACAAACTAATTGGCTAGGGGTTTAAAACCATCAGTTATGTAATAAAACTGTATGCAATCAATTAGGGTGAGCTGATTATGTTCAGGCGGCTTCATTTCTGAAGAATCTTGTTAGCAGGAGAGCCCTCTGAGTGCCTTGCCTAACCTTTAGCAAGCAAGTCAGCCTTCTGTATAAGCATGAGGTTTTCAATTCCCCGCCAATTTCACAGGGCTTTCAGGTAATGGGCTGCATTTTACTGAAGGGAGCAATGTGAAGTGCAGGCGAAAGAATGGTTCTGGCATATTATCCTTTCCTTAGTGGATCACGAATGAGCTATTAATGTCTGGTTCCCTCTCTGGATGGCCCAGAAGAGGGGCTGGGTGCAGAGAATTAGGAGGCTGAGGTGGGGGCAAATGCAGTCCCTCTTGGGCTGGCTGTCCTCTGACACCAGGAGGCTGCAGATCTGGTCCAGAGCCAGCAGTCCAGGGGAGTTAGAGAATTAGACCCCTGGGGTGATCCTTAATAATAATGTGGACACTGGGAATCTGGGCAAGAGAGAGAATGTTCCAAGAAAGAAGGTGGGGGGGAAGGAGACGGGGTCTGGTGACTCTTTTCAGCAGATGGGAGAATTAAGTTGTAGCTATCAATGACATTAATAATGTTCTCTGCAGGGGCACCTAGGTGGCTCAGTTGGTTGGGTGTCCAACTTTAATTTCGGCTCAGGTCGTGATCTTAGCTGGTGGGATCAAGCCCCGCATCGGGCTCCACACTCAGCACAGAGTCTGATTGTCCCTCTCCCTCCCCTCACTCTGTCTGTCCCTCTCTCTCTAAAGTAAATTAGTAAATAAAATATTTTTTTTAAATGCACTCTCCATGTATCAGAAGAGGTTTGCTATTTTATTAATTAATTAATTTATTTATTTTTCTCATAATAATATTTTTTTATTATATTATGTTAGTCACCATACAGTACATCCCTGGTTTTTGATGTAAAGTTCCATGATTCATTAGTTGCGTATAACACTCAGTGCACCATTCGTAGTTTTCTTTCTGTTTGCATTCTAGACCTGCTTTTTCCAGAATCGTGCAGTTGAAGGGTTTTATTCAGTTATCAGAATTTGTGTTATATTTTAGTTTCTAATATGCACTAATTTCTCAGAAACACTATTTCATTGTTTGAATTAAAGCACAGCTTTCTATGAGTGAGTACCTGATACCTATGAAACCAAGTGTGTATACGCCTTATGAGGACAGAAGCCAAGTCTGTCCTATCTATGACTCCGCCTAGGATAATAGCTCTTACCAAATATTTGTTGAACGAATGAATGTGGTTCTGGTCTTTATAGCAGCCCCAAAAGCAAGGAGGCCACTTTTATAGTTACCATAGACACAAAAAGAATTAAACAAGTAGTTCAGGGGAATTACAGCTCTTCTGACAAATTACATAGTACAATTTTAGAAGATCTTATAGTTTGAATACAACATTGTATTATGTATCCAAGTACTTCTACAAAACACTTTATTGGAAAATAATGCTATTTCCTAATTGGAGAGCTAGTTGCTTTATATTAAGTACATACTACCTTATAACAGTTGATAAAGATATTTTTTAATAAAGCCATTCTAGCATTCTTAGACTGAAACTGTCAGCTTAGAGTACCAAGTGCTGGTGAGGATGTGGAGCAAATGGAACTCTCATATACTGGTGGTAGGAGCAAAATTACAGAGATACTCTGGAAAATGGTTTGGCAGTGGTTTTTTTTTTTTTTTTTAAAGATTTTATTTATTATTTATGTGACAGAGAGACAGCTAGCGAGGGAGGGAACACAGCAGGGGGAGTGGGAGAGGAAGAAGGAGACTCCCAACGGAGGAGCCCAATGTGGGGCTCGATCCCGGAACGCCGGGATCACGCCCTGAGCCGAAGACAGACACTTAACGACTGCGCTACCTAGGCGCCCCTGGCAGTGTTTTATAAAGTTATACATTTACTTAACATATTCCCCAGTAATCCTACTTCTGGTCACTGACCCTAGAGAAATGAAAATTTATGTCCACATAAATCCTCTAGACAAATGTTCAGAAGAGCTTTATTTGTGGTCAAAAGCTGGAAACATCCCAACGTCCTTCAACAGTGGTATGGATAAACAAGCCATGGTATATCCATGCAATGGAATACTACTCAGCAGTAAAAAGGAACAAACTGTTGATATATATTGATATTAATACACATAAGATAGATAATTCTCGAAGACTGTGGGAGTAAGAGACGCCGGTATGAAAAGGCTACATAGTGTATGATTTCAACTATGTGATATTCTGGAAAAGAGAAAACTATAAGGCCAATGAAAAGGTCGGTCACTGGTTACCAGAAGTATGGGCATGGTGAGACTACTATTACAAAGGTGCAGCACAGGGCGTTTGGGGGCATGACGGAATTGTTTTGTATCTTAATTGTGGATACATTATTGAACTGCACGTAAATGAGCACCAAAAGAAAAAAAGCCACCATATGATTATTTAAAAAATAAAATAAAATCTCTCAGCCCATAAGATTTAGGTAATTGTTTAACCAACTGAGACTTACTTACAGTCAGGTGGTAACTTCTCGGGCACAACGCAACTAGATACCATGGGTTTTGAGAGCCATGGGATGGTTGTCTGAGAGTTGGAAAGGTAGAAAGTCAGTTATAGTGTAATTTTTTAAAATTATTTTTTAAATTAAACTCTATGCCCGACGTGGGGTTCAAATTCACAAACTTGAGGAGAGAGTAGCATGCTCTACCAACGGAGCTATCCAGGTGCTCCTAGAATAATTTTTTTCAAAAAGACGTAAAATACTATTGTCAAAAAAGGAAACTCTCCTATAATTATTCAAAATTTGAAGCAGAGTTGTGGAATCTTGTTTGAACCCATCACTTTGTTGCCCAGTTATGCAGATATCTCCCTCTGGTGTTTATTCTGGCATTAATTAATATAACAGAATTTGAAAGAAAGATTAGAAATGTGTTATGTTAGACAGAGCCTTGCTTTAAGGGACATGCATATTGATATGCCAGGAAAACTTGGGCGATTTTCTCACTGCTGAGATTTTCTTTTTTTTTCACCCAGTCTGGAGTCCAATGGAAACCACGTATTTATTAAATGATTGATGTTTGTGCTCCTTAAGAACCATGGGAATTACCATCCTAGATCACATCATTAGTCTGCCTAGTCTAACATCTTGCTTCTGGCTTAAGTAATTATCTGATGCTTTTGAGGGACATTTAAATCTTCCTTATAAAGCATTGACCATTGTTTCAAATAGTGTTGATTCTCATTGCTGAGCTGTAGATGAGAAAGCTGGGCTAAAGAGAAACAGTATAATACAACTAAGTGCTTTTACATTTTTAAAAGCTAACTTTATTTTGACCATTGGATGATACTGCTGAGATCTCAAATAACAGGAATGCTGTGATACACTTGATCTAATTCTCGAGCATTTGACTTTCTACTCTACTATGAGGCTGCAAAAACTACTAGATACAAATCCTATCTCATCTGATGGATTTTATATGTTCAAAGTCCCATATTTTATAAGAGGAAAAGCAAATAAGCCGCTCTGTATTTGCAATATGACTGTTCAATGCTTTACGTACTATGGTCTCAGAATGAATTACTCCCACACTCTTCCCAGGAGTTATCAAACTGAGAAATCTTTAGTTACTTTTTACCATTTTTCTCTCTGATAGATTGCTTTGATTCCTTAAGAATGAAACAGTTGGGGGCGCCTGGGTGGCACAGCGGTTAAGCGTCTGCCTTCGGCTCAGGGCGTGATCCCAGCGTTCTGGGATCGAGCCCCACATCAGGCTCTTCTGCTATGAGCCTGCTTCTTCCTCTCCCACTCCCCCTGCTTGTGTTCCTTCTCTCACTGGCTGTCTCTCTCTCTGTCGAATAAATAAATAAAATCTTAAAAAAAAAAAAAAAGAATGAAACAGTTGAATTGGCTAATAATATCATTTGATCCTTTTCTGCCTTCCTATCTCCTAGGTAGCTGTTAAATGTAGAGGCATTGTTTTAGGGCCAGCAGCAACTCATTTAGCATCTACAGCTTCCTAATGGAGACTTTTTTTTTTTTTTTAATGAATGCCAGGTGAGAGACAAATCCTTCTGCGAACACTCACGAGTTGGAATATATTCATTCTACTCAATGAGAATATTTGTTGTTGTGTAAGTTGAGGTTAAGAACTTGGTAAGAAGGCAGCTATGTTACATGAGCAGTAAGTAACCCAAGGACCAGGTATGTAGAGAATCTTTCTACAGTAGTGACTTCTCAACTGAGATAACTTTGCCATCCAGGGGACATTTGGCAAATCTGGAGACATCTCTGGTTGTGACAGCGGGAGTCTGGGGGAAGTGTACTTACTGGCATTTAGTGGGTAGAGAACAGGGATGCCACTAAATATCCTACAGTGTGCGGGACAGACTCTACAACCGAGAATTGATCCAGTCCAATACGTAACTAGTGCCAAGGATGAGTAACCCCACTTGATCAAAAGAAGAAAATGTGTTTTTAGCATGGAGCACATTGCCCTGAACATGGTAGGTACAGAATATGCATTGAGGTGATTTTCACAAGGGACTTCTCAAATCAGACCTGGGGCATAGAAGAAGAGTATTTATTATTGTAATTAAGCAAATTGCAAAGCAATGTTAATCTAACTCAAACTTCATGATATGCATTATAATTATTTTGCAGCCTGTTTGATTAGGCACACAGGGAACACAGCTCATTAAGAGGACTATTCCTAGTATCATATTTTAACCTGTGCGAGTAAGCACTGTTCTCCTCTCCTCTCTATTATTGTTAGTATGCAAAGATCAGACAACAGTTTTTCCTCATCTCTTTCTATCAAGGGCACACAGTTTCTGGGGTCCACATCCTACTAGCTGGGGTCCCCTGGCTCCCAGGACAGTTCTGCAGGGTTGCTGTTCTCGGTTTTGCCTCTAATCTTCTAGTTTGCTAATCCTCTGTGTAGCTGTTTGAGTTTTAAACTTGAAGGATTTTGGAGAAGAAAATCCTGTTGATTTCACTCTCTCTTTCTCTCTGAATTCTGGACCTTGAAAATAAACTCTTTATAAAGAGATAGTCAATAGGTAGGTATCTTGACCAGAAAATGATTTTATATAAATAATCAGCTGTCCAGGGAAGAGTGCATAGGGGACAGGATGGTATAGCTCAGTCCTTGGTTTGGGACTAAAGAAAACCACTTTCAAGACATTTGGGCAGATTTTTGCTTAGTCAAGGGGCTTTCATGAATCTTGCTATGCTGCTCCTGAGAGCTAGCCTTCTAAAATTTTCCGCCCCATTCCCTCCTTTCCCGAGATCAATAATGCATCTATGGGCTTGTCTATAGGGAAGCAACCATTCTTGGCTACCTTGGTGTCTGTCCATCACTGCCAAATTCTTAAAGCAGAACTGGCTTCAGATCAGCCTTCAGAATGCTAAGGGTTTGCAGACTAAGGAAGACCCCTTTCTAAAAATCATAGCACTGCTTGCAACTTGGTGCTTATAATTCCTTTACTTGAAGATAGACTTTTAAATCCACTGGAGAGTTTAAAAGTTCAAACTTGTAAATGGAAACTGGGAATGCTAGCTTATTAAAACAAGTTTTCATCAAAATTCAAATAAGGATAGCAGATTCTTTCTTTTTCTGTAGGAATAGAGGATATTTTTGGGAACCCAAAAGTGGGAGAGGTTGTTTTTCCAAGCACCATAGGGCCATCAAAGGCAAAGTTTTCCTATTTCACAATTTTACTTTGGGCTTATGCCATTTTCTTTCTACTCTTCACATCCAGATGTACAGCCAATACAAGACAGGAAAGAGTAGGAAGATTTCCATTCTAGTGTTCACTGTTACATCATAGAATCTTGTACACAGTACAGTCTCTACAAAACCTAGGAATTTATAATTTATGTACTTCCCAGAGATCTCCACATCTATCCATAGTGTTATTATTTTAAACCAATGATATTAAATAGCCATCAGTTATCAATTTCACAGCCTAGGGAAAAAATGTTCTTGAGTATCAATTTCTGAGACTCAGGTAAATGCAACGTTGGTTCAAGCTGAAGAACTATAGAAATGAACCCTAAAAATAAGTGGAATGGGTAAAAGTTATTTCTTGATCACCAACAATATAATAGATTATAAACTTCAAGATTTCATTTTATATCCTTTTTTTTTTTGGCAAGTTGGTCTTTATGTTTCAGAAATAACAGAATTAAATGCTATAGAGAAAGGTTAGAGGGTTGAGATTGAGGTTGCATTAAAAAAAGGAGTTAAAAGCTTTAATTTATACTTGAGAATAACAAGATATGAAAGGATTTTGCAAAAATCCTTTGTTCATTAGATAATGTTTATTTAACAAGAAATGAGTGTTTTCAATGAGATTGAACCGAGGATTTTATTGGAAAGACTTTAAGAAGTAAGGTCTCTGTTCTTTAAACCCTGCTGATTTAAAGAAATATTACTAAATACTTTTAAGTCCATTTTTATTCAGTTCTGTCTACTTGCCATTGGTTATATAGACTTAGAGCCTTAAATCATATTCTTTTATTCTTCATGTTCTGTTTTAAAATTTTGGCAAGATTGTTTTCTTTGTGCTTGTTGTTATTTGAAGGCCCCAGCAGAATTCCAATTCTTGTGTAGTCAGTGCTATTGGACGAAGCCATGATGTCATTGCCAGTGGGGAAGCTGTTAGCTAGGAAATCTCTTGAGTCAACAACGTGGTCATGCAGCTGTATCGAGTCTTCTGTGGGTCTAAAGTGATGTGACCATAGCTCCTGTTTGCCCAGGACAACCAAAGTCCATACTTGCTGTCCCAGCACAATTGTAATACAGCCACTCTCAAAGTGTGTTGGTTTAAACAATAAGTTACATGGTCACTTCAAACTTAGAAGGCTATATGGAGAGAGTGGAAATGGTTCAAGTAGTTCTTATTTTTTATGATAGAGGTAGTGTGTAGCTTGCAAAAGATCAGTAAAATAGATTATCCAGGATGAAACAGAATGTGGTCAGATTTTGGGGGGAGTGAGAAAGAAAACATTTGCAGACATTGTTATAAACTAATAAGCCAAAACAGGGAGAAGGAGAAAGAAATAATAAATATCGTAACAGCGGGGCTGTTAATTATTGGGACAAAGCCAGGTGGTGTGGTGGTGCCAGTAAGGGAAAGGATGCGTAGTAACCAGCACTCAAGGCTACTTGCGGAAACACAGCAAAGTGCTTAAATAGCAAGAGAGTATAGCATAGAGGTCAAGGACATGGGCTTTGGAACAGACTGCCTAGTGTTCACTTTCCTCAAGCTACTGAGAAATGAAAAAGATGCTTAAACCATGTATGCCTCACTTCCCTCATCTGTAAAATGGGAATAAGAGTAGTACCTATGCCATAGAGTCAGCATGAAGATTAAATGAGCTAATGCTTATAAAGTGCTTAAAGCAGTGTTTATCACATTATAAGCACTTAATCCACGTCGTCTGCTCTTATTGTTGTTGGAATTATTATCTTCAGTGAGCAAAGGAGGTAATGGCTATGCCACAGTCATCCGATACCTTAAACAAAACTGCACCTATGTCTCCTGGAGGCGGTATCACACGAGGAACAGCTCTGCAACCGCAGGGCTCGGTGGGATCCCTGTCTCTATATCACTTATTCTTCAGCAAATTTCCACTCCACACCATCTCAGGGACATGCTCGGTGCTTTAGTGTTAGAAGCCATTCTATTGGAACCTCCCAATGAATTTGCATATATGATAAGGAATGAGTAAGCAATTGACCTTCTGGGTCTCTTAAATCTAATCATTTCTTAAGGAAGTAGGTATGAGCACATAATTCCTCTTGAACTATGGAGGGGATGTAGGAAAGGGGGTATGTTTGAGGTGTGTGTGAAATGCCTTGAGAGAGAGGGTAATTGACACTACAGTTTTGTCATTCAGGAGAGATAATGAATTTAGGCCATTAGCACATGAATTGATTTGTCTCTTTCTCCCTCTCATGCTGTCTCTGTCTCTCTGTCCCTCTCTTTTATCTGTCTCTCTCATGCTCTCTGTGTCTCTCATCTCTCTGATGCTCACTGTCTCTCTCTATTGTCTGTCTGTCTCTCTTTCTCTCTCTCCATCTTTCTTGCGTGTGTGAGCTTGTCCAGGGGGCATAGTTGTTAGGAGAAGGAAGCAAAGACCTGAATCCTAAAGAACACCTTCCCTTAAAGGGTTGGATGAAGGAGGGCTCCCCAAGAAAACAATAGCAGTTGAGGAGGAACAGAGGTAAGAGAGAAACAGGAGATAATGATGTCCTAGAAATTGAGGCAAGAGAGCATTTCAGGAACAGCAATAACAAAGGCTGTAATTATGTTAAATATGATTAAATCAGAAAAAAAGTAAGTGGACCTTAGAACTGGAGCTAAAAGCTTAGGCTTCTAGTAACACCACTGGCGGTAGTATTGGTAGAGGGACTGGGCAACATGTAGACTTCAGTAGATGGAGACCTGTCTAAAAGAGAAAAACAAAATAATAAGTAACATAAATCAAAAGAAAAAGAAAACCTATCTTTTCAAGGAATTTGAGCGTAAAGGGAAAGAAAGAAAGGTGGTGTTTATAATATGAGAAATGTACACATGCTTTACAAGAAGTTTGAAGATTCAAAAAACAGACAGTGATTGATGAGGCTAATTTGCGGTGTTCAAGCAGGAGAAGACAGGGATGAGGTCACCTGTGTAGAGGTTAGCTTGGGAAATATGAAAGTTCTCCATTCCTGTGAGTCAGATGAGAAGGAAATAAGAAAGAGCGAATATTTGAAAATGTTAGGGGTGAAAGTGGGAGGATTAATTCCCGTGTCCCCAGATGTATTTGTGAAGTCCATGACTTGATCATGCAGGTAGAAAGATAGGGAGCAGCAAAGCCTTAAACAGAAGAACACTTCCGCTAGAGATGAATGGAAGATGGGCTGATTAACATGGAAGACTTGATTGAGGTTGGAGATAAAGTATTTGTGATAGCACCAAATGACACAGTTCACAGTTATACATTATTTTATTTTATTTTTTTAATTATGTGATTTTTGGTAGAGTTCTTAAACTTCCCAGAAGCAAAAGTGATGAAAGTAGATGCATAGCTTTGTCAAAGTCAAGGATTTTATGTGTGGCCATGGGTAGAGAATGAGTGATGAAAGAACGGGAGGTCAGAGAATGCTGATGAGAGAGGGGGTCCAGGGCAGTGATGGAAGGAAGTAGCCATTAGGTGAGTAATGGAAGAAAGTCAGAAGAGGGCTGATGGACCAAGAATGAAGTTTCAGTGAGGTAAGGGACTAGATACAGCAGGAACATAAACACAATTTTTTAAATTAAAAAGCAGAAGGTTTCATTGGAGAGATGAGTTTTCTTTTTTAAGATGTCAGAAATGGAGAAATGAAAGGGCCAGGGTCCGGCCCTTAGAGTGGGGACTAGTGGGATGGTTTCTAAGTGATAAAATCATTTTCATGCTGAATGTTGAAAGGGATCTCAAAGATAACCTATTTAATACAAATAGACTTAAACAGTCTATTTAGTTGATAAGTTTGAAGTTCTGAGAGCTAAGGCAACTTGTTCAAGAACAATGGTTTTGGGGGCGCCTGGGTGGCTCAGTCAGTTAAGCTTTACACTTTTGATTTTGGTTCAGGTCATGATCTCAGGGTCATGAGATCAAGCCCCACACTGGGCTCTGTGCTCAGCCTGGAGTCTGCTTGGATTCTTTCTTTTCCTCTCCCTCTGCCCATCTCCTCAATCATGCATGCTCCCTCCCTCTCTCTCTCTTTCAAATAAATAAATAAAATCTTAAAAAAAAAAAAAACAGTGGATTTTGGCAAAAGTGCTAGTAGAACCCAATTGCCCTTGTTTCCATGTGGGGCTGTGTATAATAAACCACATGGTTATATACTTGAAACACTGTAAAGGAGGACACACTATTATAAAATGACTCAAGATAGTGCTTAGAAATCAACAAACCAATATGCACACTTTCTGCACACTGTATCAAATAAATCCATGGTGTCAAATCCTGGCAGCCTACTGTGACCAATGACTTGTATATCAGAGAGAAAATGTAATCCCAGTGACATGTGACCTAAAAAGGTCACATTGCCTAGCACCAGCCCTTGCTTAAGTCTAGCTAATTAGTGGTGCTTTTTGGTTAATTTAAGTGGATGGACCTCAAGGCAATACTATTTATAGAATTCAGTCTGATAGTTTAGTTACCCTCTATTTTCTAATTAAAAATGTTTTGAGTGTTAATCCACATGATTTGAAAATATAAAAATAGTTTCAGAGTTACTTTGGAGATGACAGAATCAAGCTGATTTTTTCACTCTTAAGTTCACCCGCTATTTGGGTGACTATTGGGTAAAACATTAGTTTTATAGCCAACACGAGGACCATCAGGTTGTGGCCAAAATATTGGATTAAGATGTCAGGAGAATAGTATTTCTGATCAATTCACTCTATCTTTGGGCAAGTACTAACCTATCTGAAACTCAGTTTTTTCATCAGGCAAAGGGAAATATCATCTCCCGTACCTGTCTTTTATAGTTGTTGTGAAGGGCAAACGATGGCAGGTAGAATAAGGGCAAAGTGCATGGAATGGCAACTATATTATGGCTTCGGATGCTGACTCTGCCACTGAGTAGACAGGTGTCTATGGTTAACCTCTCTGAGCATCAGTCTCTCCATCTGTAGAACAGGTAATGCATACAACGTAGCTGTTACTGAAAAGGACTTACATTTGCATGTAATAGCAGGAGTTATAATTGTTTGAATATTAAATGGTACAACACAAATGTAAAGTTGTCTTCTCCTTTTACTTTTCATTCTCATCGAAATCTTGCTGCGATTCCGGCAATCTGATGAAATCCTACATCTAATGTAGTGACTTTCTCGCCTCATGTTTAATTCATTCCTCTCTATGCAGGAAGTACTGGGAATACTATCATCTGTTTCTACCCTGCTTCTGTTTGTTTCTCTCCTTCTCATTCACTTTTTGCTGTGAGATAGCTTGTGTCTTCATTTGTGGTATTAGGATTTCAGGAAGCTAAGAACATCAACTTTTCTGAAAACGAAGGGAAAATGGAGTATATGAGAAAATGTAAGTTCATATCTGACACCTGAGACACATATGGTGGCTTTGATACCCAGTCCTGCTTGGAAAGCCCTTTTTGGAAGATTTCCTTACAAATTTTAAATGTACACCTTTGGGACACCTGGGTGGCTCAGTCAGTTAAATATCCGACGCTTGATTTTGGCTCAGGTCATGATCTCAGGGTCATGAGACCCAGCCTTACACTGGGCTCACATGCTGTTCATGGAGCCTGCTTGTCTCTCTCTCTCCATCTCCCTCTGCCCCTCCCCCCTCACTCGTGCTCTCTCTCTCCCCCAAATAAATAAATAAATAAATAAAATCTTTACAAACAAATAAATAAATAAAATGAAGCTTAAAAAGTATCAGATGTGGATTGGTGAATGGAATTTGGATAGAATTCTGGATAATGGAATATGGATAGAATTTGGATATGTGAACACGGAGAACGCATATAATACATAAGAGGTGTTTGTATAGCAGATGTAGTGGTGTTTGTCCTGACAGCAAGTTTTGTTGAGACTCCGCTGTATATATCACCCCGAACCCCAGTAGACTGCTAATCTATCATAGCCCTTTCCTACTGAGACCTTACATGGCTTCATCATCCTTTCTAAGACAGTACTTCGGCAGCCATTGCCACAGATAGGCAGCAGCCCTAGAAGTAAAACCTTTTCGCCATTTGGGTTAGTTAGAACAAAGAAGTTACTTTGAAGAATAGTTAGGTGAAGTTTGCACCGAATACAGGGGAGCGATTGGCAAAGGATCTCGGGTTATAAGGTGAACCATATACCCACAGGTTGATGCAAATGCAGACCGGGATCTCTGGATTGTGAGGTAACAGAAGTGAACAGTCTCAAAAGCATTGAGAGACAGGAATAAAAATGTTCGCATTTTACAGGAGTGGTAAAAATTCTTTTATTTTTTCTTTGCCTCGTTTCATATGAGAACAAGCATGCTCTCAATGAAATTAACAGTGGGAAAATTTTAAACAAATAAAAGGAAATACTTCTACATTTAGCATATAATCAGTCCATAGACTTTTCTGTTGGGGGAGGTCAGGGAGTCAAATGCTGAAGAGGAAAAGAAAAGAGAGGAAAATCTGGTTAATTTTATGACCAATAATAACATTGTAATTATGCCCTAAGATAAGAATAATGAGGTTGAAGCTTTGGGGCATAAAATGATCGTCTCAGTGGACAGGGAAGGAATTCTCCCACTCTTACCCTAATAATTTGAATGGCACCAAAGAATTGGCCAGATGCATTATGGGGTGCAGTTTTTCTCAGGAGGCAGCTCCCATTAACCTGTAAAACCATTCTTAAAAGACCAGTGGCTAGTTTTATCTGGAAAATCCTGTATTTCAGAAGAAATCAGCCTGGATTCCAAGCAAAAAGAATTTCGTAGTTGGTGGAATCATAAACTCCCCAGTGATGAATATGGATATGGTCTAATTTTGCTTTTGACCCCGTGTGTGAATTTCTCTAAACACAATGTTCATGTAACTAACTTAGTGTATTCATACTGGATGGAAATGGCCTTTGACACAGAACATGTCCGATAGGAAGCACATGAGTGATCCCTAAGGAATTATAAGTATGCTCTTGCCCTTTTGCCAAACCTTTTCAAAGTTTAAACCAGGTGCTTGTAGTTTCTGACTTTCTTGGCATGCAGTGTGCTGCTTGCGTGCTTATATTCCAGACCGTAGTGAAACTGAATTTTTAGCTGTCTTTTAAGGTTTCCCAAATTAGTTTGAGCTGGCCACCAAATGGAGATCACTTTAGAGGGCAAACTCATCTGTAGCCAGTTCTCAATGAACTTCTGAGAGAGCAACACTCTCACTAAATGAGCCTCCATTTTTAATTTTTTTTTTTTTAATTTGAGAGAGAGAGAGAGCACGAGTGGGATGAGGGGCAGAGGGAGGAAGCAGACTCTCCGCTGAGCGGGGAGCCTGATGCAGGGCTCGATCCTGGGACCCCAGGATCATGACTTGAGCCGAAGGCCGATGCTTAACCAATGGAGCACCCAGGTGCCCCTAAATGGAGGCTCCTTAAGTGGTAGGTGTAATCTAGGTCAGAAAGTCAGAGCATTTGGCCTTTCCTCTTCATACTGCTTCTAAACCAACTGAGACCTTAGCCTTGTTTGTTCTTTATGTCTGTGTACTTATTTATTTCATTTGCTCATATAAAACATGATATTGTATGATACAGAGTAATTAACTTCAGTTAGCAGATAACCCCCAAATCTCAACTGTTCAAAAAAAGGACATTTTTTTTTTTCCATTCACAACTGAGCCTAAAGAAGACTGGGTGAATCCCCTGGTAGCTTTGCTCTTAGTGGTGACTCAGGGATTTAGGCTGCTTCTCGTCTGGCTCTGCCATTTTGGGGTCCTCTACATCCAGCCGCAAGTCCAGTTTCTTTATTTGGAAAAAGGAAGCGATAAAAACATACTTCTCAGATTGGCATGATGACCAAATAAAATGAGACAGGTTGAACGATTCTTGCAGTAGCCGGCACGGAGGACCCACAGAATTTTGATGTTTCTTCCCTCTGACAGTCACAGGCACTGGGACAGGAGCAAAACTTGCCAAGATGAGTAAGTGAGACATCTGTACTCAGATGGCTCATGAGTTCACACTCTGAAAAAGAAGGCATATTTTTTAACCTAGAAACTTGGCTCCAAGTAAGTTCCATGAAGGCAAGCATTGTGACTCTCCTTTTATTTTTAACTACATATTTCCAGAGTCTAGATAGCTATCAGGATAATGAGAATTGCTCAAAATATAATGTTACATCAGTGCTTACAATGGCAGAACTATCCAATGAAGAAGCTAGAAAATGATACTCATTTCCTGTTTTCTCTCCTCACCCTCCCTTCCCCCAGAATTTACAAAGATTCGCGAGAATAAGATAATGCATAGGATAACTATTGATTTCCTGATTCCATACCAGACTTCTTCCAAATTGAAGAGTTCATCTTGAAGGAACCCTATATGTAAACCATAGTATATTACTATTAATAATTTTTAAATCTTATATATAGTTGAGCAGAATTAAATTTTGCCTAATCAGTTATTCTTTCCCACATTGAGTCTGTAGATAGTGTTTGTTGGCATCTATAGACAGATTTTGCAGTACTTGTTCTTCTAGCTCCAGACATTACTCCGCCTCCAGTTTGTGTACAGCCCTTTCTATAAATAAACCATTTTGTCTGAATGTTTGGCGCCCATTGTGCCTTTCAGTAGTGTAGCTATGTTTTGTTCCTCCAAGTCGAGTTTCAAAATGTCCTTAAAACCCCTTCACCTTGCTGAACTGTGTTGTACCAGTTTTTAAGGGAGCCATTGAACTTGAAAGATGACTCGGAAGGAGCTTACCTGGGAGCCCCTGGCCCAATATCTTATTTGTAAAAATCCTAACAAATCATTTGTTCAAATGACTGAACGGTACCTGGTTATCCTGATCATGTTTGCCATCACACTCCCTCCTGGCTCGTATCTATTGCCCTCAGTGAACAGATTGCTTGGGTGACTGCCTCCTCTTTCAATTCTCTTTCCCCTGCAGTATTTCACAGACGTTAGTGCAGTTAACTTTTATGCAGTCTCTTGGTAGGTGAATATCCATGTCTATTGCTTTGTATCGTATGATAAGGAAACTGAGGTGCATGGTAGTCTGTCTGTTGTCTAAGGTCATCAAGAATAAGAAGAAAATAAATTGGAATTGCCATCTTCAAACCAGTGTCCCTATCCATCAGATCACAGCATTTATCTTGGCAAGACACCTCTTGGCTCTCCCTTTGATGGCTGACACCTGGAACATGATGCTCTCATAATGGCCTCCATCACTTCCTGCTTCCAAAAAGCAGTATCGGTGGCAGACTGTCTAGTCAACTTGCCCTTCTGTGAGGTTGAAAGAGATCATGTTGTTTTCTGGCAAAAAATGGACCTGTTTCTATTTCCTCCAAAGGAGAAGATCTGGACATAGCAAAATGAGTAAGTAGAACCAACTGTATGCATTTTTCACCCGTATTAGAATTGCTAAAGCCCAAACGCAAGAACTCATTCTGAAAGACTTTGGCATGCCAGTTCCGGCTTACAGAAATCTTTTCCCCTAATTACTTCAACAACCTTCTGTGTGCAATATATTGAGGAAATTTCATCTTTTTTTTTTTTAAAGATTCTATTTATTTATTCGACAGAGATAGAGACAGCCAGCGAGAGAGGGAACCAAGCAGGGGGAGTGGGAGAGGAAGAAGCAGGCTCATAGCGGAGGAGCCTGATGTGGGGCTCGATCCCAGAACACCGAGATCACGCCCTGAGCCGAAGGCAGACGCTTAACCGCTGTGCCACCCAGGCGCCCCTGAGGAAATTTCATCTTTACATGGCAAGGAAGGCAGGTTTGTAGAGATTTGTGGGACACATTTTCAAAGAGCTTTAACAAAGAAGATTGATTCTCAGGTGTTAGATGAAGCAAATATTGAGATAAAATATATAAAGAAAATTTATGTTTAGAAAAGGAAAAATTCTAGTCCAAATGTTGACTGAGAACTCAAACATTTCATGTCCGCATCCTGTCTCCTGAGGACAAAAAAAAAAAAAAAAGAGAGAGAGAAAGAAAAAGAAAGAAAGAAAAACAAAGTCCTCTTATGCTTTCTGTTTCCTTCCCTAAAGCGGGATATATTATGTATGTGCAGAGAAAAAGATACACGAGAGAATAGTGAAGATGTCGTACCCTTCAGAGTAGGCTAGGTTAGAACGCCAGAACGCACAACTTGCAAATCTCCATAGCTTAAAACAGCAGAGGTCTATTTCTTGCTTACTCTTCTTATCTGTCTTTGGCAGGGACCCAGGCTGAGAGATAAGCCTCCATCCTGTACTTTGCTAGTCACTGCCTCAGAGACAAACTTAGAACTCTTAGATCAGGGGTTGGCAACATTTTCTATAAAGGGCCAGACTGTAAATATTTCCAACTTCAACTTCAAGTCCATAGAGTTTCTGTCACAATTACTCAACTCTGCTATTGCAGTGCAAAAGTGGAGTTTACAATAGTTTATATTATGTAAACAAATGAATACGGGCCATGTTTCAATAAAACTTTATTTACAGCAGCCAGTGGGCTGGATTTGGCCTATATTTTGCCACCTCTTTCAATTAACTTGTATGGCCCCAAAAAGCCACTTGTTACCTCTGCTCAATAATTGATGATTAGCTAATGATTCTACTCAACCACAAGAGGATGGGGAAGTACAAGCCTGTCACTTCCTGAGATAAGCCTAACCTGTATAGGTGTTCACACATATAACCAGAAAATGATGAAGAAAGAGCTGAACAGTTATTTCCGGAACTCCACCATGCTTGATGAAGCTACTGCTCTTTTAGAATTTTTCTACTCCCTCAGTTTTCTCTTTAACTCAACAAAACAAACCTTCCAAGGTGGCAGTGTTCCTTTGCTATAAGAGGCAGGAGGAGTGACCAGTCAATCAACAAGGACACTGCTCAGCTCTGTGTTTATTCAGCCTTGGTGGCCATGTTGGGTGTGAATAGCTAGAGTTATCTATTGCATGACATCTTCACATTTGCAACTTCGAGAGTGAATCAGGATATGCACGCTAGAAGCTGATCTTGGAAAAGGATTTGGAGGTAGTAAGGGGGGGTGTTTTGTCAGATGACATTCCTCAACAGCGAAGTTTCTAGGGCACAAAGTTATTTTCTCAGACCAATTTTAGAGACGTTTCCTAGATGTAGCCCTGTAGCCTGTACACAGGAAGCAACAATGAGGTGGAGTTTCAGTTTATTTTACTATATATGAAGTCTCCCTTAAGCCTATTTTACCACAGGATGATGTCACTTTATGTATTTGGTTTTCTAGCAAAACCCACCCTCCCGAATCACAACCAACCCCATTTTGCCCCCTCCTGGTTTGTCATTGTTTATAAAGTCAAATGGTTCCCTATCTTTGGTTGACACATTTCTTTCCATTTTTAGGTCCTGCTGTAAGAGCACAGCTCAAAGAGTCCATTTACTTTTACACAGTTCAGTTCATTCACACTTCTGACTTTCTCCACAGAAACAGTTGACTAGATATAGAGAAATGTATATTTAAGCGGATTTGTCAATCAGTTAAAACGGAGACATTAGGAACTTATTGTGTAAGTAGTGTACTCTATAAATCGAAATATCTCTATTATATTGATTATAATCTATACCTTCTAAAATGTTAAAGCGCTTTCTTGCTTATTATCACACAAGCAAAACACTTTAGAGAGCCCTTTTAATAATTAAATTTTAAAGAGATAAAAACAGAGAGCAGGACATAGACTCTAAGATCTGTTAGTTGGGGATAGCTCTCAGTTTTTATTCCCCCAAACAGCGAGAGTTCTTTTGAGTATGAGAAGATTCTAGAGGCAATGGTTACTTGACCATGACAAAGAGCACTACTTTCAAAAGAGGGAAAATAACCTACATCTAAAAAAATATTTTCAAGGTCCAGATGATATTTTTATTGATGATGTACTGTATCTTATAATTAATTGTAATTGACTTTGATGAAAGTGCTATTATAGTTTCTCCACACAGGTTTTAAATTTTATTTCCCAGATCAGCTGCCAATATCAAGGTATCCTAGAGAAGAGCTCTAGTGTTTTTAAACAGACTATTATCCAAGTTTCTTTGTTTAGAATAATAATAACGATGACAACAATACTTAAGTCCTGGCCACTCTTTGAGCCTTTTTTCCCCTTCTCCTCCAGCCTCTGGCAAGCACCATTCTGTTCTCTGCTTCTTTTTTTTTTTTTAAAGGTTTTTTTTTTTATTTATTTATTCGACAGAGATAGAGACAGCCAGCGAGAGAGGGAACACAAGCAGGGGGAGTGGGAGAGAAAGAAGCAGGCTCATAGCGGAAGAGCCTGATGTGGGGCTCGATCCCAGAACGCCGGGATCACGCCCTGAGCCGAAGGCAAATGCTTTAACCGCTGTGCCACCCAGGCGCCCCTGTTCTCTGCTTCTATGAGTTTGAGTCTTGTAAACACCTCATTTAAGTATTATCATGCAGTATTTGTTTTTTTTAACTGACTTACTTCACATTGCATAACGTCCTCATTTATCATTTATGTTCTGAGCCCTTTAAAACACACTTAATTATCACAGCTACCTTATGAGCTGAATACCATACCAGTTTTCTTCCCACCTTGCAAAAGTGGAAACTGAGGCACAGTGAAGATAAGTTCCTTGCCTAAAATCACCCGGAGAGTAAGTATCAGAGCCAGGATTTGGACTTAGGCAGTTTGGACCCGAGTCCATAGGAATAACCACTGAGCTATAATGTCTTTCTTTCACAGCTGAAATAATGGAATTGTTACTGAGATTCCAGTAGAGGAGCAGAAAAAGTTAAGGACTTATAAACAACCAATCCATGTAACTGAGCAAAATCTATGCTTTTTTTGTGTGCTTATCTGACCACAAATTCCCCCAATATGGACAACAGCACTTAGGTTGCTGGGAGTGTGGAGATACAGAGAAAATGCTAACTCCCTTTCTTTCAGCAACTGTCTGGTGTAAGGAGTTTCCTTTCTTGAATAAAGGAAACATGAAAGAGAAGGAAGCCCTCATAAGCTTCAGTTTGCTTTCAGTGGGTAATCAGTAGGGTGGGTCATTATTGCCACCAACCTTCCCCTTCCCCCCAATTGCCTTCCTTGGCCTTTCCGCCACAGGTTCCTTTGGAAACCCTTTGCCCTACCTGAGTTCTCCTACATGACACTCTTGCCTTGCAAAGCAGATGAATATAAAATATCAGGCAAAGGTTTTGTATTCCCAGCCCAGATCTTTATCTCAGAATAAAAGAGGGAAATTTATCTCTTGTGAGTCATGGGCATTGAGGAGCTGGGAACATTTCACTGGCAGGGAGAGTTGGCACAAACAGTCCTAGTGGATTTCAAGTTTATTTGACTAATTCTTTCACCACTTGTCAAACGAAACTACTTTTGTTTAGGTAACAAAACAAGCTGTTTCCTCTGCCATTTCTCCAGTGAGTAGTATAGGCACTTGTGGTGAACACACATTACTGCTAACTGTTATGATGTTTGCTGTCAAATTCATTTATTTATACAACTGCTGTAAAAAGCCTGAGGCCCATAAGCAGCCATGAAAGATTTCAGAGTCATGGTGTGGGGTCATGAGAGGGGAAAAAAAAGTCTCCACTGGTTATGAGAAAGGAACTGACACAGGAAATGGTCACATATGGCGCAGATTTATTGTGTCCAGGGCTTCCCATTCAAATCTCATTACAGCCACAGCTCAGAGCTGGGCATGGCACAGTCACATTCATTTTCGTTTTGGCATCCAACAGAATTACCGCTGTAGCTTCCAACTGAGGGCTGGAGAGGTGATAAGTTTATCATTCCGGGGAAAGAGCGTGCTCAGATTGTATTTGTAAAGAAGGCTGTTGGCTGCCCCTGCCTTTAATCTAACCCATGAACATCACTGTGGTCAAAGACGGCAGGCCAGGTTCGCTAGCAAAAAGGAAATCGGAGGGTGGCGAGAAAGGGGCAGTGGGGTGGAGAGCGTTACCGAAGGAATGAAGGGGAAAGTTAAGATTGACGAAAGGGTTGAAACCATCTTGGATTTTGAAGGTTTTTATTGATTTCTTGATTGGTGGAAAAAATACACATCCTGCTTATAGATGTGTGTGTGTATCTGTGAGTGTGTATTTCTTTCTCGCACATGTTTTTTAAAATCATAGATAGTATGTCTGCATTGTAAGCATTTTCTTCACCTGTAACTTGTCTCTTTCAACACTGTTCATTATGAATGCTTGCAACACTTACAGGTGCTGTTTCAGACAAGGCAAATGTTATTAATTTGAGATGAGGATGGTGCCAAAAGAGGCCAAAGGAGAGTGCAAAGTATCTTAAAAACATACCCCCTTTTTTGATTATAGCTAATGTAGCAACTTATATTTATTAGCACATGTTTGTTCCTGACTCTGCACATACCCCATTTCATTTCATCCTGTCCATCAGCTTGTGGGTTGGGTGCTTTTACAAATGAGTTAACTGGGTCAGAAAGAGGATAAGTAACTTGCCCATGGTTTTGCAGCTAGAAAGTGCAATGCAAATCTCTCTGGCTAGAAAACCTGATCTCTTACCCGCCAAGCTGTACTTCCTGAACTTGCATTTGCTTTGACTGTTTTCAATGTATAAACTTTTATTCAAAGAATAAAAGTCATAATTGAGACCATACCCATTGGTGTTTGCAGGGCAAATCATAATACAACAAAATAACAAAAACATAAAAACATTTTCTAAGCCACTATTTTAAGCAAAATGTAAATGACATTTCAACATAGTAAAAGAATACAAAATAGTCTGCTGGAATTTGTTTGAATAGACTTCATCGATAAAAATAGGTGTTTTTTTAATTAAAAAAAAAAACCAAAAAAATAGATTGATTCAGAAGGGTCTATTTGATACATATCTGACGCTCTTCCCTCATCTTCATTGTCATTTTCTCACTTACTTTCATCTCCTGATCATTTTTTCCCCTCAACATTAACACTTCTATAAAATGGAAACAAATATTTGGAAATACCCATCCAAAGAACTTAGTAAAGACAGAAAGACCTTTCACAGAAGGCCGTACAGGCATCTTGCTTCAGGTAATTGTTGGTTTTATATAGTGTTCCATTTTTCTCAGATTAGATTGGAAATGTGTTCCCTTCAAAAATAGACCCAAGTTCAAGAACTTCGGTGAGATTGCTCATGAAATTGTGGCAAATCCTAGAGTGCAGAGCCCCTGAAGTCCATCTGCCCATTATCTATGCCTACAGAGGTGTGTATTTCTCATCTAGCAGCTTCCTGCTCCTGTGCAGTCCCTTCAGTCCTGTGCCGCTGTCTCTGCACTTGGGACTTCTCTTTTCTGCCCCCTCATTACTCCAACGCATTGCAAGCCAGTGCACCACGCCAGTCACCAGCTGTAAGAGTGCTGTCTTTTTCAGCAAGAATGATCCCAGAGGAGACTATGCTCTTAAGCACCACTGGTCAATGAATTACAAAAGCCAAGCTGGCAATACCTTAATTTTGAAACTCCCAGTGCTGAACTTTATTTCCATTAATTTTTCAATTTAATGAACTTTAAATTTCCCAAATTAAATTATCTTATAATCCCATCTGTGGATGTGAGTGTATGTATAAGCGTATCTATCTTACCTCTTTTATAATGACTGGTACTACCCTATGGTGGTCACTCAACAGAAGTTACAGACCTCTAATTCTAGACAAGTTAGCAAGCCTGTGTCTTCTGTCATCCATAGGGAATCTATGAGGCATGAGAACACCATTCTCAAGTCACCTTACAGATAAAACACAACCATGATTTCTGAAGTTTACAAAAAAAGTCTTAGCTAGAATTCCTCATTCTAAAAGAGTAGACAGTTTTTGTGTATTCTTTCTAGTATGACCAAAATGTTTTCTTTAATATTTCTTTCCAAGATCTCAGTTACTCTCTTTGTGTTTTAGGAACACAGCTTTGAGATTTTGGAGTCTCACTCTTCATAGCCTGAGGGTCTACGACAACATCTATAAATGGGGATCAATTCAACCTGTCTACACTTTATTTGATCTGTGGCCATTTATATTTGTTAAATTAGAAATAATGAGGTGTAAATGTTGTTTGACAGAAAAGAATTGTAAATGATTTCTTTACCTTTCGTGAAAATAAGAGAATGATTATATATTTTGTTTTTGTCAAAATCTCCTATACTTTACTGTACCATGAATGGGAAATATATCACAAAATGGCTAAAAAAAATTATTGAGGGAAATGGTGATGTTTACCTCGAGGAAAAACATCATTAATGTTGATGTATTTCGTTCAATTTTAAACATATAAATTTCTCCCTTTTGTTGAAAGGGGAAGATGGAAGGATCCTATGTGCCTTTGAGTCAAAACATTTATTTTAAAAATACTTTTTTTTCTTTCCTCCTGACCCATTTTTCTAAATAAAAGATAGAAGTTGTTTCTTTTTTTCCCCTTTCTTTTAATTTTTTTTTTTCCTAGCAAAGACGACCCCTTTGGCATATTTTCTTTTCAAATGTGAAATGAGGTGGAAAATCCTCATTTCACAACAGGAAGGACAAATATTGACACAAAGTTAATATTTGTTAGAACCCCTGGAAGCAACCTGAGTCTACAAACACACACACGCATACGTACCTTCTCCTTTTTCTCCTCCTTCACCAGGCGCCTAACTCACTTCCTTTCTTGGCTTTTAGGTCTGTGGTTTCCAGTTGAGGGAAAGGTGGATGGGGCATATTGTGTGTCTAGGATATTCTAGGATGTTAAAGAATACACAAAGCAAGTGTTCGTGTGCACACATGCACACACGAATACAACCTGCTTAATCTAATTCCCCCCACTTAGAGAAGAGCTTCTGGACTTTATCACTGTGCTTGTCCATCTTGAATGCAATAGCATATGCCAAGCCAATACTCAATGGTCACTCAGCATTTATTAAGTCCTGTCCACTCTTGCCTGTTTGAGAGGAATGCCCTGGGGTGACTAGGCGGCTGGCCCTGACAGGCTGTGTCACTTATCTCTTCACATTGATTATGAAAGTCAGCTGTGGCCAGACCTTGCTTTTTTTCCCCTTCTTCTCTCAGCCCCTCTTACAAGCACCCCTGCCTGGATTTTCATGAGGAAATAATCAGATTAGGCCTTTCACGGTGAGTTCATATGGAGTTCTCTTTCTCCAGTGTGCTACTAACTGAATAAACGTGTTTAGTGGTAAATTGTAAATGACATTATGATTACCAAAGCCAGCATGGGTTTCATTTAAAAGTGATCAGAATTGCAGACCACAAAAATTGTGACTGGCAGATAAGGCCATTTGGAGAAGTGGGAAAAGAAAAGACAGGAACAAGTGAGAAAGAAAATCATTACTCAAAACTAAACCTTCCCCCAACTGAGAGAAGCAAGAGGGAAAGAGATCCATAGGAAGAAAAGATGAGACACTATTTCGAAGGGAAGCTAGCCTGTGTCTGTGCGCTTCTGCCAGCTGTGGCCAGGACAGTCAACGATGACGTCTGCCGGTCATGTGCACAGCCCTCTCTTAAGTAGTGTGTATCCTTTCCCACAGTTAAAAACCACGCTTATTTAGCAGCTCTGGAACCCTAATGCATTGCTTACATATGCTTTATTTTTGCCTCCCATCAAAACGAAAATACTAGAATTGATTAACTCCAGAGATGACATAGGAAAGTGGATGGAAAGATACTGATAAACCACCCTGTCTCTTAGTCAGTGGTAAGTGCCTAAGAAATAAAAATAAAATTTCTTATTTATGAACACCAGGACTCCAAGTTTAGCTAGAAAACGGAATAATCAATGTTACTTGCTGATAATCTTTAGACTGGCGCCTTGTTAAATATGCGTGTTTAGACTTCTGGGATAGTATGCTAAAATATTAAAAAAGCCAAGTGGCAATATAAAAAAGCAAATGGAATCTCACCAGATATATGATTTGACAAATAATGGCAAAAAACCCAAAACCTCTCCCTGAGTTGCTTTCACTAGACTTTGTAGAGAGAACCCCTGATGATCGTGGCACTTCTCAGCCAGTATTACTCGTCACATCTGACCCTGCATCTAAGTATAACCCAGAGTAAAATTATTTGGATTACATTGCTTTTCTCTTCCCCCTTTTCCTCATTACTATTACTAAGTAGTTGTGTGAGTCAAAATTGTGAGTCAATGTTTCTATCTATGAACTAGGGATAATTAAACTTGCCATGAGGAAGTTTTAGGTAAAGGTTAGGGAAGGAGGAAGGAAGGGAGGGAGGAAGAAAGAAGGAAGGAAAGAAATAGGGAAGGAAGGACCACCAATCTGATGGCTTGAGGGCATCTTTGTAGTGAAGTAAGTCTTTCTTTGCTCTTCTAGTCCTTATCCTGTCTGGTCCCCCTTCCAGATATGACTTCCATTAGTCTGTAGACTTGCTGTCAGATATTTCTATACCCGAAGCTCTCCTGGGCAACTGTTTTCTATTAGTTGCAACAACCATGGGATGGCCACCATCTGGCCACCTAAGACTAAGCAGTAACCAGAGTCGCCCATTGATAAGCTGTGAAATCCATAAGACCCCTCTGATAATGTCCAACTTCCACACCACATTAGAGAGTATAAGGGTATAGCATATTTTGCTTAGCATCCCGGTTTGCTGCGTTCACCACCACAAGTCCACCACACACTATTGACATCTCCACAATACACATCTCTTGCCTAGTCATTCACAGACCCACCCAACCTTTAAGTCTCTTTTTCCAAATCTTGCTCCCAGTGCTGTGTGGAACTCTGAAATTAGAATCAACAAACTGCTGTCTATTTTCATAGAGTGTTCTGGAACCTTTTTACCTCCAGCTTATCTATTGCTGCACCCTCAAACCTGGAGGTTCTTCCACGTTTCGATGTTCTTCGCATGCTCTATGTCATATCCCTTAAGTAAACACCCCTGCTTCTCTGAGGCTGATATCCTTAGGCTCACTACCTGCTCTCCCTACTTGATGTGTCTTATAATGACGTAGGAGGCATTACTTTTCACTCCCTGAA